>NC_134644.1:37774179-38074179 GCF_030463565.1 Pelecanus crispus
TCCCAAAAAAAGGAAATAGAGTAAAAACACAAGAATGCTGCAACGCACATAGTAATTCAAGATTTAATACTATGGCACTCAAAGAGACTGGTGGAGAAAAAAGCAAAAAAGCATCTTAAAATAAATCTTCTAAAAGTCATCTTCAATGAGCACTCAACTGTTCATGTTTTACATCGATACATATTGTTGCATTTTGGAAAGGATTATTTACTTCTTGCAACATATGGACTCTGCTTTTATCTCTAACAGAGTTGTTATATACATGAACATCTATGCCTTACAAGGTATATTTCAGGAACTAATCTGCAAATTCTTCAGTTTACACCCATAATGAGACATCAGAGTTGCTTTACCACCAGCCTGCCCGGGGCGAGTCCATTCATAAATACTAGTTTGTGCAAATGTGTGTGTATGTGCATGTGTGGCAGGGCTGTCACCTTTACCAGCTACTTTTGAATATTCATTCTTTTCCCTTGAACAAACAGATAAATCAGCGTTATAGATGCAACACTTTATTATTCCTCTCCGTCTGCTCAGTTTTGCTGCTGCCCGCCTCTGGGCTCAGGGTCCGGGTGGTACAGGGGCAGGAAGGAGGCAAGATGCTTTGCTCCCAGCCCATGTCCTGCAGCATCGCCAGCACCTCTCGTGTGAGGCCACTTCCCTAGGGCACCCCAACAAGGACAGAGTGGGGACAGTGACACGTAACCCACGACCCCCTCTTCTCCATACCAGCACCCTGTTGAGGTTGTTGCTGCAGCAGCTGGCCACGGGGCATCCCTGGGTGGTGGTGCCCTGCAATGCCTCCCAGGGTGTCCCTCGCTCCTTCCCACGCCATCGGGAACTGCCCATGGGGCAGCAGTGTCCCAGCTGCGTGGGGATGACAAATCACCTGGGCACCTGAGCATCCCTGGGACCACCCCACATCACATGCAGTGCCCACCTCTGCTCAGGAGCAGGAGCAACACCCTGACAGCCCTGGCAAGCAGCACAGCAACACATCTTCGTTTTGTGGTCTGCGTGCTCCGAAAGTCTCCGACAACCCTGTCCAAACAATCCCTTTGGACAAAAATGCAAACAACTTCACGCACAGGAGGTCATCTTAAAAATGCCTTTCATTTCTAGAAGGGGAAAGATTTGGGATCTGGGCTGTGGTGAATTAACATGCTGACCTTTTATCTTGAGAGGCCACCGATGTTTGAAGACAGCCCAGTTCTTGAATGAAATTACTTTGGGTGGTCCTGGTCTGCTTAGGAAAGAAATTTTTTGTTGTGCTGAAAATAAGGGCATGAGAGTACACAGACATAAACACTGAATTCAATCTCTCTGCAAAGCAAGGGAGGGGGCCTTAGGCCAAAACAGAGGTGCATTAATGAGCTCACATCAACCAAAAGAAATGACTAAGTACCTGTGAGTTATATTGGTATTAACTGAGATTGTCATGTATGGCTCTATTGATTTAATGTAATAGAAAATGCACACTGTGATAAAATAAGATATTAACATCCTTTTATCAGCCAAAAGTAATTTTCAAGCATGAATATATTGTGAGTGTATGAAATTGAAACTCACTGACAAAATCTGAGAAAATTATTCTTATTATGGGCAATTTCAAATAAAAACAGGAATAATGATGTGTTTTATGTCTGTGTTTGCAAAGCTCCCCCACCAGAAACTTTTCAGTACCACAGACTTGTAACAGGTAGGAAACAAGAAACTCTGTAGTAAATCCCTGGCCTTCCTTTTCTCATATCCAGCTCTCCAGAAAGAAAGGGTATTTAGGAAATAGGAACTTTTGGGACACAGAGTGGATTTTTGCACCACCCAAACTACCTTTCCCTGTTGTCAGATCTGGGGGGTTCTTGTGTTTTCTTGCCCCCTCTTGCCATGATGGATCCGCAAAGCAATATCGCCTGATCACATTACTTTCTGTTACCATATGTCACTTAAAAAACAAATTTTAGAAAACCTGAGCAGTACAGCAAGCCTGCTGGCTTCTCAACCTGCTTTGACATATGCAGGAGAAGATTTAAAGCTGTCAGGTTGTTGGGTGGTTGCCATGGGATTGGAAAGGGGGGAGAGAGAAGTCCCCGGGCAAGATGCAGATGGACGGCTGGCTGCAGTGGCTGGGCTGACTTTGTTCTCAGGGTACCCGTCTGAGAAAGTACCCCTGAAGGTCTTGTTTAATATGATTACCTTTAAGCCTTATTTACCTTGACATTTTGGGCAACTTAGATTAGGAAATCAGCATAGGATATTAGTCTAAATCAACATCCAGACAAACACCTGAAGCGGCTGAATTGCTGTCTGAAATCTCTGGCTGACCAAGAGCAAGTATAACTCGTTACCCTGGGGTAAATATACAACGCAATACACGTGGGAACTATACGTGTGTGCCCTTGCCATGTCTGCTTTCTATTTGGCTAAACACACATGAAACTGTCACCGGTGCTCCTGCTTTGGTTGACCTCTGTGCTATTTGAACTATTTGTCTTGCCAGTTGGAAATTTTCTGAGCAAAATAGACTAATTGGCCTTGATTAACAAGCATCTGGTGTGAGTACAAATGGTTATTTGAGCAATAATGAGAAAGAACATGGGGAAGCAAGTTGGCAGCCTAATTTCTGGCAATTGATCCGTTCCCCATCCCCAGGCTGCTGAATTCCTTTTTCTGGCAAGGTGGGGGAGGTGTTTCTCTGCAAGCAGCCTGTAATCCAGCTTTTTTAAACCAAACTGCTTGGGATGCTTTCCCATTGCTCTGCCATGCAAACTGGGGTCTGCAGCCCAGCCCTTAATGGTACACCCAGTGTGAGGGCATGTGAAGCTGGACTCTCGTTTGCAGCCACACTCTTCAGAGAAAATAGTAAATATTGCAGAAGCAGGGATAGTTTTCCCCTTCTCTTTGTACCTGATTTTAAGTCTGGGTAATGGCTGTTCTTAAATAATGCCTAAAACACACGTGCCTTGAACGATTAAAGCTTGGGATTTTAGGATTACATAAGTAAATAAGCTTTCTGAAACTCCCAGCTACAGATAACACAGCATAGGTTCAAAAATACATTTCCTTTAGAGGAGAAATAGCTTTTTTTTCCTCACATATACACAAAGATGTTTTTTAATTTTTCCAGTGAGGCGACTGTATGTAGAAGTTGTATGTGTTCTTTGTGGGGGAAGACAAGCCTTTGCACTGCCTTAAGCTTATATCAAATTGTCAGCAAGGTATGACACAGAAGGAGCATGACATATTTGTATTAAACCTGCTAATGTATCCAGCTAGTATAGGTATATAAAACTGGTCACCATTGTCAGACAATGTGGCCACGGGATAAGGATTCTTACTGAGAGTAGATTTCATTATGAACGTGCTATTATAGTATAGGCTACCAGCATAAGCATATAGGTGCTAGCTGGCTGCCTTACCCCTCCTCTCAACAGCGGAGGCATGGAAAGATAAGCTTGAGAAATTTATGGTATTTTGTCCAGTGGAGCACACAAAATCATGAGGTCTTTTTCAGAAATGCTGGCCTTTTTAAAAAAGGGACAATGATTTGATTTCTTGATGAAAGCCAAAATTGAAAACTTTAAAACTTGGCACTGATGAGGAAAAATGAAGTCTTTCTGAACCGTCAGCATTTCAGAGCTGAAGCACATCTCCCTGAGCAGCACTGATCTCAATGTTGTCCCCCTCATAGACTCATACCTTTCATTATGGGCCAACAGACCCATTATGGGTCTGAATTACATTTTTGTAGCTGCACAGGTTTGCTTTTTTATCCTACTTTTCATCCAGTCAAGGCTTTTTCAATGTGCACTTATTGGTAATAAACACATTTTGCCTTTCTGTTTAGTTTACTTAAAAATGTAGATAAGAAGTCAGTTTCAGGTGCTACATGGGAGATACTGCTACAGGGCAGAAATGGCAAAGTCCATATACTTCAGCAAGTACCATATATCACCCTCAAAATACTAAAAAAATATTGATTTTATCATAAATGCTTTAAAATGAAAAAAAAAAAAGGAATATCTCAAAAAACAAGCTATTCGTCAAATATCTAATGAATCTGGAGTTAAAATGTTCAGGCTTAGCATGTCAGCAATAAGGTTACACTGGGGATCAGGTTGGCACAATGTAGCTCATGCTGGCATGCATTTCTTTAGGTACATGTTTTAAAAAAGCGTGTGCAAAAATTTCTTTGTATGAAATTCCAGTAACTGGAAGCGAGACCAGGTATTCATCCCACTCTCCTAATTTTTGCAGAATTGAAGCAAATTCAGCTGCACGGAATAAACACAGATATGTGTTACTGCTACGGATGCTAACTATGGTGCATATCTTTGTTGAACCATGTCTTTAATTACTGCTTTGCGTGAATCAGGAATGGCAACTAGTTTCTCTCAGGAAGCAGATAAATGCAGAGGTTACCAGTATCTCTGCAAGCATGGAAGGGCATCCGATGTGGTGTGCACTTGCACAGAGTGCCCCATCTGGAACAACAGCCTTGGTACAGGACAGCTGTTGCTCCATGTTATTAAGCCAACCTGAGGTGAGCTTTTTAATGTGCGCTAATTTGATACTGAGTTAAGGGCTCTTGGTTTCTATGCTACAGCATTATAAATCTCTCAGTTCTACTGCCGCCCCTACAGAAGAAGCTGACAAGTAGCAGTTGCAGTGCCGCACGATGATAACCTCAAGTATAGAATTGCCATGATAACATTTAGTCATGGTAGGCCTACAAGAGACAAAAATGTGCTTCTGTGTTTGGGAGATTGCCAGCTGTGGAAGGCAGAACTGTCAAGATAAAATATCTAAGGAATGAGGTGTTTAAAAGAGAGTACGGGATATCCATCTTTCACTAAGATACATTAGGAAGCCATTAAGGTAGAGGTAAAGAAGTTTATAGTAGAATGTGCTGGAGACAAAAATGTGTAAGCCCTACCATTTAAGCCTGATAATTGACAGAGCAGCACATCTGCAGCAGCTGAAAGATGCCTTTCTAAACAACAATTCACTAAAGGGATGGAGGGGCTGGGAACTGAACTAAATGGTTCACTTCAGGAGCAAGCATTTTGGGCCCTTTCTTTCACTCTGCTTCTTCCCAGTCCAAAAGGAGCATTAAGGCTTTTCAAAGAGAAAAACCTGCCTCCCGACATTCTCTCTCAAAAGGCCAGAAGGGAAATTTGGAGGGTGTTTTGCAGTCGGTTCAAAAATTAAAGGGGATCAGCAGCTTCCAGCTGGTAACTGCACAGAAGCATAATATGCACTTCTATACATGCAAGACTTTCCTCAGCTTCCTTACCAACACCCCTGCAATGGACATGATGCATGAATTAATTTACTTATGTGTAATTAATTTGCTTATGTATGCATCTATGCATATGTATAATACAGCGTGGCAGAGTGCAAGGTCACCTTTAGACTGTAGAAAAACCCATGCAGATAACAGCTTTGCCCCTCCAGCCCTGATCTGCCCATGTTCTCTTCATTCCCATGCTTTTTTAGCTCTAGCAATGCAAGTTCCCTACTACTACACGACCCTCCTTTTAGCCCATGGATTTGGAAGCATCATATTTGATTTTCATTATTTCCCCTAACCTTAAATCCCAAGTGTAACATAGCCTCAGCTGTCCTGGAGAATGTGGAAATACAAGGAACAAAGTAAAAACATGCAAGTAGTGATAAAAATCTTCTGGCTTTCATCAGGGAACACCCTTTTTTCTTTTGTGATCCTACAGCAGTGACATTGTCAGGGGATTCAAAGGAAGGGGAGGTTTCTGTCTTCCCTGACTCCAAAATTCACTCCCATCTTTGATCAAAACCAAGCCATCCCAACTAAACTTCAAGACCATTTGTTTGCTTGGACTGCTGCATAGAGTTGAAGTAGATACTTTGAATTTTTAGCTACCTAGAGGCTGAAAAGAACCCTAACGTTTTCTTTAGTAAAAGGAATAAAATAATAATGTATATATTCAAGCCTCACTCTGGTAATCACCATTGTATTTTCTTATATAGCTGAAAAACTCAATATCACTTAATCACCTGAGCTGAGAATCATCCATTCTCTCCCATTATTAAAAGAAATGGTTCACAAGTCTAAAATGCAGGGAAGTATTTGTAATGGAGATTGTCTGAGACCAAGAAACGAGAATCAGAGCTTAGGGAGCTGACCCGGTCTATCCATGCCTGAAATACAATGAAATTTAAATGACAGCAGGCTGAAATTTATTTTTACATTCATGTATTCTTGGTGTTAATTATTTTTCCAGCATTAACTTCCTATCACGTTACTTTTTTCTTTTTTTTCTTTTACATCAGCTGGAGCCATGATTAAGAAAATATTCTTATATATAAATATCTTTTCTGATTACAGGGAAATGACATAGCATTTTCATTTTTGACCTTGTGATTTTCATTTCATTCTAGATTTTTAGGAGACCCAACTATCTGATGAATGTCTTTCAAGCAGCAAACTGTTCATCACTCCAATTCTGTGCTAAGATATCACCGTGCTGATTACTTTCCATCATCACCTGTATTGACTGTATTTTTCATCTTCGAGATGCTCGCTGGGACAAATCCTCAGCTGAGACTGAGCTCTGCCAGCCTACATCAGCTGAACAACACAGGTCAGCACATTTGGGTTTCGTGTTGCCCCTGTGTGAAGGATCATCTGAAGCCAGCGGCACCAGGGGAAGAAATATTGAGCAGAGAGGGGCCTCAGAGGATTTTCTTTCTCTTCTTCGAGGCAGGGAAAGGCTCCATTTGGATTCAGCATGTCATCACATCTTCTAAAACTACTGAAATGCTGCAGGGCCAGGGCTTGCTGGAAGACTTAAAGATGAAAGCAAAGGCAGAGGCCAAGGTATACAGCAACCAATAAATTGCCTGATAAACCAGCAGCAAACATGGTTAGGGACAGCAGTTTGTGGGGCCACGGCTGGTGAGAGAGGTTCATTACAAATGCAGCAAGAGGGAATGACTCGCAATGGGCAGAGACGGGAGAGGAGCCATCAGCAAGCTCAGCGAGAGGGACAAGCACCACTAGTGATGGGCGACGAGCACATTTAGCAGAAACAGCGGTCGGGACCTCCCTTCCCAGCAGCAGAACAATGCCCGCCTCGATTTTGGATAGTCCCAGAAACCAGACACCCTCTTCCGCGGGGCAGAGCAACCCTCCCACTGGTGGGAATTGTCTGCAGCAGCAAGCGGTGGGGAGGGCGGGTGGGGAAGCAAGGTCGGGGGCCGGTTTCCTCCGCAAGCCTCCCAGCGGCAGGGAAGCCTTGCCCTGGCTAAGGCTTTCCAAGGGCTGATTGCCCTGGTGCGTCCAGGCTTCCCAAACTGATGTTATTGTCCCCTCCCTTTCCCCCCCCTTCTGATAAATATCTCTCCGTTAAGCCCATTTGCTTAACTCACTGCTTGGGACCAGAGGCACAAATCCAGTCTCTGAGAGTGCTGCGCGGGGGCCTGAGACAGCGTCATTGATGTTTGTTTATTTTGAGGAAGGGTCTCTTAAAAATTGAACCCCAGCTTGCTGTTGTGCACCAAAAAGACTGCAGTGTGCTGTATGGCCTGCAAAATAACCGCATGGCATTAAGAGAGGTTTTAGAAGGAAGAAGCTTTGGCCAGCACTCTTTAGAAAACTATATTTACAGTTGTAAGACCAAGGCCAGGTCTAGACAGAGCCAGGGTAAGCAGTTGCTCAGCTTTGGGAGGAAATGAGCCCATGTCCCGCTGCCTCCTTTGCCTCTGCCAGAGGGCTGGAGAGCCCGGCTGGCAGCTCTGCTGTCGCTGCCGCTGCCAACAGAGCATTTGGGATGTGTGAGGGAGCAGCCACTGCTGGCGCGGAGGTGTGGAGAGAGGGAGCGAGCACCTCCTGGCACCCTGGTAATGTCCCCCGTTCTAACAAGCAGGGTTCATATAATTGAGATTGTTGTCCACACAAAATGCCGTCAGAGGTGGTTTCACAAAGATCCAAATCATATGTTTTATTATCATTCCCAATATACTTCCCTTGGAATTCTGGTAACCAATATTCTAGGCTCTCTTGACTCGAGAAGAGTGTTGGCAGAATTAAGAATTTACACATTATTTCAGGGTTGGTTACATTATAATATATTAATTTTCCTGCACACCATCTATCATAACACTGTACAAATTGCGAAAATGCTTTTACCCAGTGTTTGGGGTGGACCCATTGTCCAAATAATTTTCTCCACATAAACTCACCCGCACCTCCCGTCCCAGCCAGAGGCAGCAGCAGCAGGAGGAAACCTCGGCCCCCATGGCTTGCACTGGGTGCTCAGCCCAGGCATCCTTGTACTTTTCCCCTTCCTTCTCCTTTGGCAGAGATGGCCCATGTTCAGGCTTGGCATGGCTGAAAAGTCTTGACCTTGCTGTGCAGTGGATGTGGCTAAGGTCTGGCCTAATCCTGCGTGCTCCGGAGGGATCTGCTCCTGCACAAGGAGGAGCAGCCCAGGCGGCATGCGCTGGAGCTGCAGCCTGCCTCTCTGCCTGGGATAAACTGGTTTGTGCACTCAAGAGAAGTAACAAATTGAGACAAAATCATTTGAGGGGGGGCCAAGACTTGCTCTTCCTAACACCACTTGTGCACCTGAGTAACTGCATAGAATTCAGCTGAAGGACTCTCAATTTGCAGCACTCTGAACTAAAGCAGAAGCAAAGGGAAAGGGCCAGCTCGCCGACTGCTGGCTACAGAAATAGCTCGCTTGAAACCAGTCTGTTCCAAGTGAGCGGTGAGCTCTGAGAGGGTGGGATAGGCTGGCACGGTGTTTCACGCTGAACAGCAATGTCACCTTTCTTGAGACTGGCTCTGAACTTCCACCTTCCATGTGATGCACGTGAATGACTGCCGCACAGCAAAAGCCAGCAGCTTGGTGCCTAGCCTGGGACAGTCCTCAGGAGACAAATGCCCAGGTCGTTTTATTGGAGCTCCTTTGTACTCTTTGAGCAAAAGAAGTCAACAGTTAAAGATCCTAAAGTGAACCACTGCGTATATGAAGGGTGCAAAGGAGGAGCGCTTGGCTTTGGGGCCCCACTTCTGTAGGAAGAGGCCGGTATAATTTGGCTAGCTTCCACCTCAGCAGCAGCAGAAGCAATCTTCCCCGGGTGCAGTCTGCTGAACCTGGACTGGAGAACACTAAATTAAGAACAAAAGGGGAGAACAAAAAGAGGGGACAAAGGAACATTCATTTAGCACAAAAATTAATATGTCAAGAACAAAATTAATCAAGACACCCAGGGACATTAAGAGAATAAATTCTTTAATTGCTTGTACACTAATGCCAGGGGTCTAGGCAATAACAGAAGGAACTGGAAATGATCTTTTATGAGCATATATTCAACTTCAAGATGGCCTTAATGAAACCAGGGGGGAATTTTACTTGATCAGAATGTTAAAACCATCGGTTACAATCCGTTTAGGAAGGGTCAGGTTGTGAAAAGTGGTGTTACAGGTTCTTAATCACTGACAACTCAGCAGCAAAGGATCATCCATGTCTGTGGATCAGTGACTTGAGACACAAAATGAGACATGAAGTATAAGTTGCAATCTATTACTGACCACGAAATAACACTAGAAAACAGGGAGACTAGCTCTTTAAGCTTTTATCAATACCCTGCACTGAGGAAAAACAGTATTATCACAGGAGAAATCACTTTGAGGGACTGTCGTGGTTTAGCCCCAGCCAGCAACTAAGCACCATGCAGCTGCTCGCTCTCTCCCTCATTCCATCGGAATTAACTCTATCTCAGCCGAAACCAGGACAGAGACACAGACTGAAAGTTTCTTGCTGTAAACACTGTGACGGTCTTAGAATTTACAAAAATCTCTCAGGTCAATAAGCCTTTCCTCTTGCATGGGGTAATTCTATTTTAGACATAATTTTGGGAGAAGAAGAGATACTGGTTACAGACCTGGTATAGAATTAATCTTCTTTGATTTTATTTTTAAAATAGCATCTAACCTACTTGTGTCTAATCTAAACTAGACATTTCAACTCCTTTTACAGTCAATGGGTGGAGCTAGGTATCTCCTGGAGATGATTTATCCCACCCTAAGAGAGGTATGTAAGCTACAAGGAATAAATTCCCTCTGAAATGACCAACTACTGTCAGAGCCATCCAACTTCTTGGGCACACCCAGTCTTCAGAAGGCAAAATCTGGAGGAAGTAAACCTTATTCAAACAGACCCCAGTGCCTGGGTGTGCCATTGCTAGTGGGACTTTGTCAGGATTTGGTTTAAATCCTGCTAAGAAAAAATAGAATGTCTTTAGTGACCATTTTGCCTCCTTCTTTTGGCTTACAGGGAACTTTGGTCCCCTTCTTCAGATAAGTGAGGGAGACAGATGATAGTTATCATAGCTAAAGTAAACAGCATCCCCAAGAGCTCAAAAGATGTGGAGAATCACACTATTTTTTTTTAAAACTAATTTTTTAAGAATGCAATATTTTTGTGTTAAGAATACAACTTAAGAATAACAGATTTCTTGCAGCTCTCTGGAAATACGTTTTTTTTTTCCTACCAGTAAAGATAATTTTGCTGCTTTTTTTTTTTTATTTCTACAAAATCCCAAACCTCTTTTCTGTGGTCTAATGCTTTACTGACAAAGTAGTGCATTTTTTTTCAGAAATCTCAGAAATAAGAAGAGTAGTTTAACTGAGAAGTTACATGTCACGGTAACGTAACATTTGGTTCTCTGGTTTTAGCATTTGGCGAAGTCTCTTAACCAGGGAAAGTAACCCTCTATAGGAGGGACTGTCTGGTGGCACATGCCTCTCAGAGAGCCTTGGGATATTCCCTCTCCTTACTCGCAGTATCTCAGGGCAGAGTGAGAAGGGTTAAGGCTCTTCTATTCTGTGACGCCATTTATAGAATCATAGAATTTATGGAATCGTTTAGGTTGAAAAAGACCCTTAAGATCATCCAGTCCAACCATTAACCTAACACTACCAAGTCCACCACTAAACCAGTTAAGGGTAGAGTAGTAATTTTGTGTTTCCTGGCTTGGTGGCTGGATTATTTTTTAATGAAAGTAAAAACTAGGAATCATTAAAGTTGGAAAGGACCTCTAAGATCATCAGTCCAACCATCAACCCAACACCACCATGTCCAATAAACCACGTCCCAAAGTGCCACATCTACCCGTTTTTCGAACACTTCCAGGGACGGTGACTCCACCACCTCTCTGGGCAGCCTGTTACAATGCTTGACTACTCTTTCTGTGAAGAAATTTTTCCTAATATCCAATCTAAACCTCCCCTGACGCAGCTTGAGGCCATTTCCCCTCATCCTATCGCTATTTAGACACTATTTCGGTCCCTTGTTCCAAGCTAGTCAGCAGCAGGATAACAGGGAGGCTGCTCTCATGCAGGGCTGCGGGAGAAGCGGGGGAGTGCTAAGATGAGGTTTATGCTGTATTAATATGCCATCTCGCTGGTCCAGATCAGGTGCTGCCCAGGCTCTGTCCTGAGGGAGCAGATGACATTCAGTCGCAGCAGACTCTCAAACGGCCGCTCAATTTTCCATTCTCTTTCATCTTCACGTGTTTAATTATCTGCCATTCCTCAAGTCTGCTTTATTTTTTCTTGCTTTAGGAGAAACAGGAAACAAAAATTAAAGTGCGTACATAATTGGTATTAAAGGGAAAAAAAAGGGATTTAGTTCTCATAAACTTTTGTTTGTTTTGAGCACTGAAATAACAGAAGCCTTTTATAGATGGGGCGACAGATTTGCTCACCCCCCCAAAAAAGAATGAAGATTTTATTTTTGTGAGGGGGGAAAATTCAAAGATGCACCTGGTTCCCCACTTATCTGATGAGCCAAAGCAAGGCACACTTGTCTTTCCATCTGGACTTTCATCTCGACTTTCATCTGGACATTTCAATTTCCCTTTGAAGTTGAGTCTGTGTCTTTTGATTTGTAGTGTTTGAACAGGAACGCCACTGTTGTATCAAATGATTTCAGGGAGGGAACAGCACAGCGCTTGGGCTTACCATCAGTTCAATAATAGCAACATCACTCACGTATAACTTTGTTTTGCTGGCTGATATTAAGAAAAATGGTTGCTTGCAGAATGATGCACAGGTCTGTCAAATATACACACACATGCCCTTTGGACTGAAAATGATTTTGTTTTATAGCACCAATTCGATGATACAAAGTTCATAAATTTGTATTAGGAATGTGATTGCATCATTCTGATCCTGTGGTGTGAAATCACAAGAGGAAAGAACCCAATTACTGCAAAGAACCCTGGAAGTTTTGCGTAAAAATCAATGGCAGGATATGACCCATAGTTTGAAAACTTTAAGCATGTAAAAAGGACTTAAATCTTTATGATGAAGATTATGGTTCTGGCCTCTAAAATAATAGCAAGTATTAACTGCACCATCTCAACAGTTTTATGAGACAATAATCTGGTTCTGAAGTGGATAAACTACGAGGTCGAAGACTGGGCAGTTTATCTCAATGAGGGACCTGGAATATTGCCCACTAAAACAGAAGGATTGGTAGTATTATCAGCTGACTGTAATAAGTAATATATATTAAACTAAAATTTTAAGTAATTCAGCAGGAGCAGCCATAGGAATAGTAGCTATGATCATTAAAGTAGCCAAAAGGACAGGTTTCTGGTTTTGGACTCAAAGCTGGAAGAACATTAAATTTGTAAATATCCAGTAGGCAAGAGGCCACACCAGAGAGCTGATTTATTTGGGTCTGCTGCAATGCCCCAAGTTTGTCATAGCCTGCAGAAAATATTGGGATGTGTGTGATGGATATACTCCATGTAAATAGAGGATTAGAGGCCATGAAAGGAAACAAGTAAATGATACCTATGTGACTAATTTTCTTTGTCATGCTGTAGACAACATGCTGCTTTTTTTTCCCCCTCTGGGTAACACCCCTCCTTGTGTCCTGAAGCAAGCAGGATTCAATCACTGAAACGATTTCAACAGAAATTCCCAAGGAAAGGGAAACCTTAAAAATGAGTTTGAGGTAGCAAGTGGTTATGGTCTGCGTGATAAGTCCCTTATAACATTTCTTTTTTGTGGCTTGAAAATAAAGCAGGCATTAAAAAAAAAAAAGACTAGAAGTCGTGGAACAAAACTTCTTGAACGTGAACTTCATAAGACTTTTTACTTGCTGCTACGTTCTGCCTTTGTGTTTATTTGCCTACAGACATGTTCATTACATAAGGAAGGTAGTAAAAATAAGTTTAATGAAAAGGAGTAGTAAAATTCCTGAGAGTGCTGGATGTGCAGCAATAATCAGATACAACAAAACCTTCTGAAGGTGTGAGAAGGGCTGTGATTTCTCTTTCCAGTATGTTGAAATAAACCAGCCCTGTTTTATTGCAGGATGAAAACAACATCTAAAATGGATTAATGTTGCCCTTCAACTTAAAGAAAATGATGAGGCAGTGAAAGGAAAGGCAGACAGGACCTGGTTGCACCCATGCTACATGACTTTTGTGCTGAAGAGTCAGGTTTTGGCTCCATTTAATGGGAGAAAAGACATTTTCACCATGTCCTTTGCTGAAGTTAGTGAACTTATATCAGAGTAATGAATAGGAAAGGATCAGGATCCCACCCTCCATCTCCAGCACACTCTGGAAAAGCTACTGTGCCATCAGGGGTCCTGGGTACAGTCCTGCAGAACTCGTATTTCCTTCCCTTGCAAAGATCCACAAATAAACACATCCTTTTATTGCTTGTTACACAAAGTTACGCACTGAGAAGCGTTTTGAGCAAGCTTCTCTTTCTCTCTGAGCAGGGAAGAGCTGCCATGTTCCAGTGGTTGCTGCTCACGTGTGAAGAAGGCCAGTACACAGCAATGGCAGTACCTCTTCTCAGCTGCGCTGCAGAGCCCCGAAGGCAAACTGGGATGCTGGATTCCAGTATTAATAGCATGATTCGTGTGCAAGTAGGAGAAACGAGGCATGGAGCAGTACAGCTCTCTTTTGCCATGCCTACTAATTAGCTACAGTGGTGGATTAAATGCTCATAATTTAAAAAAAAAAAAAAAAAAAATTCAAAGAGACCTTGCTGCTTTCTGTGACGGTTCATTCCAGGTAACTTATTACCAGGAGCACCTGCTGGCATAGGCATTCCTTGGCATGAACATGGATAATTAAGCCTGATACCAGCCTACCTCATTATGAGTTTGTTAGGGTATTTATTATTTTCTCCATTAATGTCGGTGGGAGTCCCATCTGCACATGGAGAGGAGAACAGACCCTGGCTTGAGTCTACTGCTTGGCAAGCCTCCAGTTACGTTAAACTTCAGAATTTTTCTTCAGACTGATATGCGACAACACATTCAATAATGACCAGTTTCAGCTTCAGAGTGAAACTGAAGTTGTACAGCTGCATTCCCAGCATCCAAAGAGCAGCTCACATGTGCAAAATGTATTAGCTGCAACAATAGGAGCTACTTACATTAAAGCATCCTGAAAGCCTTATAGGAAACCCTTCCTCTAATGTTAGCAAGATGATTTATATATGTATCTGCAATGCGTCCCTAAGTTCTCTTTTCAGGAATCAAAGTGTACTAAAGTTTCACATTCCCAAGCTCCTTTTATTTCAACATGAAAGTGATTAAAGATGTTTATCTGAGCTAGAGAACCTTAAGACGGTACCGCTTTCATTGTAGAACAATTAAATCGATCCCAGGGGGACCTCAGCCACACAAGAGAAGTATTCGAGAACTCTCCATTAACCCACTTGCCATTTTCTTAACAAGAGCCCCCAATGCATAAACAAATAGCATAAGTGTGACAGGAAATACAATTGAAGGAACAAGGAGATTTGCTAGAGGAATTGCTTTCCTGATTTTAATGACTGTACAGGACTTTATAAGGAAGCTTCCCACACACACACACTTCTTATGATAAAGAGCAGGTATTCAGCTTCTTTGCTTTAATATGAAATATGATTTGGTGCAAATTAAAGGCACTGGTTTTGCACACAGAAAAAAAATGTACTTGCAGCTAAATTATTTGTTGTGCATATTATATTTCAAGAACAGAATTAGTTAATTTTGGCCATAATAGTCAAAAGGCCAAATCTTACCCACTGACCAAGGTTTTTGGAGGAAAGACGTAGCTCCACTTCACAGAAGGAATCAAAGCTTTCTGTGCTGGATTTACAAATATGGCTGAATAAATGAAAAAAATGTTGGGATTACAAGTGCTAAGCCTCATTTTAGAAATCTGCATGCCCAAGACCCCTCTCCATGGCAGAACAGCTATCTCACAGCATACCACTCTGGGCTCCAACAGCCAGATGTATTATTGCCTGCTGCTGTTTTCTTCTCTTGTTTCCAGGGTTTATGGAGGGACACAGGGGAGAGGCCAAGCACAAAGCCGAAACCCACGGACTGCACTAAAATGGACAGTAGAAAGAGCCTTGCAATGAGCTGGCGAGCAAAGAGCCGGCAGAGGATGTATTGCTGAGAGAGAGCAGCAGCCCTGGGACTGCTGCAGCCCAAAGGCTCGATTTGTAATCACTCCACTGCCTGAGTGTCAAAACCATTTGGCCCTCCAGGGTTTATAGAGTGATAAACAACTCTGTTTTGTCATTTCATGCCAAATTCATTGTATTTCTACAGTGGAGGCTATAACTAATATGTAGTTAAAGGAGATGGAGACACTCTGGTTTCTTCAGTTGGCGGCAGGAGTGATTTGGAGAGCAGGTAGCTCAGCTGGGGGGGAGGGTGCACTGCGACCTCTCCAGCTGCAAAGGGGACAGGGCTAATGGGCTCTCTGGGAAGCCCCTGGAAATCAGAGCTGCAAAGAGGGTGAAACTTAGGTGGATCTAAGCAAAGGAATATCCAGGCTCTCTTCATCACATAGCCGTTGGCAGGAAGCTGAAAAACAAGAAATGGAAGGTAAGGAAATGCTTGGACAACATGGACTTGCCTGAAAGTTGGTACAAGGGGTGCAATAAAGTGAAAGTCACTGCAGCAGGCTGAAAGTCAAGGCCATGCTTGCAAAGGTTACCAGAATTAGAGATGAGACAAGCAGCAGGCATTTATACCATCTTTACTGGTCTAAAACAGTCACTGAGGCTGATGTTCACTTTATGGGATTTAACCAGATTTCCAGAGCAGGATGGGTGCCTAACTCCTACTGGGTTGAAATCGTATCTACTTCCAGGGGAGTTAAACACTTGTTTTATACTGATATTTGTATTAATCCCACTAGTGACCTGTCTGCAAAGTGGAAATGATACGTTACTAGTCCATCCTCCCTCGGTACAGCTCCAGCATGGTGACTGTTATGACCTCTGGGAAGCTGGTCCCAAGCTACCGTCTCACTTCATGGACACCACCGAATAATGACGCCTGGTAAGGGGAAGTGCTTGTGACCTCTAGGTCCCAGCCACTGCTGCCCACTGATTGTTATCAAGATCTTGCCAGGCTCATAGTAGATTCTATTTTTGTGAGTAGGAATATGTTTCCTTCCTCAGGTTTCTGCAAAGCTCTTACAGCTGTAGTTTGTTTCCTAACTCTAATCTCACTGAGGTGTCTGTTATGTTACATTTAGAAAATTCATCTGTTACTGCATTGGTCTTAATTATTTTGCATGGAAGAAGTTGAGTGCTTCTTACCATAGGATAAGAAATTTTGCTGCTGCTGCTCCATGTAGCATGATGCTAGTACTTACTGATTTGGGGGCAAGTAGTAATCCCTATATTCTCCAGACATTCATTTAGACTCTTTTATAAAGCATTACAACAAATTGGTCAGTAGGCTAAACTCCAAAAGGGCCACAGGCTTTGAACAAGTATAAATCACTTGCATTTCAGGGACTCTAAGATTTGTCCCAGCGTGACTAGCAGCAAATGAAATCAGCTCCCCAACCAACCCATTCACTGTGTCGGTAATAAAGACAAATACATTTGATCAGATTCCCAGCTGGATCAATAGCAATTTGAGTAGCTGGGAGATCTCACCCACCTTGTTACTCTGAGCCCAATTTCCATGGGGATCGCAGTCCAGCTTCCCTCAAGCACGTGCAGTTTTGTGTGCCCAAAAACCTGCTTCTTCATGTATGCAAGTGGCAAAATCGCATGCTTGAAAATTAATCACTGAATACTTATTTGGATTATTTAAGTCAGGTTTTCACAAAGACTAAGCAGATACAATTCCCTGCAAATCAGTATTGTTGCAGCCATTTGAACCACTTAAAGTGAAATTGCTACTGACCTGTGAGTAAAGGCTCTATCTGTACCAGTATGTTAGCTCGGCATGCAAATTCAGGCTGGGGCCCAAAATCCCTGATTATCCACACTGCCTGTAGGCTGGCAATTACCCTTGGTCTAGCCACAAGTGGATAAATCAGCTTCCCCGGCAGGAAAAGACCATCACTGGGGAAAATGGGTTCACCTTTGAGCTCTGCCTTAACAGGCAGAATGAGCACAATTGCCTTGATTCCAAATTTGAGCACAACTTCCCAAAAAAACATGGGCATGAACTCAGGGTCCAAAATTATGCTTACCAACATCAATATGTTCCTAGTCTTCTATACTCACCAGATTTAGCTTTAGTATCAGTGGTGGGTAAAATAAAAGAGAAGCAAACACAACTAATCCAAACCCCCGTCAGACAGATGACAGCAATCACAGGAAGTATAGTGGGGTTTGTTTCTTTATTTAATTTTTCACTGGCTAGCTTGTTGGTTTGGATGGGGGAAGGGAGAAAGAGGGACTGTGTCTCAAGTATCATAAAACACATTATGATTGCAGTATCATTGGTTTAGCTGGAAAAAAAGGAATTTTAGGAAAATGTATAGAACAAGTTAAAATCTGATATACGTCCACAGATTCCCCAAAACAGAATTTCAGAAAAGTTCTTTCAAGGACTTTACATTTTGTGTTTCACCAAGTGAAACAGATTAAGAAACACCCAGGAATTGAAGGTACTGGTCAGGTGTGCGCTACTTCTCTCCTGTATCAGGTACGTCTCCTTTGATTTGGCTGGCATGATATAAAATGTATAAATGAATTTTAAAAATCCCATAAAATATCTGCAATCAGCTTTGCATAAGGAGTATGATTTAACATGAGTGTGTCTATCAGATAACAGGATGGATTCCAATCCTGACTGGACCCTCTGTCCTATTAGGATGCAAATAACTATTAACAATCAATAGTCATTTCAGCATCCTCCTGCCAGGCAGCCTTGCCCCCAGAAAATATCTCTTGGCTTGGACTAGATTTTTCCAGCATTTAGTCTGACTTTGAAGCTAGAGCATCTATGTTTTCTAAACTTTGGTAGATGCACAAATGTCCCTGCTGTGGGGCTGTGTATCCAGGTTAAGCTGAGGTTTCATGGCAGCACGTTGGCCATAGAAATACTGGGTGAAAGTGATGGGATCCCATTTTGATCCGGGAGCTCAGACATAATCACTGCAGTGCTCTCTTTTGAACATCGGCACAATGATCCCTAAATGTTATCACAATTGCCCTTCCTCTTCCCAAATGCTCTCTCCCTTGGCCAAAGAGAAATTCTTCCAGGAGAGCTCTGGTAAGTTTAGGATTTGCTTTCCTATCTTGGCAGATGCCGGGTATAAGTAGGTAGAGTCTCAATCTTAAAAAGAAAACCTATCTTGCCCTTCAAACGCTGATGGCTCAACATCCAGAAATGCTGTATGATTAAACAAGTGATCTATGAAGGGACCCTGAAGCCTGGAGCATATGTAACACATTGTTCACATTTATTTGCCTTTGCCCTGGGGCTTACATCATTTTCAGTTTTGGTACCAGCAAGTACAAGACAGCTCTTGCCCTCATATGAAAGAAGTAAAACAAAATTCTTTGGTCAAGGAGCTGAAGAAGCAGAGATGGGTGGATTTACATAAATACAACTGTCCTTTATGAAGAAGAAACAGAGGCCTCTGAGGACCACTTCAGGTTGCTTCCACAACAGGCTCAGCACATCCATACAAGCTGAGATGCCTTGAAGGCTTGTTTCTTTTCAGCATCCATATCATGCTCATGTTAAGGGAAATGGCACTTTACAAGTGACCACTTGTGCAGGCTGTGTGGCTGTCCCAGCATGCTGAGACTGCCCTCAAGCCCGCTCCCTGCCAGGCTACAGAAAGGGAATGGCCTCACCAAGCAAAGCTGCCCAAATTATTCTTCTTGGTGCATCACAGGATTAGATCATCAAAAAGATGCGGGGGTGGGAGAAGGTCAGCTATGCAGCATTTGCCACATCGCCTGCACACTGCTATTTCACTCTGTCTCCATTGGTGGGTGGTGAGTGGGCGCCAGGCAATTTTTAATAATATAAAAATAATATTATAAAACATAGAATAATATTATTATAAGTCTACAAACATAATGTTTATTATTTTATTTTTCTAAGGTATCAACAAAATGTCAACATTACAGTAAGTTTTCTGGAAATATTTTTATTAAATTTTGAATCAGCTTGCTGGAGAGGGAGACCAAGGAATTTCTGCTGTCATCTACAGGTCAGAATACAAATAGAAAATGTTTGTGTTTTCTCCAGATGTTTTTGGTGCCTGCGCTTCTTTGCATTCCCAAAGCAGTTGCTTTGCTTCCCAGCTGGGTATTTGGAAGACTGTCATCATTTGTTAATCTAAAAAGCTAGAATAACCTGCCCCTGTCACCATCACTGTCACTGGCATTTTGATGTGTCAATATCGTATGCCGCAGATGATTGTCCTTAAGAGACAGTTGTAGGTTTACTCTGTACCAAATGCAAGCTACTCCAAGGACATCTTTACGAAATGGTGCTTAACTGAAATTGTTCCCAAGTGATGCTCCATCTAGAACACAAACACCTTTAAACACTTTCTTTGAAACTTTTCCAGAGTCCAGCTTTTCCCAAGCTTCCTATTAAAATCTTTACCTGAAGGGGATGAATTGCTTAGCCCATGTTCTGGCTGCTATAGCATACAGATCACTGTTTACATCTCTACTTGCACTGAGTCTAATTTATAATTTAACACTGTTGAGACCAGCCTGACAATGTAAACATGGTATATTGATGACCTGCAAAAAAGAGAAGCTGTCTTCTATGCCAAGTGCCTGTGGCTCTGTTTATGTTG
This sequence comes from Pelecanus crispus, assembly GCF_030463565.1. Taxonomy (NCBI): domain Eukaryota; kingdom Metazoa; phylum Chordata; class Aves; order Pelecaniformes; family Pelecanidae; genus Pelecanus; species Pelecanus crispus. Next base: position 37,794,274 of record NC_134644.1, read on the forward strand.
GAAATGCATTATTAAAGAATGTGTGTGGTCAAGCTATAACCTTTCTAGTACAGAGGTATCCATTTTACTCTGGGTCATTTCTTTGTTTCTCCTCACATAGTCTCCTAATCCAACAACTGATCAAGTTTCAGCCTTTCACTTCAACTCCCTCAATTAAGATAGCGTGATACACAGTGTGACAGCCTTTTTGGGCTCCATGAACCGTGTGTGGTGTGCCTTGTACTTGACAACTGAATTAGGCTAATTCTGGGAGCAAATATACTATCTAGGTAGTGCTGAGCAAAGCAGCAATTTATTGTCATTCCAGCCTCTATAAAAGAAAAAGTCTGGATCATTCATTCTTCATTAAAATCGACATGACAACTGCCTGAGGACATAATGTCAGTCACACTTGGACTTCTAGGTGGAAATAGTGATGGGGGAAATGAGGACACTATCTCAGTCCTGGCCAGATCATCCACCTCTCTGTACTTGGTCCTGGGTTGCCTGTTTTTCTAAGCAGCCGTGGCAATTGGTGGGCTCAGTAAGCTATGGAGTTTTCTATGAGAGTGGTCACTTCCGTAGACCGGGTGAAAGCTGGTAGTCTTTGGCCACTAAATATACATAAGGGACCTCCTAAATATGCTCTTTCCTTTTATCATCCTCAGAAGATATATTTATGGTGTGATGACTTGTCACAGATGCTCAGGGAAAAGGAGACGCTATGGTACTAGCACTAAAAACTGGGCTTTGAACAGGAGGAACAGCAACCTTGCCTTTGGCAGCATTGTGCCATAACTAGGCTGGTGAAGAAGAAGAGTTATTCATCCTGCCTTGGGAATCTCGTGCAATGAACCATCCTGCAAAACAAGCAGAACACCCTTTGCTTCCTGAAAATGCACAAACCATCCCATTTGACCTTTCTCTCCAAGCTCAGGTTTTTGCAATGCCACTGTGTTGGTGAAAACATGAAGAAGTATCATCCTGCAAGTATTCTTAAGAGAGCCTGCCAGATGTTTCACCACCAGCTGAAACAGCTCCTCCTTGTTTTTCTGGAGAGGGACTCACCAGCTGACTGACAGGGAAGAGTGAGGGGAAGAGGGAACTGGTGTCCTCCCCTGCGGCTGTTGGGGTCGCTTTGCTTTTCATTAGGAACAGCAGCATGTGACTGTGCTTCAAGAGGTTGACAACTGCAGTACTGATGGTGCGTGATGATTGCTCCTGTCCGACATCCAACATCACATAATTCAGTATTTTGATGCACATATTTTCTAGCATAAAGGAACTTCTTTTAAAGGAAGCCCAAGGTATACCAAGAGATATGGTGTGAGGAGTGCCCAGCCACGTATAAGCAGAGCCATCTCTTTTCTTTGCCCAGCTCCAGCGTTGCACGTGGTCCATTTTGATCAGTTATGCAACAAACAGGCTTCACTTAACAGCTCTGAACCACAGAAATTAAGCATATTTCTACGCTTCTTTATTTTTTAAGAAATGTCTACACCTCAACAAATTTACCCTTTGATATAAATAAGATTACAAGGAGAGGAATGATCATTGTCAGTTTTGCAATGGTGTTTGCAAGCAATAATAGAAATGTAGGTGATTAATGCAAAAGCACTTTCTCTGTGTGTGCGTGCAAGCAGTAAACATATTTAACTCTTCTGACAGAAAGATAACAAACCAACAGTGAACTAACCTTACTAGCATACATCCAGGTTTCCAGGCATCTAAATCAGTAGCAACCCATTCAGCAGTAAGGATATCCTTTTGGCGAGGTCGCAGTATAACCGCATCCTGGTTTTGTTGTTGTTTACTCTGTGTGACATCTATTGACTCAAATGAGCCATTTTTTATTCCTTTGTAGACATGAGAGTGAATTTAGCACAGTATGTTATCACAGAGCTCCTCACAGACAGTGCTGACAAATAGCTATGTGGACAACCCATTCAGGCTGTAGTACTATCCATCAGCAATGACAGTAGCTGGCAAACCAGTGCTGTTTATATCAATTTGTTATTTTCTAGGAAGTTACCCAGCTTCATTATTATTGGGGGAGATAAAACTAAGATGAGAGGCCAAGACCCTCATTTGGTTCTTAATGCACTCCCATTGCTTTGATGTATTACAGAGAACAAAATTGACCGATGTGGTAGCTCATTACAGAGGGAAAAACATACACTAAAATAACATATTTTCTTTACCATCAGTTCAGTGACAACTAACAGTGCTCTAGGAAGGATCCAGGGCCAGTTATTTAAAATATACCCTCCCTACTTGGTCCTACATAAAAACCTGGGTTTTGTGAAGTGCCCTAGTCTTTAGTGCAGAAAATTCTGTAAGATACAGTGTCTTAAATAACAGGTATATAATTTTAACACCCCTTGTGAGCCAAAGCATTTCGCCACTTTTTGCACTGCATTACTCAGTACCGCTATCACAGTGCTTCGTCAGGACATTCTTCCTGGCTCTCTGCGATACTTGAGCAACAAATCCTTCCCATCTCTTGCACAGTAGGTGGAAAGCATAATTGCTACACCAGAGATGGGGAACATGAGTCATAGAGAGGCTAAGTTATTTTCCTGGGGACCCATGGGACCAAAAGAAGTATCTGGAAAACCCAAGAGTAAAAGACCGAATGCAGATTCTGACCCGAATTACACTCTGGCTTGAGGGGGGTTGTAACTCAGGGTATAATTTATTTGTTATTAGTATGTCTTATCACTCACATGGTAATATCTAGGCAAAAGAGGCTACCACTCTGTGACAGGAGTTGGAGCCCAAGCAGATGGGGGTATGTAGCCAGGTAGTAAGGAGAGATGGTTGGGGTGTCTGGGGCATGCTCAGAAGACTGCAGTGCACAGAGATCCATTCATGGGCTGTTTAAACTACATGAAATGGCAGTTATATTGCATAAAAAAGATCCCAGACAATTAAAACTAGAGTTAAAAGACAACTAAATCCATATTAGCTCATTTCAGATTTAGCCCTTATAAACCCATGTTGTGTCCATCATGCACACCTGTTGTCAGACTACTGGTATTACTCTCTTCCAGCCATGATGGGTGACAGAATAAACAAGCAAATGTGGTATTTGATTCTCTAGGAGTTTTCTAGTGTATGTGTGGACTCAGCTTTGGCCTACATGCCCTCAGAAATGAAAGACTCTTGTCACTCGTGCGATTCCTATGTTGGAATACTGGACTTCACGTCCTTGCAGGTGGGATTCATCTTATCTAACATTAGACTTGGAGAGAACTGGGACAACATTTAGAAACATAGGCTATGATTCCTCTCTCCTGCTTTCATGTCTGTCATAGGATGCATTTAGTCTGATGAATCCCAGCCCATGTCATTTTATCTGTATTCAAACCCGGACCATTACCTATCTCTCCATTTGGGAGCCAGACCTAGGATTCGACTTCACTGCTGTTATAAATAATGTCATACCGTCACTAACAACCAGAAATACACAGAGACTTGAGTGTGTCTCTGATCCCAAAGTCAGCCTTCCTGGCAGAGTAAAGTCCTAAAATTCTTGATTCACTACTGACTCAAGGAGGGAAGAGCTGCCTATTAAATCACACACATGACTCCCTCATGGAATGGATGTTTCTCAAACCCTTACGGTCATGCTGGGACTCACTCTGTACCTGCTTATTTGTAAGCGGCAAGAAAGCCCAGAGTACAAGGTTAGATAGCAGCTAACACGCACAGGTGCTGCTTCTTCTTTCAGCTGTAATTAGGCAGCTCTCCTAATGTGGGGACAGAACCATCCTTTGAGCTGTAAAATATTTGTCTTTCATTATCTGTCACCCTCTGACTTTTAGTTAAAGAGATGCTCCTTTTCCTGGAACATGCACATAGTTAGGATCAATATCATAATCCTGTCTGACAGCTACTCGAAAGCTCCTTTGTGTTGATTACGTTTTGGCAGCTGAACAGAGCTGCCACTGCATTTTCTTTTAATACTGACTAAGCGATAGGCTTGACAAGAAGTAAAAAAAGAAAATAAAATTCTCTTAAAAACAAAAACCAATTAGCCCTTTTGTTACTCTGGTGAAGTGGAACAGATACTTCAGCTGCCGGTGGTGGTACAAGCAGAAACCTGCCCCTAGTCCCCTGCCACCCTCCAAGGACAGATGGATGAATGGTAGCGGCTGGCTTAAAGATGTCTTCATCTGTTCTGTTAGGAAGGAAAGCAGGGCTTTGGCACCAGCTTTTAAAGAAAATAGAAGGTGCTAAATTCACTAAACTTTATTGGTCGAATGTATAATAATGATAGTTTAATGGCAGGAAAGAGGCAGATAATTAGAAGTGAGTAGCTCTGATTGCCCTTGTTCACCACTCCAGATAGCTTCTCAACACTTCTGAATCCTTGTTTGCTTTGTCTGAAGCTGAAATCCCACAAGGTCTGGATGTTACCAGCTGTCTAGCTAACTAACTGCCAGCACTTTCCCTGAATGCAAGCTATCAGCTTCCGCAACATCAGCCTCCTCCCTTGAGCTCTTCCTCGCTGTCTCTCCCTGTGTGATTGCTTTTATCTATTGCTTGCAGGAGCTTCTTCTAATAATATTGCCTCTTGCCTCCGAGGGTCAAACACAAGACCATTGCTACCTACACAAATGGGGAAAACTGTCACCTTCGCTAGACTGATAAGCATTTGGCAGGCAGGACACTGTGAAGTAGGAGAGCAAACAGCCAGCAATCTGCAAACACCATAAATATGTTACAATCTCAGCAGGAAGATGGGCACTATATGTACCAAGAGGCCTTTGTTTAATGAGCTGTCAGAAAGGAGGCATGAAATTATGTTTGAAAACATGTGCAAGCTGCAGAGACAGAGCCGGGGCACTAAAAAACCTCTTTGCCTTTTCTGTGGATGTTTGGAACGTCTTATCAGTTTGAGAACTGTCATGCAATGAGAGCTATCATTAGCAAGGTAATAGCATTTGAAAGCTACTGATTTTTCTCTCTTAGCTCCATTTTGTGACCTAAATGAGTGAGAGAAAAACTTAATGCTTCTTTTCCGCAGAATTTTTTGTCCTGAAAACATAGCCAGAAACCCCAAAGTGAGCATACTGGTAGGTGATAAATCAAAATTGTTGTAAATTGTGAAGGACTAACTGTGGAAGTCAAGAATATTGTTGCTAATCTTGCATAGATTGTGTTCATATTACCCTAATGCACCTCCTGCCGCTCATTTATTTCAATGACACACACAAAACGCATCGCAGTGCAGGTGACTGCTACGTGTGACGGCTGTACGAGGGCTACCAGGGGTCAGAGCAACAGTCTGCAATTCACTGGTAGTCAATAGTGGTAAAACTCTGTGAAAAATATGATCGCTGAAGTATATTAACAGTGTCAGGGTCACTTTGGATAGGTGTAATAGGGTGTGCAACAAAACAGAGCTTCCATTGCTGTTAAATCATGCAGAACAAGTTGCTAAAGATTTAAAACAAATCCTCAAATATTCTTCGGGGTCACAAAGCTCTTTCTTTCTAAGATAAATTGAATGGTTTTCTCCATGCCCAAGCATCTGTGTTTTCTTTGCTTTTAAGAAAACTTTTTGCTGATTCTTTGGCTGCTTCAGCATTTGTGGTCCATCCCAGAGCTGAAAGAAGACTGTGAACACTGAACTGAATCAATGTCAGTCAAGGAGGTACTAATTCTCAAAAATGGCTTCTTTTTCTTTCCTTTCTTTTCTTATTAAAGATGTGGATCAAAATACAAAGCTTCTTGGTTGGATCAAGTAGTAAGTAAAGAGAATATTTTGCAGAAGGGATTTAGTCTCTTTGGATTTTGCCTATTCATTAATTAAAACTGAAAAAAAAATCAGGTGTTGGTCAACAGGCAAACAAAGAAATGTTTCTGCCATGAAATGCCTCTCTCAGTGTCGTAACATTCATAGTTTGGTGACCTCCTTGTATGTGGGCTGCATTTATCTTTATCCATGTGTCCTATGATCTGCCCACCCCTTCTCGCTGAGCCTCCCCATTGCACCATGGAAGATGTAGCCTAGCAGGGAACCATATTCTTAAAGGATAATACAGATGTAACCCTCCTGCACTTCACCTGTCACAACCCTGAGTGTTTCCAGATAGGAGGATTCAAACCATCAATCTCTGGCTTTGGATTTTTCCCTTAACAGTCAAATATTTCTGCAGGGAAATGTTTAATGTTTTTCAAGCAACTCTTTCAATGTTGATGCTTTGCCAGTGTAAAGCAGATGAGGACAATAGAAACAACAGATAAACCTTCCTTCCTCTGCTTTCTATTTGGCGATCTGAAATAGGTCAAGTTCTTCAAACGTGTTTCATTTTACCCCTGCTAATATGCTTCAGCACATAAGCCTACTAAAGCAGTGTTTGATTATACTAAGATCATAAAAGCATGGATACTATAGAAACCAAACATACCCTGTTAATTCATACAAGAAACTATTTCATCCGACTTTGAATAGATCATACACTACACACAGGAAATCCTTTGGTACTGTGGCCTTCTCAATGATCCAAGCTTTCATAAAAGACCACACCATTTCTTTCCTTAATCTGAGAGGGCGCCTGGCTTCCAAAGAAGTTACACACTGTTTGAATCAGTTAGGTGCTGAACTGCAAGGAGATGAGCAAGTAACTCTTAGGACCAAAAGAAAACTAAGCTCTTTCCATGGTGCAATTTTTGAAATTGAAGCATTTTACATTGGTTCATAACGTGTTCTTTTTTCACTTTATTTTCTCTTCTCCATGCCATCCTTGCTACTGTGTTCAATATAGTAACTAACACATAGTATTTTGCTGAATTTTGCCTTTTTTTTCTACCTTTCAAAATTCATTTTGCAGGGTGTTAAAAGGAAAAATGAAACTGTGATCTGCCATAGGTACAAAGAAGGGTATTTAAATACCCTTAATTTTTGAAAATGCCTAACATCATAAAGAAGCTTTGCAAAATACTCGAATTAAGAATACTCAGGCAAGCCCACCAGCACCTCCAAGGTAACTACCTCTTCACGGAGAATGGAAGGGGAAATGCTAGAGATTAACAGGGAAGAAAGAGGGACAAGCAGAAAAAGAAAAGAGAATTGTCATTCACAAAGCAGTGTTTGCTCCCCCTGTGATGCTGTGGCAGCCAGGAACAGGATTTAAGCCAGGAACAAGAGGTAGATACTGAACTTAAGTGTTCAATCCCTAAACAAGATAAGAAGTGCTCATATTTAGTTAGTCTGGTGTAGCTAGTAGTAGAATAATGCTTGAGAATGGGATTTAGAGAAAGGATGTTGCAAGACTGGAACATTAACAAAAACATTAACAAGAAATAGCCTAAAAGAGCTAACACACAGTATGGATACCAATACCTCAGTGAAAGGCTTGAGGAGCTTAGCCTGTTGGTGTCTCTCTAAAACCAGACTGAGAAGTGATTTGATTATCTCCAATAGGGAGCAAATGCCAGGTACAAAAAAAAAAAAAAAAAAAAAAAAAAAAAGCCTTTTGATATAGGGAAAGAAAGTGTAATGGGAAACTGTAGCTGGAAACAGAAGACAAGGAGATTCAGAGGAGAAGCACTAGGAATTGTTGAGGGCCTCGATGCTGAGGCAGCAGTTCTGAGTGATGTCCATGCTCCCCATTGCTCCCCATTTGCCTCCTCAGTGATGCATAGCCTCTGAATAGTGGAGAATAACTACCAACAAACCCCTCAGAAATCTGCCCACTTACTATCAATCTTGTGGAGAGGGTGTTTCAACATGCCGAATCTCAGCTGATGGATTATACATCCTGACTACTCAGAGGGTACCCATTGTGGGTGAGTCAAAAAGGGGCTGAGTGTTACTAGCATTTTAAAAATCACATGCACTTACAGTTATTCTGTGTTCCTTATCACTCAACAGCCCTTCACAGGCCAGTGACACCATGGTTTTTTCTTCATGGTCTCCACCTAGCTTTCATAATCCAGAGGACAGCAAGAGGGGACAAACTGGGACCCTTGTGCTTTCTTTGAGTAAAACAGGTAGGCAAAACCAAGTAAATTCCCATAGACTTATCTGAGCTTCTTCATTCAGAAAAGAGGACACAGCTGCCTGGAGTCATCCCACCTACACCATGGGCTGGCCAAGGTGTTGTCACCAGCTGGAGACTGTCCAAGCTTGTTGAAGTTGTAGCACTACAGGGCTGATGCATTTCCCTTCCACTCCATGCCAGGGGACCACTCCAAGAGCATGCTGTGTTTCAGCCAGGCAGGACCAGGAACAAACAGCTTGGCCATGAACAACAGAGAGGAAGAAAGAGGAAATGATCGGGAATTTTAGGGATTGTACATAGAATCATAGAATCATAGAATGCTTTGGGTTGGAAGGGACCTTGAGAGATCATCGAGCCCAACCCCCCTGCAGTAAGCAGGGATTGAACCTGTGAACTTGGCATCATGTGGTATGGCAAATAATAGCAATTGCATTTTGGTCTATTTTAGGTGCCGGAAGATGGTTCGTAACCTCACCTGAATGGTATCAAGAACGGTGAATCAGGTCCTGTTAAGTCACTAACTTCTCCCTCCAGAGAAGGGAAGGCGCAGTGAAGGGGCTTCAGTCCATGGAAAACCACACGTCCCCATGAAGGCACAGAGCCATACTCTAAGGCTTGAAATCCCACTTAAGCCTATTTGCTCAGTCAGTGGAAAGCTAGGCGCCTTTGAAGGCCTCTGAAGAGCAATTCAGCAGCCCCAAAAAAGTGCTAAGCAGGGAGCCAAGGGCACAGGGACTTCAGCCGAGGGAGCTTTTCCAGCCTTGCTCGGTGTGAGGTATTAACCACCTCTGCCAGGAGCGGGGCCAGGCTCCCCCTCCTGCTGCTGCCAGCAAGGCAGGGCATGGCTCTGCAGAGCAGGTAGTGTGGTAGGAAAGACCGCTGGGAGCCTCAGCCGGCAGGGATCACGCATTTTCCCCATCCTGCTTTGACAGAACTGGCCAGGGTTGGAGGCATCTTTCATTTTCCAGTCCTGTTTTTGCTGCAGAAGACACAGCTTCTTTCTATTTTTCTAGACTGGCTGATCCCAGCGTGCTCCAAATTCATGAAGGGAAATAGGAAATGATTTTCTTAGTCCCTGAATTGACCCGTGGGTCTGACGATCCTGCTAGGCTCGGCAGTTTCTCTGCTGGCTTGGGGAGCGCATGTTTATGCACCTGGGATCATGCAGCTTGAATTATTCTTTAAACATTTTCATAGAGAGTGGCAGTGTAACAGAAATCACTAAACAAAATGTACATTGTGTGTGACAGTTAGCAACGGGCCGGTTCACAGATTGTTAAGGGCTATTGAAAGTCACACTTATGTTTTTCTTCTTTAACATTTTTCAAGGACAATTTGATTGCATTTCCCAGAAAGGTTAATATAAACAATCTGCTCCCCTCATTTTTATGAGAAGCATTTAAAAGTAAAATGTCCTGCTGTTATTTCACTATTGCCTATGTTATTGATGGCTGAGGATTCCCAAATAGGTTCTGAATTTTTGCAGCTTTGCACATTTCTGGGAGAATTGCTCAAAAGTCCACTATCTCATTCTCCATCCACAGCAGCACTGAGAAAGACACAAGTTTCTTCACTGGTTCTTTGAACACAGAAGGGCAGGATTCATCCTCTGAAGTTCATCCACATGAAGGATAGACGTCAACTCTGAACTACTTATTTAAATGCCTTCTACAGCCACCGGAGGGGCAGAGAAGCAACTCCAGGCATCAGTGTGGCTCATCTCTCATAGGTGCCAATCTTTGACATAAGAGATTTGCCCTTTGGAAGTGGCTCTCTTTCTCCACCAAAAATAAAGTCTGTCAAAGCAAATCACTGAGGCTGAGCCATCCCTGTCCTGTCCTGGTTTGTTGCCTGGTTCTGCCTCGCAGATCGCATCTGTAGGACACCCTCTGCTGTCACCGTCTCTCAGGGTGACCAGCTGGCTCCAATGCGTATTTAAACTTATTTAAAAAAAACCCAAAAGGTGGAAATTTCCCCTTCAAAGAGTAATTTCTGAATGCTAGTCATGACTATTCTCAGCCCAAATTTGCAAGTCCGCTGTAAGTCTAGAACCATAGGTAGGTTTTCCATCTCGTCAGTATCTCTGGTTGACCTTTCAGGTTAATATTGAGTTTATTCAGATGCTTTGAGCAGGTCTTGGATTAGGTTATCTCTAGAGGTCCCTACAATTTTCACGTAATTGAATGACCTTGCAATATATTACCTACCCACCAGTCATTCAACATGTTTGTCTGAATGCCCAAGTCAGATGTTATATTGGTTTTGTTACATTTAATTTCATGTGCTTTTTTTCATGTACAACTTTGAAAACAGAGCAGAAAGAGACTAAAACCTTCTGTCTCCTTAGTCAAGTGTGAAGCATCTCCACTGCTTTCTCACTAGTAAAAATAACCTGGACATGTTACGTTAGACTGCAATGGTTATATTTTCAGAACACGTTCAGGTCTGTGTCCTCGCTGCTGGCCAAACCAGGGGACTACCCTGACAGCTAAAACATCTGATACTTGAGGTCAGTAGCAAACCTCTCACGGACCTGAGTGGGGCTATGCTCCGGGGCATGTTTTTGTACACATGTACAATAAAACTACCCACATTTCTGCTGTAGTATCAGCTGATGTATCCCTCAAGTTTCTTTCAGAAATAGCTGCACACCAGCTTGGCAGTTCCTAGCACTGAAAAAGTGGATTTACCCACAAGAAGTGCACAGATTTCAGAGCAACACAAAATGATCCCTCCACAACATAATCTTTTAAGCTTTAGTTAAGTCTAGCAAGTTGCTCTATTTTAAAACCAACACTACTTTAAAAGGACTTGATTCATAAGGCATATGTCTGTTACAAAGTCAGGACCTTTTCCTCTTGGGGCAGGCCAGGTCTGGATTTTGCTCTCAGACCCACATATGCATTTCCCATTTCCTCGTATTTTCCTTTCCTTTACATTCAAACACATGGATACAGCACTTTCATTCAGATTTGCTGGGGCCTATTTGATCTTGCTACTGTGGCCACTGGTGTATAAAAAATATTTTGCCAGTTTCCATTAGATATTTGCTGGCTGCAGGCACTTGAATGCAATTGTTCAGTTCACATTAAAGATCATGGTGTGTGCAGGATCACGTGTGTGCACATATATGGAGGGGTGCCTGATCGTGTATTTAAAAATGACCTTTTTTTAGGAAATAATAATGCTCATGAAGCTGAAAAAAACAAAACTAAAACCCATCCACTCACTACCACTGAGAGCAGAAATGACTACACATCTCCAAGACAAAAAGAAAACGCAATAAAAATTCAACCTGAAAAAATCCAGGGTACTGAATTAGCTAGGCAAGTGGGAGCCAAAAGCACTCCCTGTGTACAATGTGACTGATGGTGCCACTCCACAAAAGCCTGCTGTGACAGATCCCGTGATGATGGGGCGGCAGCAGGGAGCACCCCATGTGCATGTTGCAGGAGAATATGAAGAGAACGGTGGACTTTGCAGCAAATCTTCACCAGGTGATAATGCTGCTTTGGCTCTTTCCCTGCCAGGTCTGATTTTGAACCACATTTACTCTGATGTTGTAGACAAGTGTTTTGGCATAAACTGTAAAGTACAGTTAGCAAATCAACATGAGCCCACCTTGCAGGTCAGCCCCACAGTGGCATTTCTGCACAGGTTACATGCTCACAGCTGGAGGGTGACCTTAGGGTAAGCTTAGCCCCTACCTCTAGTCTCCCTGCTGCCCCCTGCCCTGGGCTTCCCAACTCACCTCCCTCATTCCTCCTCTCCACAGATGCCACCTCGGTGGTGGGAGGATGAGGAGGAGGAGGTGGTGGGAGGGGGAGGATGAGGAGTGTGTGTGGGAGGCGCTCATGCAGCAGGTGAGCCGGGAGGAAGGGCAGTGGTGCAAGTGCCCGGTCCTTGGGAGGCATTCCTCCCCCAGCCCTTCCCAGCTGTCTCCTTGCACTCACCCATGAGATCTCTCACATCTGGAAGCTACCCTTCCTCCACGCATGCAAATTTGCCCATACAGAAATATATTTAACATACATACACACTCAACGTGTAGGTGTGCGCATAATATAATCATTTGCTCTTCGGAGCCCTGAGCATCTCTGGCGCTTGTTGGTTTACACCAGACCGGGTTAGAAAACGTTCCCATTAAAACCTTTCTGTAAAAGATGTGCCAGTCCAGTAATTCAAGCCCTAAAATCTTCAGGAGTCATGGTTTCTGGTGCTTCCAATGTTTTGGTGTGTGGCTTGAGACACATCGTAAGAATCTAGTTTTCTGAAGAGAGGTGTTGGTGCTCTCTAATAATTAAGCTCCTAGAAGAGACAAACCCAAAATTAACAGTCATTTTTCAAAATATAACTCTCCAACATTTATAGAGCCTTCAAGTGGAGAAACGGAAGATCTTACTTTATGCTGAGAAGATTATAGCCCACATACCAGTGAGAAACTCAAATATATCTTGGTAAACATTCGCTATATAAGCAACATTTTCCAGAGTCTTTCATTCACTGTATAAAAGCCCACTACAAGACAGCTAACATATCTAAAATATACTCACAGATTTCCAAGACTTACTCACAAATCATCTGGTTTAAAAGAACACTCTCCGAGTATACTTCACAAAGTTTTCCATTTTGCCCTCACAGGCAGCTTAGCAACATCACTGACAATAAATAATTCTGCAAAGGAAATTCTGTGTCAACTAGGAGGGTTAAAAAAACTGACTGAAGAAAATGTACAAAAAAGTATAATTCATTGCCCCTTAGCATCTGCTTTTATCTGTATCCTTTTGAGAACAAATTAACAAGTCCTGCATATCTCCATGTGTTTCTTTCTGTGGAGCATCATGGTTGTGAAGGTACATGTTTGTTCAGTCCGTAATAACGAACACATATGTTTGTTATACACTGGAGAATGTGAGGATTATATGTTGATCATATTTTTATCATATGATAAATCAGTGCAAGAAAAAAGAAACATTTTAAAAGCTATAAGGATTTTTTTTTCTTTTTTGTCTGCAGAATGCAGACCAAATCCCAGTGTTTCATGCATACTCTTCAGGTATATAGACAGCTGCTTTCAAAATGTAGATGAATCCATATGCTTAATGAAATCACCCTTTGAATGCCAGTAATGAATTTATATTGGTTTTTAACTAATGTAAGATTAAATTTTAGTGTCAGAAACAGAATGGAAGTGACCTTTATTCTGAATAAAGCTCTTTTTTTTTTCTTGGATTTTTTCTTTTTTTTCTTTTTCTGTGTCTTTATGTACATATGTATATAAAAGATTTTGGCAATCCAGCTGTAAATCCACCTAAATCTTTGAACTAAATTCTCAATAAATATAGGGAATACTAAAATCTGATCTGTATTTAGGGTGCAAAAATATAGTATTGAAAAAACATGTATTTCCTCCTAAATTAATGGTGAACAAAGTTAAATTTCTGACTTTTTTTTTTTTATAAAAATATCTTTGCTTTAACTTTGAAGTCTAATACTGATACAATCTCTATACTAACAAGAGAGGAAAACAATAATAATATGCTTAACCGAGATTTTACATTCAATTAAATTGGCTTAAGTCAAGATCAAAGTATTGTTGAAACATGACTATAAATGACTCTTATCTTATGGCAGAAGAAAATACATATCTGTGTTTAAAAATGTGGATTATATGTGCCAGAATCACAGCTCAGAATAGCTGGCAAAGTCAATGGGATTGTATTGAATTACGCCAGTTCGGTATCCGCATCTGAACAGAAAGTGTCAGGGGGATCGTTTACTTGAGCCAGACACCAGCGACAATTGCAGAGATAACATTTTCCCAATCGCAAGGGGGGCCTTTAATCATCCGAGACCTGTTTATGATGTTTTGTTAACAACCATTACTCCTGCTTGGTGCTTTTAGGCACTTAAGCTTATTTCTGTAAAACTATTAACATATGAAATTAATATACATTGGTAATGCCAATACAAATCAAGCAGAAAGCAATATTAAGACCACCAAACTTACAAGACGGCTTTAAAAAACCACAAGACTGGATTAAAAACCATACACAACTCTGCAATTCTTTCATTTGTCTTCTGGTTCCTGGGTCTTAATAGGACATTCAAATTTTCTGTCTTTTTTTTTGGTAAAAATAAGGTTTAGAAGTGTGCGGGGGTGTTCGTTTGTTTTTTCCATAATGAAATCTGCCATCCTCAAACAGTCAGATCCTTCCAAGAGTGTCATAATTAAGAGGAAAAATAGCATGTGTTGACAATAATTGCTTGTAGATACCCTGAGTCAGTTTGATTGAGTTCTGTGACAAGGCTATTGAATATTAAATGATAGCCAGAAAATTATTTTTATTATGGAGAAGAAAATCAGCCATGCTCACAAAAGGTATCATAAGTGAAGTTTGAACATGCGCTTGCTGGAAACCACAGCAATATCTCCTGTTATTAATGATTCCAAATCAAGAATTACTTTAGCAGCTCTAGGAATGACATGCTTCAAGCTTTAAAACACATGTGAGTCTTTTACTAAAGCAGATGAGTTAGGAATACCATTAGAAAATTAGCCTGATACTTTGCTACTTTAACTTCCTAAAACATGGAGCTTTGAACTAAATCTAATCAGTTTGGTTCCACTGAAATTTTCTACTCTGGATTGGTATCTCAGAGTGGGTTTTTTCTGGAAATTTCACCTAAATGGTCCAGATGCCTACACAAGAGAAAGGCTAATTGAAAATATAATTTTCAGCTTATATTAAAAAAGAAAACCTTTCAGCCACTCAGCTAAGAAGTTTCAGCAGGATGACTCTCTGGACCACGTGGCTGAGACCTGCCTCCACCTCACAGACAGGCATTTTCTCAAAATCTGCCCAAATCTGCCCAATTTATCAAGGCTTTGGGAAAAAAAAAAAAAAAAAAAGAAAAATAACCTCGCTTCGTGCATGTTCGGTGCAGACTCGTTAGGTTTGGCAGCCGCACCTCGGCCAAGCTCCATCTGTGCCGAGCCCGCGCCAGCTGCTTGCCGGGCCGGCAGCCAGGAGGCTGCACGCCTGCCACCCGCCCCAACACCGCCTCTCCTCAGCTGCCTTCCCACGTGCTGCAGTTGTCGTAGGCTTCCCACCCGCTCCAAAATACGGGGGGGACTGGGTGCTGCCTTTTCCTTAACTGCTCATCATTCATTTTGCCACATTCGCCATCTTTCAGCCCATTGCTGTAAATTAAGCTCTGCCTGAAAAGGGCTGTCGTGAGTTTAAAAGCTCTCCCTGGGTGTTTCGATGGTACGTCTTCCTTGCCTTCAGCCAGGCTGGGAATATGCAAGGAGCAGGGGCCTTGCATTTGAGCCACTTGGCTGGGATTGACGCTGCCTGGGGGCTCTCCTAAACACGGGTTAGCTCAGTTGGTTAGAACACGGTGCTAATAACACCAAGTTCACAGGTTCAATCCCTGCTTACTGCAGGGGGGTTGGGCTCGATGATCTCTCAAGGTCCCTTCCAACCCAAAGCATTCTATGATTCTATGATTCTATGCCAAAGGCTTGCTGAGAGGCTGCGTTCCATGGAGCCTGTCATCCTGCCCCTCCTTTGCTTTCCCCTTGTACCATGGGATTGCCAGTCAGTCCCTTCTAGTCCCATGCCTGCTGCATGCACAGATAAATGAAAATTTGTGGTGTTTTTAAGGGAATATAAATACATTAAAGGCACGGAGTTTGTATGTAGTCTCCACACGGACATCTGGAAGAGGGCGTTTAGGATCCCTTAAAATTGGATGTGCATGGCAGGGGGAGAGGGTAACTAGGAGCCTGCAAGCGTGTGTCCAAATACAGACAGAAGCCCGTGTGCACATGCCCTGTCTGTGCTGGTGGGTGAACTGGGATGACCGCTGAGGAGACCGGTCAGAGAGGTGGGAGCAGCTCCTTTCTAGGTGTCCTCAGCATCATGCAGCCCTATGGGCCCAGAATAAAAAATATATGGTAGCCCAGAACAGAGGAAAACTTTATTAGAAGGGGGAATATCTTTTATTAAACCATGTGTTAACATCTAAACCAAAAACAAAACAAAAAAAAAAAAAACAAACAAAAAAAAAAGAAGAAAACTTTCAGGCTTAGAAGAGCTTCTACATGTCTGACAGAAAGGCAACAGACTTCCGGTACAGGTTAGAAAGAATTTTGTTAACTTGATTATTTTAATCAATAAGATAGTTTGAGAGAAAAGGGTGGTTATTCTACCACTCCCTACACAGTATGCATCTATTTTGTAGAATTGTGACTACAACATGGTACATAACATGCTGTGCATTTAAAATATATTTACATGACGCTCCTGCAGAACAGGGAAGCATCATGCAGCAAGGAACAGGGAGTTTTTACACACAACCTGGAGGCAATAGCTGGCCTGGGGGGACTGACAACATCTGAGTATATAGGTGCGTGGTTTTCACCCAGGCATTGTCCTGCAAACAGAGCGAGTTGTCCCCTGCAAAATCAGACTAGGGAGTTTCCAATGGCATCCTTTTTCCCCTGCTCTACTTTCCCTTGTGATATTGAGACACCCAGGGCAGCAATAGACTCTTTACACCCAGCCGACTTCAAAACAGTTTCTATCTCAGATTACCAGAGTCTGCAGAATTCAGCTGTTTTGAGAGCAGCCAGAGGTCACTGCAAATCAGCAGTCTTTGAAAAGTAACCTGTCAAGGCATCCACTTCTCATGGCTTACCACATCTATCTAAACATATCTATACACAAAATGGATGACGTCTCCTGCTGCCCTTTCGAATGGTTTAGTGTAAGACCTCTCTGTTTTCTCAGCCTTTGTACTGCTCTGACACACAGGGCCAGCCAGCAGTTCCAATTAAAAGAGCAGGGAAAAAAAAAAAGAGTGGGTAGATCTTCTTCCAGATGGCTTTGAAGAGGCATCAATCTGCTATAGAGATTCACAAGACCCCAGACAAGTAGTTAGATAAGCCAAGACTATGCATTAAGGCTAAAATCACAGCATTACATCAAACCCAAATGTTTTTTCAATATATTAATTACCACAGCAATTTGGCTGACTTGAAAAGGTGAAAGTGTAAACTTCAACTAAAGAAAGTCAAGGACAATACTAATAAGTTTTAATACTTTCCCATTATTCCTATTGTATGCTAGTTCATCTTATCTTTGTCACCCCCTAACATCACCTAGCAATTTTTCACCTGTACACACATAAGTGCGCTCATCTCAGGAGAAAGGCAGGGTAAAGAGCACAAGCCAGCATGCTCCACCATTGTGTGTAGTAGTTAAACAGATGCACAGCCTCCTCCCTATAATGGCTACATCCTCTCCAGTCCAATCTGTTGACGTCAAGGCACAAATGTCTCTTCTGGCACTGGGTTTTGCAGGTTAGACCTCTACTTGACTGAGAATCAACAGCATCCTGCATCAACATCTTTTGAGATGGCTGTTCTTGCCATACCATGGATAAGTTAGAATGAAAGTCTGTAAAATTCCCTTACACGGGACAAGTGATTTCTTACTCTCTGGTGAGGACATTTAAAAAAATAAAAGGTTGTTCTGTACAAACACACATACCAGACTGTACAACTCCATACACATGCATTGCGTAGTGCAAATACAAGGTTGTGTGTTTGGACAGAGAGCAGATTCTTATCTTCCAAACACCTCTCTCTGTGCAGAATTGGACACACAATTTTTTAATACATGGCCCTGCCAGTGACTTTGCCTGCTGGAATGACGTGGTGCTGGGCCAGCCCCACACCATAATAGCTGGGTAGCTTTGGGAGAGCATCACATGGGTCGCCCCATCGAACCGTCACGTTTCCCACCCATGGTTACACCAACAGGAGAAAATGCTCAGCTCAGAAACAGCACAGATATTTTGTGACCCTCAACACTGGTCAGTGAAAACACAAACAGGGAACATCGGGGCAGGAGGGAGGAATTTGCAGACCTCTGCACTTCCTAAGCCATGTCTGCACCCGCTGCTTCAGTGAGCGGCTGGGGGAGAGCAGCAGCAACCGCATGAGCAGTGGGGGCCTGAGAGGCCGTGCCTGCCCCCCGGTTGCCCTTGGGGAGCTTGGGGGGGCGGAGGAGGCTGATGCCGCGCTCCCCCCATGGTGAGGTGATTTCCCCACTCTGTGCAGGCTGCTGCAGCCGCCGGGGAGTTCCTGCTCCAGCGGTGAGGGCAAGGGGTGAAGGGGGCTGGTTGCTTTTGCAAACACAGTTAACAAAATGTTGATATTATGCTTAGCCGTTGTCTCCTTGTCACTAGTCACTTGCAGTTATGGGTCCAGATGTTAAAAATGCCATCATGAGGTAGAGCTGATGAACTCCACTGCTACAGTCTTCTTCATTTTCAAGGCACTCTCTGGGCCCATGGGACCATGGACAGGTGTCTAGAGAGGGGAAGGGGATAGCTTTAGTTTTTATACAAAGTGGGTTGAGTTTATTGCATAAATACAGGCAACTTGTTTCATTTGAGACATCACAGGGTATTCAACCTATCTTCAAGAAGATCATGGGTCTCCCACCCATCCTATGCTGTATCTGCCAGCCCTGTGTGGACATCTCATTTTCTGCAGGGTGTTTCAAATGGCCGTGGACATCTGTGCTTCAGCAAATCAGCTGAATTCACAACGTCCTCCTCTTGTCAGCTAGCTATCACACTGTGGTGGAGTGGTTGCCAAGGCACAACAAAACTCACATGGAAAAACTCTGATTGTATTGCAAGATGTGTATGGAAAGAGGGTGATTCATCTGGAAAGTGTGTCACTATATCACCTTGGATTTATAGCCTGTGCCTAAACCACAGGTGAGAAAAATTGTCTATCAACCCACTGAAAGATGGGCATCTCCCATTAGGATATTCTGACTCAGATACTCTGAAACATTTATTTCTTCTTACTGATACCTTTGAAAAAAATTAAGAATCCAGATTATAAGAATGAGAATAGAAGGCCTCCTTTTAGGCAAGAATAGAGATTATGTACTGTTTATTGCAGAGTAATTTAAAACCACTAAAGAAATTTAGTAATTTAAAATCACATTAGGAAAAAATTTTTTCCAAATACCCAAATTAAACCTGAAGGAAAATACTTATTTTTGGCACTTCAAGGCCCTGTAGCTCTCATTAAAGCCAGTTTTAGGTTCTTGCCTAAGAAAAATTAGTTGGAGGAAATGTATAAACTGATAAATACAAATGTGTTAAGGAAAGAAACGGTCATGTTTGAAAATGAAGATAGTTGGATTTTGCGACATTATCTAAGGGGTGACTGACTCCAGATGAAATCTCATCAAAGGCAATCACTTCCTGGAAAGAGTAACAGAGTCAAAGTTTCCCAGTAAGGATGGAGCTTCATCATGAGATGAAAAAGAAAATCTCCAATCTGATCAAGCTCCTCTACTACACATCAGACTGGATCCACAAGTCCTCCAGTTCCTCTTTGGTCCATGTAGGCTCAAAGTGTCCCCAGAGAGCTATGAGGCTCACTCCTTGGCTGTCTAATCTTTTGTCTGAGTAGTGGAAGAGTTTGGATCAGCCACCAACAACCCAGCACGTCCTCCATAGCTGAAGGTTAGTTTCCCAGCTCCACTCTCGGGGATGCTCTGGTTTACAGTGCTACCCCTCAGACAGCCACAGCCATTCAAGAGACTGAGACATGGTCCTATGAAGGACATCTGTGACAATCACTGGTT
The DNA here is from genome assembly GCF_030463565.1 of Pelecanus crispus. NCBI lineage: Eukaryota > Metazoa > Chordata > Aves > Pelecaniformes > Pelecanidae > Pelecanus > Pelecanus crispus. The sequence continues at coordinate 37,813,952 of NC_134644.1, forward strand.
GTCTTAAACACCACAAAATATAAGGAACTCTACAAATATTATTCTCAAGAAATGAAATTGATATAAGTAATGATGAGAATCCATTCATGAGACATATACAGGTCCCCTAAATAATCACAGGCTACAGAGGGAACCTTCTCCCAGGTCCTGTTCCCAGGCTAGGGCACACGCAGGGGAGGCTGCATCCAAAACGCTAACACTGACAGCCATACTGACACTTCAACATTGACAGTGTTTCAATAATCTCCAGACAGGCCATTTTCATCCCAGAGGAAATGACTGTTTGAGAATTGAAGATACCTAGGTAGACTTACCAGATGTGCTGCTCCGCTGGGCTTTGCAGCTGATACAAGGGGACCTTATATCTACTTCCCTTTGTTTCTCTATCTTCTTGTCTAATCATCCATCTGTGAGAAGGGAGATATTAGGAAGGTACAAGTATCAGAGCAAAAGTTAAGGCCTGTGTTATTCAAGAAGTCAGACTCAGTGATCTAGTGGCCCCTCCTGGCCCTGAAATCTGGAGTGTCTTCTGACTGGCACCATCAATTCACTTGCTGCAGAAGCCTCAGGGCCTAGGCAATTGGCTCATCTTTCACATTATCCTGCACTAATTGGCAATAATGAAGGTATATGTCAGTCTCCACTGGATCATGTGTTTTAAGACAACTTCAGAGCAATGCTAGAAGTATGGATGCCATCAGCCCACAGACTCACTGTCAAAACCAAAATGAGAGACCTACTTTACACCATTTTGTCAGTGAAGGTTCCTAATTTTCTGGATGAAAATTTCCTTCTGTAAGTAAGTCATATTCCATAACAAGTTGAAGGTAAAAATGCTCATATGTCCCTATGCAAGATTCAGCCCAACAGAAAAGCCATTAAGTTCTCTGATAGCTTATTACCAACTCAAAATTATGGATATCATGGTCTGTAGGCATTAAGTGATGCTAAATTGAATGCAAAGGGTAAGAAATTGAGTATCATCTAATCCTTCCTCACCCAGTTCTCCATTGTCATATTTACCCCACTCCACAAGGAGGAACTTTTCTCAGGGAAATATTTGCAGCATGGGAAATTTCCTTAGCAGGATGACAGTGGGTGCAATGGCCAATCTTGCCCCCTCATAACCCTCTGTGTAAGGTTCCTGTCACCAAATATCAGTGGGATGGGGCATTTTGACTATTCTCTATTTCATACAGGGGATATGGAAAGTATGAAATTAAATTAGCGCTTCCTTCAGGCTATCCTCCAACTTGCATGGATGGTTGGCTTTCTAGCCAGAATTGGAGTAACAGAAAACATGAGTGATATAAACAAACAAGTAACACTAAACAGCCAATTAATTTCTTTACGAAGTGTGTACAAGACTTCTCCCCCCTGCCCTGTATACTTTCGGTACTCTAAAGGAAAGGCCAAAAGGGAAGTAATAAAAACACCCTCAGGTACTAAGAAAATGTCTCATAAAATAACTACAATAACAATGTCAATTATTAGCTTTACAGTACAAGATAAATATAAATGGACTATATCCCCAAACTAGCAAAATATGGGGAATCAATCGCAATAAGAAGAACTGTTAGGGTAAGCTATTTGGGAAGCAGATACAAGCCCTGCCTGGCTTAGAAACATTAGTCTGCCCTTCTCTGTAGTGATTAATGTCTTCTGCTGCCAGATGACACTGAACTTCGCAGCAACTGAGGCTTAGAGGGAGGTATTTGTAACGCCTGTCTGTAAACTCCAGAAGCGTTATGACTTCTGTGGAGGATAAATGCACAAATCTCTGTATTTCTGCTAGCAGATAGACTCTGCTAAAACAGAAATGAAACATATTTACAAGACAGTGAGTTATCATAGAAACCTGACCAGGCATTTCTCAAACTGGCTGGAGTCATCCTCTGCTGACAGTGCCACACTGGGAAAGCTGATCTCCAAGGCCGTTGTGGGAAACACAGACAGCACAAAAATGTGGTAATTCTGACGTTTTTCCTAATCTTTTTCCTCTGGAAAATAAAAAAAAATTTTTTTTTCTTTTCTTTTACTTTGGAACAAGGCTAATGGGCATATTTTTTGAAGGGGGAGGTAATGGTGGATTTGTACCAAAGTTGATTTCATTGCAGGTCAACTCATCATTGATCTGTGCTTGCTTGGGCTGTTATGGCACCTCACTGGTCTCGTCACACAAATGTGTCATCCTTTTACTCACCTCACCATCCAGACTAGCTCTCACATGCCAGCTGTAGTCTCCTTTCCGCTTGATCTGCTGTGGAGCGGCTTGAAAGATGACGAGCCAGAGTGCAGCATGGGACACAAATGCCCACTGGGAGACCTGTTGAAAGATGACATGAGTCACCTCATTTCTTGTTCCTTATGACACAGTGAAAAGTCCATAAGCTTCTGCTTGAGTTCACATCCCAGTTATAATTTTCTAATCACTTCAGGGTGATGTCATGGGTAAAAAATGCATGAGTGACTGAAATTAAATTGAAGTCTAGGCTGTTCCTTGGGGCATTACTATATTACTAGAGAGGGAGAGGGGACACAGAGGGTTTTTTCTTTTATCACTTGTAGTATCCTTATTTCTCAAGAAAGGAAGGTCAGCTTTTCCACAGCATCCTGCTATGCTGCTCTCTCTCAAGGCATTAAAATACACCTAGCAGCGTACCCTCTGGGCCTGTCTGGTGAGCTTTTCCCTGACTTGCAAGGTCCTTGGAACAGAGATTCATTAGCCAACATCCCAACACTGCATGAAAATGGTCACCACAGGCTCGACAAATAGTTCATTGCCCAGTGCAGCTATTAAAAGACAATTTGTTAAATTGTATGACCAGAAAAATGCTTAAACATGTCAGTTGTTCTAATTTTTCAGGGGGAAAGGAGGAATATGTTTTAAAGAAGGTACATAAAGCACATAAGAAGACATGATTTTAACCAGATGGCTTTTCAGTCTCAGGTAATTGTTATCATCAAGACAGTACATTTCTGAGGCACCTCAAGGACAATTTCTGCTCCAAGCACAACGAAATTATGTAGAAACAGAAGGCACTATCCGTGGCAGGTGAGATTCACAACTCTTTTGCATCATTACTAAGATCACTAAATGAAATGCTATGCTGACTTAAGGAAAGTATAACGATGACATTTATGATTTAAGAACTTAACCCTAATTACATTAAAATAAAATAATAATAATATCATTAATGAAGAGCCACTTCTGAAGAGCAATTTTCATTCAGAACCAATTTTCCTGTTCTGGGCAAAAGTCCATCCTAATCACATTGAGAGTCAATACATTACTCTTTGACTTGAGGCAAAGGCACATCAATTCTTGACAGCTTCTGCAGATGCTCTGTCCTTCTGAAAAAAAGCCCTTTGGTGTTTGGACAGGGTGGTTTGCTAAAGGGTTTCATGTCACAGCTATTAGGTAAAGTATAAATTCCCTCAGTGGAAAATGCAGTCATCCTCTATAGCAATGTAGTTCTCCTTTTTATGCATGAAATGTATCTCTAACTTGATCCAAAACAGTCAATAGCTTGAGGGATTGCTCTATATGTGGAAGAAGCTTTCCATTTTCTGTGTGGCATTTTTAAAGCTCTGACATTTTACCACAGGGCTCTGGCACATGAAGTGGGTTTGTGGCTTTGCTGGGTTTGTTATTTCAACCACTTACAACAGGGCTAAACAAAGTCACCAGTATCTCCCCTTGAGAAGAAAACTGATCAGACCCACACTCTAGTATACACCACTTCCATGAACTAATAGCCTAGAAAAAGCAGCTACAGGGGAAAACCAAAAGTTTCATCTTGTCTACAGCCATCAGTCTGTGCAGACTGTGGGGTGCTGGGCAGCACTCTCCAGAGGACCATGGTTTGTCTGCCCTGTCCTCACACATGGCTCTTGGCCCTGCTCAGAGACAGATCACCAGACAGGGCAGACTTTGGTGTGTCCTTGCAACCATTCCTGTGTCCCAGTGGAGACTACGTTTATTCAGATCACATCACTAAGTACTGGCAGATGCTGGTCACAGCTCGTCTGTATGTCTCAGCTCCACAGGTTACATGAATCAACAAGGTTGAGAGGTTTCTGAATGGGTTTCTCCTCTCTCTGTCAGTTTTGCCCCCTCATCTTCCTTTTTTTTGCATTAATATCAACGTTTCATTAACATCTTGCATTAACATCAAGAATATTCTCTTGCACGTTGTCCCCTGGCCCCAGCTATGGTAACAAAGGGATTGGCCTTGGCAAAGTGGCCCCAGAGATGAATGCTGTAGGCACTGGAAGCCCCATGGCTCCCAACCTTGGCCAGACCTGAAGAGACAGCTGAATAAACCTCATCCGCGTTACTAAACTGCTAGCTCCATCCTGAAAGCACATTTGCTAACGCACTAGCTGCTTTCCAAATCAGGCAAGCCAAGTCCTGTTTCCAGTGCACAGAGACAAAAGAGAGTCTGGAGTCTCAGGGTACAATGCTTCTATGAGAAAAACAGGGGGAATAGCGCAGAGAGTTCTCATCTGTTACTGTTTGCTCAACTATTTTGGTAATGAACCTCACACAGAATATAATCAATACAAACTTCAGCCCATATTCATAGCACCCATCCTAGAAAACAACTTTTCATAAAAAACCCTGAAGTTAGAATTCTCTTTGGTAAGAACACTCTTGGAAGTGTTCAGAGTCTCAGAGCTAATGCTGAGACATGGCTGTAGCATGGCTTCATTTTTTGTGTTGTATGGGTAATAAATTTTTCTTTTTACTTTGGAACACAGATTTATTTGCTAAATATCTTCATATTCATTCAAGTCACACACCACCCCAAGGCTCTGAAACATAACAAATATTTACAATTTAAGTCACATCCCACAAGCTAGATTATATTGCTTTTATGCCTAAGCATGAACTAAAAGAGACCAAAATACTCTTACAAAAGACAAGTTATAGGGACGCAGTGAGGATTCTGAAGTTTTACAAATTTACAAAGAAAGAGAAAAAAGACTCAAAGTGGAAAAACATCTTGTCGATATAGTAGCCAAGTTAAACCAGATGCTGCAAGGGTAACTTACCATTAGAAATCCCAGAGGTGGTTCTATTTACCAGGGAAGGGATGGAAGGGGTAAGGGAAATTAATATTAATTGGGTTTATTTAACTTGGCCATTGGCCACAAAGTTCAGATAAAGTGCATTTCCCAGCCAACTCTTGTACATGTAAAATTTCACCAAGTCAGATGTAACTTATTATGCGTTTTGTCACTTCAACACGAAAAGAAGTACAAAGCTGTACAAAAGGAGTGGTTTCCCTGCTTCTTTTGGCCACATTAGATGCTTTCATTGTGCAAACATACCTGTAAGAAATATTTTTGTGACAATCCTACCATTGGCCATACAAAATTAAAACTGCAAACATGGCACTCTGACTGCCCTTCTTTGTAACTAAAGGATCTGAGCAAAAGCAAATTCTCCAGAGACCTTAATACAGCAGAACCAAGCTTCTTTTCAGTATCGTATTTTCAAAACCTTGTATGATTGCTGGGGATGAAGGCTTAAAGGTGAAGTGGAATCCCATGAGCAGGGCACTCACTGGGGCTTCCTTTGGGCTTGTGAATTGTTGCTGGGCTTGTGCACATATCTTGTGGTCAATCAGACAAAGCTGGGATGGCCCCCATGAGACATTCTAGATCATGAGAAAACTAGGCTAAAATCTTGACCTCTGAGCATGGCAGATGAGACAGCAAATTTCCAGTACAGCAGAAGGATGGGATGGGATGGGATGGGATGGGATGGGATGGGATGGGATGGGATGGGATGGGATGGGATGGGATGGGATGGGATGGGATGGGTGTTCATGACTCCACCGGCCCTGTAGCTGGCATTAGTACCCTGTCTGCTGCATTAGTGCGCTCTCTAAACAAAAGATGGGTAACTTCTGTCCCAGCCTTGTGCTGTAGACTACTTACTAAGCTGTGCACTGCCAAGAAGATACAGCTTTGGGGGAGCTGCTTATTTTTATTGTAGTTTTCAGAATGTATTCAGCAGTGACTCATGCTGGAACTTTCTTCCCTTCTCTTTAAATTGGTTTCTTGTCACTTTTATGGAACAAAATTTATTTGTCACTTTTAAAAAAATGCAAAAATGTCTCCATGCTGGTGCCCTCATTACACTGCACTGTGTGTTATCTCCTGACTTCATTTTTCCGTGTCTGTTCTTGAAGTGCAGTGCCAGTGGGAAGCTGCACTTGTGACATAAAAGGCTTTTTAGAGGTGAAAAAGCCCCTGTGTAAGAGAACAAACTGCTGTTTGTTGTCTGAGAGCACTCTTGAGAAAACCTTGGCAAGAAACTTTATCAGAGAGCAAGAGAAGAGCAGGTCAAGCTGGAGGAACATTCGAGCAGTAGTGGAATGCATGGGGTGAAGTTACATCTCTGGCAAGCTGGGCTTCAGCTCAGGGCTGCAGTATGTTCCCCCCGATAGCTTCTCTGCCTGTCACCTACTGTAGGAATCTTTTTCCTTTGCCATTTCCTGAAAAGGAACAACCCAGTTGCCTCATTTACCCAGTGAATATATTTGGCATCCAAAGGGCTTGGACGACAAAGTTTTGCTAGCTGCATTTGCTCAGGCAAGGGCATTTGGCTGTCGGTCCAGCCCTGCTCCACATGGCCTTCTGCTAGCCTGTTGATCTGGCCCTCAGTGTTGTTATGTTTCAGACTGTTGGAACCATGACTCACAACTTCCTTTCAAGAGGGGGGAAAAAAGGAAAACAAAACCCAGCAAGCTTGCTGGTCTTGTACTTGATATGTAAGTACTAAGCTGCCCTTTCCCAGGAAACAGATATATCTTTCATGCATGGGTCTTCATCCAGTTTTCAGTCAATGCATAACAAAACATCATGGTAGCTGGCAATGCTTGGCAGCTTTACTGGCAGCCTCAGCTACCCTCTGGCTTCCAGAGGCACCTTTGGCTGAAACCACCCCATGGGGCTGGTCTGCAAAATGTTTTCCACCCAAGGCTTGCCTAAAACTTTCCCAACATGAAGCCACTGTTTTCAAAGCAGGAAGGGGGAAAGACGAGGTCTAAACTCAGATTCCTGTGTCCTTGGTTGGATGTTTGAGTAAGCGTATGACTTTCCGAGTGGACGGAACAAACCATGTTTCCAGATCCAGCGAGACCTGTTCAGTCCCAAGAAGCCTATCTGTTAATCCAGGGATTCTGAAAATGGCTGAGGTAGAGAGGGAGATATCTTGCTGGCCACCTCCTGGAAATGACATGAGGGATGTGGCTAGGGGAAGGTGGCTAGACCAGGCCAGAACCAGGGAATGGATTGTGACTAAGATGATTCCTGCTAAGGCAGGAAGCAGAGGACCTGGTGGAAATCATTGCCTGTCAGCATTTGCCATGGTAGTTGTCAACTGTCCCGAGGCCTTCACTGAAAGGTAGTGGGCTTACAGCAGTGTCTCTCTGCAGTGCCACTGAAACCTCACTCCTTTTCCCACTCCACCCTCCCTGCTCCTCCTCAGCTGTGGCTCTGCTCCCCAGTGCACACTGCCCTCACACCAGAGGTGTGAGTGGGAACACAGTGCTGGGACGGGGTCCTCATGTCCCAGCAGGGGCATGAGGAGGAAAACTTGCGAGGCACCGCTAATCATGAAGGGAAGGGCAGAAAAGCACGATGATTTTAGACATCGCAGTCTAATGGCAGGTACCCAGGTGCATGAGGCACAGACCGTATCAGCATACTCATTTCACATGTGGGACATGGAAATGCTGACGAGAAATGAATGTGCCCAGGTCACGTGGACTGAGAGGACAAGGTGAGAATCCAGGTGAACCCAGCTCCGACCCATGCTGCAGTCACCAGGGATGCCATGGGAAATGGGCACTCTTGTTGCCTAGCCCTCCCCATGACCAGAAAATTGCAATCTACAGCAGTATCAGCCTGGCACCTTTCACCCTTGCTGAGTCCTCAGGTTCAGCAAGAAATTTAAGCACATGCTCATTACTAAACACAGTAACTGAAGCCAATTGGACTATCCATGTGCTTCCAGTTAGGCATGATTCCCTCAAAGTATCTCAGGCAACACTTGCTGCAAATGTACTTCACACTAGGAAAGAAAATGCCTGGACCAATATATACCCAGGAGGCAAACTGCTGCACACTAATCCTAGCCTGCATGCTCCATCCTGCCTACTGAGAAAGAGTTATTGAAAGCACAGGGTTCAATAAGTTGTCTGTGACCCACACATTGCTCAGTATTTTACCCTGAGATCATATCCACAAAATGAGCACAAGGGGGAAAAAAAAGAAAAAAAAAAAAAGGAAAGGAATTCTGCATCCCACCACATTCATCCAAATCTTTGCCAGCATCTCCAAAAGAGAAGAGTTTGTTAAACAGATATTTAAGTTACTAGCAAATTGGCCTGAAGGAAAATAGAGGAACTTCTGTCCCATCTTTGAACAATGTTCTCTAGGGTCCTGTGGCAGTGGGGATTTCAGAGGCACTGCCTGAGGAATTAAAGAAGAGGAAAGCAGCAATCTCTTCACTGAGCCTCCGAGTGAGTCAGTAGAAGGATTTATTACTCCACTGTATGCACTGCTTGTAAGTAGTTCATCTTTCTCCCTCTGCCTGTTTATTTGTCTCTTTTACTGTCCCTAATGAAGAATCCCAATGCTATCAAGTCTGAATTACAGACACTTTATGTTTGTAACGTTTGTTCTGCTGATCTCCCTTCTTTTCTGGTACTCTTGGCTGACGAGATGCATTTGACCTGCTGTTGGGAGGAGATACAGCTGCTAACTGCATTCTTCACTCCATCTGTTTTCACCGTTTGGTATAACTCCACTAAAATCAGTGAAACAGCACTCATATCAAACTGGTATTACACAGTTTAGAATTGGGACTATAAACTCTGGACAATTTGGATTTTTGCAATTAATAGAAAATCCACCACCCAAGTTTTTCCGTGACACTTTGAAATCAGCCAGAAGTGCTAGGATTATGCAGGCATAATTTCTTGGGCAGATGGCAAACTGCCTGTAGAAGCATTTGGTGCAGGTTTGCAGGCAAGCAGTGCACTCTGGTATACAGCTGGCTCTCAAAATCCAGTACCTACATCATCTTTGCACCGACAGAGAAAGAGAGGATCTGAAAAAGCATGTTTCTGGAGCTTCTCTGGATGCTCAAACCTGATGGGAGAGTTCCCGTGACAGGAGACACTTCGTGGAGCCAGCAGTAAACGATCCACAAGTTTCTTCAAAGTCAGCAAGACCCCGCAGGGCAGTGTCTGTCCCTTCCTGGATGGCGGCTGTCTTGCTTCCCTTAGTTTTATGGTTTCTAATCTATTTCCATCCCTTACCCTATTTTATGGTTGTGGCTGATAAGATAAATTAGTCTCTTTTTGGGAAGTGTCACAGTTTAGAGAGCACACGGCTGTCAACTGGAGCCCACTGTTCTGTGGGCTTTGTCCACTCTGTGACCTCATGTAGCATAAAATAGAAGCTAAAATTATTTTAGGACTTCAAAATGCACATGCACCCCCATCAGACATTCCTTCAGCGACCGTGTAAGATCAGAGCGATTGTTTTCTTGCTCAGCATCCCACCCCCCACGGTCCTCACTCACTGTGGCCTGTGTGCATACCGCCAGCACATGTGCACGCATGCGGAAATGTGGCGAGGGGCAGGTAATTAGCCTTTCTGGAGGGGACATGCCTTTCTCCTGAGAGCAAAAGAAGAGAGGTCTGAGGACAGAAGGAGAGCAGATGTAAGTGATCAAGGAGGAAAGCTCACAGACAGGACACAAGGGGTAACATCTGACCAGCCTGAAGCTGGAGAGACTGGTACTCGCTTCATCTGAGACTACCAAAATGCCAAGGACAACTGATGAATCAACAGAGCTTTCATTAATAGAAAACTTTTCAGATCAGATAGACTATCTGAATGTCTCACTGGGATTTCTGTCATATGCGCCATCCTGCTCTGCTCGTGCCCTGTAATATCACAAAAATGGCCCTCCCCAGGGTGCTTTTGTGGGGCTTGGGGGTGCAGGAGCTTGAAGGGGATGAAGACTTACTGCGGACTTCCAGGGCAAACCAAAAGCACAACTCATAGCCCTTCCAAACATGCTCACCTCAAGCTGCAGTCTTGTCACATGGAGATGGTCCTGAACGATGGTTGGCAGGTTTTTTCCAAGCCTGTTCACCCATTCCTAATGAAAACGATAAGTCGAGGACAGTAGTTTTCTTTATAACACGACCATTCCTTTCTCTTTTCCCCCACAGGGTTAGCGCTTGTGCTGACTGTTGAAAAATCAGTCATTAACAGCCAGGAAATGACTTTGCCATCAATCAGAATATTGCTCAGCCATGTTTCAGCTTTTTTCCCCTTTCTCTGTGTAATTATTCTCATCCTCTGCTGATTACAGTTTATAATAGCTATAATTCTCTCAAAATCAATCATTACTTGACTTAACCACAGGGTTACCAGTAGAAACATGAAGGAACACAGATATCCTGGACTGTTTTTTAATTATTAGTCTTATTTAACAACACACAAGCTTTTAGGTAGATCACATTTAACCTTCCTCTTGGCAGTATTAAGCAGCAATTATTTTATTTTAATTTTGTTTTAAATCATGAAGTGTTTGATTACATGGCCATTCCAGCCACACCAGGTGTTTTGATGACACGTTACTAGCATGTTATTTTGACATGAAATCTCAGTGGTTATTCTAAATTAAACCACCGTAAAAGGACAAATATGTCTTGTTTGCCAACATAGACTCTGCAAAGTAAAACCCAAGTACCTGATTTTTTTTATTAGTATTATAGGTAAACACAGTTAAATCAAAGGATGGCTTAGTTTCCTGAAAGGTAAATTTTGAGTATACTAAATTAAAAGCAACACTTAGATTTAAAAATTACATTTTTCCTGAACTGAGTGGAAATTTGTAGCTTACCACACACAATCTTATTCCTACTACAGCTGAACAATGGGTTTCTGTTATTCTGCTTGCACCATGTGTTAACTTGACACCACTTTGCCTCTAATCATTTTCTCTCACCCACATATTCAGTTAGTTTCCCTTACTGATTATGTGGGTCTCTCATGCAGAAAAAGGAAATATTTAAAAATTGAAGGAAATAATTATATGGAATAATCAAAATTGGAAGCTGGACTGAAGAGCAGGTGTAGAGTCTGAATTGACTTTTAAGTTAAAATAAAGCCTTAATTTAAAATAGATCTTTCTTTAAAAAAAAAGGGGGGGGTAAGGAAAAGTAATTTATAAGATTATAGCATTTGATAGGGAATAGGAACTAAGTCAAGTGTTTTGATCCTCCTCTCTATAAGGGTATGACATAGAAATACACAAAGGAAGCGATTTTCCACACAGAACATTATGATCCTACAGTTCCATATATATTCTTGCACAAAACCTCTTCAGACATTTTTTGTGAACTATTTACATATCAATTTCCATGTGCAATGGCCATGCCATATGTCTGGCTCCTCTTTATTTGCCAACTTGCAACGAGCAGTATATTATTGTTGTTAATTTTGACCTGATGAACAGGACATTGACACGTTTTTCTTACAGGGGCAAATCCAGGGGAAAACTCACAGCAGTTAACATACAAACATGGTATACACATAAATTCTGCCCTTTATAACTACCTGCACTAAGTAAATGAAATGCTGTGGTGTGTCAAAATACAGTACATGCTTTACTTGAGACAGGTTGCCAGTCTCAGACCTTGAATAGAAAATTCTGATATTAAACAGCTAACAGTGCTGGTACTAATGCTCCTCTGTATCGCCTCAGATTTGTTCATAAGTTTGGTAGGAAATTTTGGAACAAGAACTAAATGAAAGAGTTCCTTTTTTTATCCACCCTCTCTTTATAATCATGTGATCTTGCATTTCGCTAAAACCACTGTCTCCTCAGCTGCCCTGAACATGGGTGCAGCAGGGAAGTGTCTGTTTGAGACCATTTCGTCAAAAAAATAACAAAGGACGATGTTCCTTCAGCAGATAGCATGACCGCAGGCCTAGCCATGCACTTGGACTGCATAGCCCATATAGCAAAATGCTTTTTCTCAGCCTGGTCCAAAATCTGGCCCAGTCTTCCTACCGACTGGTAGGAACCGAGGCTTCCTACCGACCCCAGAGTCCCTCAGTGCCGGAGATGAGAAGGGCACCCGGCTAGCCCTGCCTCTCTCAAGGAGCTCTGACACAGCCCAGGGGTGTCTCGGTGGCATGAGAAATGGTTTGTAGGCTCAGGGCCCCAGGGGCCATTATTTCAAAGTCGCACAGCCATCGTGTAGCTGCACGAAGCACCTCCTGCCGTGTCTGTGCCTTTCAAGAAACAAAGCTGTGTTGTGAACTATTGGCGATGTTAATAGCTTTCTTCCCTCTAGAGGTTTGCTCCTGCTTTGGCCCCAAATATTTCAAAATAGCTGAAGCTGGCAGTAAGAGCCATGGGAAGAAAAAAGTGATGCATGTTAATTTCTGGTTTAGACATGATGAGAATTTCATTCTCTTCATTAAAATTCCCCAGTGCCGATGGGATGCTCCTCTGATTCATGGACTATACCTTGTACGCTCCTCTGCGAGAGATCATGTATGCAGCCTGATGTCTTTAAACAGTTTTATTTTCCTAGCCTTCCAAATACTCCAGTTATCATTCTCCTGAAACATAACAAGCTCTCCTTCCAGTTAGATGGTTGCATGTTTGTGCAGGAATTTCAGGGCATGTGTTTAATTTCCTATAAAAAGACTGAAGTTATCACAAATGGCAGCATCATGTTTACTCATCATGAAATGGAGACACACAGTCAAAGGTTTGCAGAGGAACCTGCTACTGGTAAATAGAAAAATAAAATGCAAAAGCAAACTGCAATTCAGACTGACATGGGGGTGGGTTGGGGGACATGGAAGAGCACTTGTGTACCCCGCAGCACAAACAAATAATCCCATCTAGTCGTCCTGAAGGAATGCCTGAGGAGGACAGACAGAGAGAGGAGCTCAATTGCTGGGTAACCAGATCAGTTGTTGAAAGCCTGTTAAAAATATCCCATCTGTGCGAAGCTATGGTGTTTTGCCACTCAGAAAAAACAGCTATATAAGCTTATGCTATTTTTGCTTAGACAAAGAGTGGAAAACTTGCCTCTAACATGAGCAAAAGTAAAATCCTCATAACACAGCACTGTGTGGTCTCTCCTTAACCTGCTTAATCAACTTAGACCATAGCAACTGCTTTCCAAGCATACAAATAGAGCTCTTGAATATCTAGAGATAGAGGAGACAAAGGCATCAAGGATTCAGAGTAACAGCCTGCAGAGATTGATGTTCCCTCCCCCTCTGCAAAGAGTATTTTTATTCTGCTGTGATTTTTAAGATAAACATGGAAGGCAAACATGCAGTACTTTTTCCACTGAGGAGCCATTTCATGAGCACTACACTCCCTGCGCCATGAAATGCACTTCTCAAAATGTGAGCAGAATGACACTGGAGCAGTGTGAAGCAGGAATCAGAAACTGATGAAAATAAGGATCAGACTCTTTCTCTGGTGAAAAGGCAGCACACTGCAAGTACAAGTAAATTACCTGCTGACCAGGTTTTTTGATTTTGACAATCTGAAAACAAACACCATTCATCCAAGGAAAATAAGAAGACCAGAAGCCCACTATGATCAACTCAATGTGGAGTGACATCAACACAAAAGTGCTTAATAGCACACCAGTGCAAGGGATACACTAATATTCCTCAAGAGAGATGCTGGGTCGACTGAGCAGAGAGGAAGGGCAAATACAGATGCCGTAAGGACAATTCCCAAATGTATGTGGAAGAAGTTTGAGGTTGGGTGTGTATTTCCAGTGTCTGAGTAGTCACCAAATATTTTCAAACAAAGGACCAGATCACCAGTGGATATAGACAAATGAGGTTCTGCTGAATGATTCTGGTGACTGTTTATGTGTTCGGTTTTGAAACCAGCATGCTCCATCATACCAACCCCGCTGCTGTCAGTGCGGTGTAGTGTCAGCTCTCACCACCAGCCTTTCCCAGGGAATGGAGCTGACTGAAGAAACCACATGTGTCCTGAGAAGTCACCTGAAGGCTTCCAAAGAGCAGCATGGAGACCTATATCTGGACTGTGTGTTCATTAGGGAAGAAGCATGCAGCTCGTGGAGCAACGGGATGAGGTGTGAACAGTAATATAGATTAATTTTGTACCAGACAGAACTGGTACACATGAACACAAATTCATTGCTAGGTATAAGGAAGAGCAAAGCTCAGCAAATTGGGAGGTCAGTGTTTTTCAAATCACCATACAAGATGAGTAATAATCACAGCCCCATAGTAACCTCATTGATTCCCATTGCATAGCATCACCACAGGCAGATCCCATGGGAAAGCCCTTTTCCCCTGTTTTTTACTTTGCCAGGAGACATCGTTCACCCTAGATGAGCATGACCTATGTGACTTAGTCCAAAGAATAACCAAATACACCTCTCAGTCCACTCTCTTTCACCACCTCCACTGTCACTCTATACTCTGCATTTAAAAAAATACACATCACACTGAGGTTTAAAATGCCATGTTGAATCTCACTGTGATGAACTCCATCAGTGCTGGGAGAAAGCTGACTCTCAGCCTTTTCAGACCAAGAAACTATGCTGAGAGCCTGAAAGGCCAAGCCCAGGAGCTTGGTTATCAGTGTACAAAGCTGTCATCATACAGACCAGTGTCACTGAATGATAGGGCAAGCCTGTGAAAACAGATAGAGTTTCCCTAAAAACTCTACCTAAAAAAAATACAAATCAGTGGTAGCAATCACACTGCATTATTCTTTAAGGCACCTATTTAAAGTCACTTCTTTTTTTCTAACTACCCTAGGGTGCCGCATATGTTTTCAAGTCTAGCTATAGAGTGAGGGTTTTTTTCGTGCCAAGTACTACAGACCACACAGAAGAAGCTGCAATTAATGGCATTTCAGTGTTCTGCATTGCTGATCTACTTAACAATCCATTTTCGAGGACATTTTAAAAGTTGTTTAGCTGACTGCCAAAAATGAGGATCATTAAAAATAGATTCGCAGCTGTTTGGGAAAGCTGAGATACAATTTTGTCTTCATTATGCCTTATTGCAGATGTTATTGATTTAGTCTCACTGCATTTTGGTGGGCAATATCAATTCACGCTGTCTTTGACTTTGGAAACTGGGAATTCCATTTATTCTTATTTTTAGAGCTCACAGTACAGAAGGAGGGAAAAATAACCATGAAGTAAATTTGGGAGAGCGCCTCTTTGTGCAGCAGCAGCATTGTGCAGGTGATTGGAGCTGATAAGCTCATCAAATCACCCCTACACAGTGAGCCTTAGATTGCAGTAGAATGTGTACAAAACATGCCCTGAAACTAGTATGTGAATCTTATATGAGAAGGGCCTACAGTCTTAGACCCAATACTACAGATCAGAGACAACAAAAAAAAGTGCGGATGTGATCATATGCTATCTTCATGGTACTACTGCTTTTTTCATTATTAATACACTATTTCCTTTGCAAGTTGGCACTATTCAGAATAATAATTCACAGTGAAATATCCCTAAACATACAATATCATTGCCAAACACAGAAGAAAGTCACTTTTTGCTCCAAGGAACTTTAATTTAGTGAGAGTTTTCACATGCAGCTGCAGGGTCTGTGTACATATAGGTGTATATATGTTTGTGTGTATATACATGTAGGAGCAAATGCTGCTCTTTGTGGCATGTATGAAGATTCTACTCACTCCATCATAATCAGCTTAACCAGGAGCAGAAGACTAAATTCCCTGGTATTTGATCACTAGTGCAGGAAGCCTTCAAGAGTTCCTCTGACAGAAACTGCACCAATAATTCCTGGAATTTTAAATAAAATGCATACGTAAAAGTGCAAAGGACAAGGAGGAAAAAGAAAAATGCTAATAATAGCAAAACCACTGAATTATGCGTTAAATAAACCTCCCAGTCACTCATTCTCAACAAGCACTGCACATACACATTTTTGATTGTGTAACACTTTTAAAGTTGCCCTTTCGGATCGAGAACAATCTGCAAATAGCCTTCCTCTGTCCAGCCAGTTACTTTAAACAGTTGTGCCTCTTAACACGCTCACATTGACTTCGGTGAGCCTTCTCACTCAGCTAGGGTTTAATGCTTTGTAGCCATTTTCAATGGAGTGAAAGACAACTAATGCTGCAGCCCTCTTCTTTATTGTGCTGAAGAGGACCCACACATGACGAGCGTGTGGGTTGGGAAAGCAGCTGTGGCATTGTTAGCCAGCACTTGCTTCCCACATACAGTACTACCCTGAGATGAATGAACCTGCAGCAGACACTTGTCACCCACGGCATTTCTAAGCAGCTCTTTGTCTGCTTCCATCGGTTAATCCAACAGACTTCCTAAGCTAAACTTAGCACTGTGCACACTTAGGAGTGTTCATCTCTGAAACCATGGTGTGGGACAGTCTCGCTGCTTTGCTTGAGTACAGATCGATCTGCAGCAAAGGAAAGGGACAGGCATTTTGCAGTGAAGTACACCTGGTTTTGGTAATCCCACGAAACATCGTTTTTCTCCAGAACTGCTGAGAATGCTTAACATTTCACAACCTCCAGAAGGCCTTCATAAAAGACTGGGGACTGTAAATCCCACACTAATATTGGCAAGCCTTCCACTATAGTGGGCCTATGCAAGTAAAGGAATTCACAGATTGTCTCATAGTGTCTTAAAAAGAACCCAAAGCTCTTTACAGACCACAGTATATCTCACACCCATAGAAGGACCTGTCTACAAAAGGACTTTACACATTGAAGCCCGAATTGGGAGCATCTCAGAAGAGAGAGCTGAATGAGCCCTTGCAGCACTGGGCCCTCTGCTACTACTGAGACTAGTAATCCAACCCCCATGCTTTACCGATTTGATTCTTTATCCAACAGAGTACACATGCTGAATTAGAAGCATAGGAGCTTTGAAGGGAAGGAGGAGGATTCCTGTGCTTAGGTTGATGTGCTTTGCTACTTCAGGTTTTGGCCAGCCACCCTGTGTTAGGGGTATTTATGCCCTCAGGAGATGCTGTGAGCTGACATAACTCGCTTTGATCAAAAGAGAATTGCGCTTTTCTTCCTCACTGGTCCTGTTCTTGGCCATGCACTCCCACTACTTACCATGTGCTGGTGCTGATGCTGATGCTCAATGGACCAAAACCTGCATGACACAGGGGTGGAATGGCATGGTTAGGGGAGGAGGACAGGCAAGTAGAAATGGATAGAAAAGGAGGAAGGCCTCTTGTCTTCCATAGGTGTGAGTCCATCATGGGACTTGGCTGTCCTTTGAACTGATGCTGACATGTGACTGTCACCAACGAGACATGGAGAGAACTGAACATCAGGATGAACACATTCAGCATTTTTTCAACATGTGAATTCTGAACAAAACCCCACATGTTTACAGAAGAAACTCTCACCCAAGACATATAAATGTGTGAGAGAAGGGATGCATATACCGTGTTTGCAGCAGCATAAGTCCTGCAGCCTGCATCCCTGTGCTTTGGCCAGGAACTTCAGCTGGCTCAAAGAAGGTGGATATGGTCCTTGCTTGTTGGCTGACACATAAAGAAAGGATCAAGCCGGCACTTAAAATCATGGGCTGCTATTGCCTTAACCTGTAGCTCAAGGCTGTAACAACACGTCTCTGCTGCAGATCGGTGCTGAATGGTGTCCTGTTGGCCCTTGCCCTGTGTGTCACCTTTCTAAGCCTTAACAGACAGTAGTAAAGGGCTGTACTCATTACTCTTCACTCTGGCTCTAGCCCATAAGCCCAAGTGTGTTGGTCATCTAGTCCTATTATTTACTGCTTTCTTGGTTTGCCTTTCACCATTTCTCTAAGTCTGTGAACATCACCAGTGATACTGCAGCATAGGCTGAGGCCATTGTTTCAGGTCCTTATTTGATTGTTGAATCTTGCCCCAGTCACTTGTACATGTAAGCCTAAATGTGTGGCTCTGGGGAGCTCTGTGCAAGCATTTCCTAAGCATTTCTGAGCACTGCACTGCATTATTCAGCTTGACCACAGGGACTTTCTCTTCAGGTAAATATCTGAGGTTCTCTGACCCATCCATCGTTGTGCTCAGTTGCTATCTGCTCTGGGGGGGCTCCACTGGAGTGTTCCCGCACTGTCAGGCAGAGCTGCCTTCCTGCCTGTTTTGCACTGATTAGCAATGCCTTGCCTCTCCTGACTCCCAGCTTCCCATTGTTTTGCAGGTACTCTGTGTTCAAATTCCCATTCAAAGCTGAACCAGTTTTGAGCTCTGCTGAGGAATTCTGTGGTCTGTTGTCTGAGCACAAAGTCATATCAGGCAGACCTTGCCAAGGGCACTGTGATGTCTTATTCTTAGTCTTTGCCTGACTGTCCTTCAGACAGCATCATTCTTGCTTGGAAATGGAGTAAAAAAAATGTATGGCGAATAGCACAGTGATTATTCAGGATCAGGTTCCTAACTCATGATGCAGTCAAGTGACTCCTTTCATGTTCTGTTCACTCTGCACACACTGCACTGTCCCATATCTGTCCTTCTTTGGGCAATCGTGGATCTCCTTTTCATCTGTCTGTCTTTTCCCCATGTGTGAAGCATGGACACACCACACAGGAGAAGACCCTTCTCTCTGACATTTAGAGAACTGCAGTGCAGGTGTATATAGATAACTAGTCCCTTGCAGATCCTTGCACAGCCAATGGAAAGAAATAATTTTAAAACACATCGAGCTTGTTTGGAGAAGTATGTTAAGACAGCAAATAATGATCCAGTGAACTGTGGTTCACTGGCAATATTGACTATATCTTCAGTGACTGAAAAAAGAGCCCAGAGTCTGGATGTGGACTTCAATGAGATGATCGTTCACGTGACACCACCTCTGAAATTGCTTAGCACTTTCAAAAAAACCCCTCATCTTGTGTTCTCATCCCTCAGCAGATAGGACTGACTCATCTGCTACTGCATTCACAGCTGATGATTGTCCCAGTCCAAAAGTACTAAGCATTTTACTGCCTCCAGCACCCTGTTGTGTTTGATGCCTGATTTGACTGTCTAGCACTACCTTTGAGAAGGGCTTTTAGGCAGTTGATAGATTGTCTTTTATTGCATAAAACATTTGTGAAGCCTCAATAGAGACAACGGGCAATATTATTTTCTCTCATTCCAGTCTAATGACAAGTGCAGTCCACAATGGCTTATTCACTACACTGCTTGTTGTCAGAAGGTACATTTCACTAACAGCCAAAGGCAAACTGACAAAAATGTTCCCATCAAAGAAGCACAGCGAAAGGGTCATTCTCAGCCCAGACATTTCCCCTTTCTGTATTCATGTCATCTCTACTTAAAAACGCTACAGGCTGATGGCTTCAGAGCAGTGATGCTGCCAGATTTCCTTTCCCAGTATCACCCTTTACCTCATGTTGCTCCACAGAGTAGGAATGTTTCATGGTATGTGCCTGGTTTAAGCAATCTTTATGCTTTCAGATGCCCATCTGGGGCCTCTGACTAACCCCACCACATAGCAGCTGCCTCATGGCTTTGCAGTACTCTGCTGCATGTGCAGAGCACCTGGACTTTTCCACCAATAGAGGCATTTCCTGAATGGGCCTGAGTGTGTCTCAGAAGGAGAACGGAGCTCAATAGAGATTGCCAGATGCCCAGATGAGCTGGCCTCAGTCTCCTCTGTTGCATGTAGTCTGTGGTTGGCCTCACACCCCTTAGCAGCAGCCATAGCTTGGTATCACAAGTCCAGCTTGCCTCTTGCTCAGGTTTCCCTTTCTCCAGTGATCTGATTTTCATTGATGAAAGACAGCTGATGCTGGTCCTACTAGGGTCTTGCTTGTGCCCGCTACCTGCCATGGGTATAGGAAGCTCAGTTGTTCTCCTGTGACCAGACAGGACTGGGCAGGGGTTTTACTTCACTGCTGTGCTCAGTGCATTAGGATGAGCCCACCACACATCTCACTTCTCACAACTGTGCTCTTTAAACACCCCACACAGGTGTTAGAGGATGTAATGACCCTTCCCCTCCAGAGCCTGGCCAGTTCCAGCTCACAGGAGGTGCTGGTATGACATTGCAGCTGATCCTGATCCAGCCAGCACCCAAGTGGCCCCTGAGTCCGGGGGGGGGGGCTGGATGGCGGGCAGCCCTCTCCCCTGTCCCATGAAAGTCACAGTGCAGAGCTCCTCCTCTCCAGTGGATGTCTGTCTGTCTGTCTGGTCACTGCCTGAGTCACTGCTTTTTTATTTCCTGAAAGAAGAGCTGCTCTGGGGTACGAAACAGTCCTGTTTCTCTCACCTCACATGTGACAGTCCTCAGACAAGGCCAGTCCATCTCCATCATGCCTGTGGTGAGGCTGTACAACCACCTGGTGTCCAAACAGCGAACTGGTGGTCTGGTTTGGCTCCCCAGACCCCAGGCAGTGTCCCCCTTTCTCCCCGATTAGAGCTCTTACATGTGCTTGTCAGGGAAGGTACCTCAGCAGATCTCTCACTGCGGTTTTGCTTCTTTCTCTGGCAGATCGGCTGCTCTCTAATTGTAGGAAATGTTTCTCAAAGATCACATACTTTTACTGCAGAAATACCATGTAGAAAGACAGGTCCCCTAAGCAATGGTGTGTCTTTCTGATTTCAAAGTTGCAAGGCAGAGTTTTGGCCCTGCACACACCTACTCCCTCAGCTGTCCCACCCTCAGGGGAAAGCAGGATCTCTCCAGCCACTCTACCTGGGGCCACAGTGGTCATCAGCTCTTCCTCACCCAGAGTTTGTTTCTGGTGACTGTATTTCACTGACTTCTCATCCTTGCCTTTCGCTTATACTTTCTAATCTTCCATCACCCTTTGCAGCACATATGGTGTAATGTTTGCACTTCCATTGTTTCCACGCTTCTGAAACACTCCTTAAGCTGGAAATGCAGCATTTTCTCTGGTCAGAGAACCAAAACCTGCCTTTGCCCTTTATACAGAGGACCATTCAGAGGAGCTCCAGCCAGACCTCTGCTAGCATTCAAGCCAGGAGCTGCCACGCTGCCAGTCTGGCCCGTGGATCTCCCAAAATGTTTCTTCCTCCGGAACATGTTTCAGGATCTGTGCAGGTGTTACCCATGCAGCATACGTCCCAATGTCCGGGCTGCATCCCTGATCTATCCAGGCTGTTCTAGCTTTAGCTACAGCAATTTTTCTTCCCCATTTGGAAACATATCTACTTTTCTCATTCCCCATAATTAAAGTGACGGCAACCCTGTTTAATTCCTGCCATACAAGTCCGTGCTCCTCTGTCAGAATGACAAGCACTTTTTAAATTTCAGCTCTAAATTAAAATTGAAGCCCTGTTGCCACCTCTCTCAGAAACCGAAGCCCTGTTGCCGCCTCTCTCAGAAACTCGGAGCCACGACCGCTACACAGATTAAACTAATTAATAAAAATAAAATAAAATACAATAAATAAAATAAAATAAAATAAAATAAAATAAAATAAAATAAATGAATACCGCTGCAGCTCGCAAACGCACTTCGCGGAGCGGCAGAGGTAGTAAAGCTCAGAGGGCAGAGCCCACCGCAGACAGCCGCGGGAGGCTGCCGAGGGAGCCCCAGGGCCGAAAGACCCCCGGGGCCGAGGGACCCCCGGGGCCGAGGGAGCCCCGGGGCCGAGGGACCCCCGCGGTGGAAGGAGCCCCGCGGCAGAGGGACCCCCACGGCCGAGGGAGCCCCGCGGCCGAGGGACCCCCGTGGTGGAAGGAGCCCCGGGGCCGAGGGACCCCTGGGGCCGAGGGAGCCCCGCGGCAGAGGGACCCCCGCGGTGGAAGGAGCCCCGCGGCAGAGGGACCCCCACGGCCGAGGGAGCCCCGGGGCCGAGGGACCCCCGCGGTGGAAGGAGCCCCGGGGCCAAGGGACCCCCGCGGCCCAGGGAGCCCCGCGGCAGAGGGACCCCCGCGGCCAAGGAAGCCTCGGGGCCAAGGGACCCCCGCGGTGGAAGGAGCCCCGGCGCCGAGGGACCCCCGCGGCCCAGGGAGCCCCGCGGTCCAGGGACCCCCGCGGTGGAAGGAGCCCCGGGGCCGAGGGACCCCCGGGGCCGAGAGAGCCCCGTGGCAGAGGGACCCCCACGGTGGAAGGAGCCCCGGGGCCGAGGGACCCCCACGGCCGAGGGAGCCCCGCGGCCGAGGGAGCCCCGCGGTGGAAGGAGCCCCGGCGCCGAGGGAGCCCTGCGGCAGAGGGACCCCCGCGGCTGAGGGACCCCCGCGGCCGAGGGACCCCCGGGGCCGAGGGACCCCCGTGGTGGAAGGAGCCCCGGGGCCAAGGGACCCCTGGGGCCGAGGGAGCCCCGCGGCAGAGGGACCCCCGCGGCCAAGGAAGCCTCGGGGCCAAGGGACCCCCGCGGTGGAAGGAGCCCCGGCGCCGAGGGACCCCCGCGGCCGAGGGAGCCCCGCGGTCCAGGGACCCCCGCGGTGGAAGGAGCCCCGGGGCCGAGGGACCCCCGGGGCTGAGAGAGCCCCGTGGCAGAGGGACCCCCACGGTGGAAGGAGCCCCGGGGCCGAGGGACCCCCACGGCCGAGGGAGCCCCGCGGTGGAAGGAGCCCCGGCGCCGAGGGAGCCCCGCGGCAGAGAGACCCCCGCGGCCGAGGGACCCCCGGGGCCGATGGACCCCCGGGGCCGAGGGAGCCCCGCGGCCGAGGGACCCCCGCGGTGGAAGGAGCCCCGCGGCAGAGGGGCCCCCACGGCCGAGGGAGCCCCGGGGCCGAGGGAGCCCCGCGGTGGAAGGAGCCCCGGCGCCGAGGGACCCCCGGGGCCGAGGGAGCCCCGCGGCAGAGGGACCCCCGCGGCCAAGGAAGCCTCGGGGCCGAGGGACCCCCGGAGCCGAGAGAGCCCCGTGGCAGAGAGACCCCCACGGTGGAAGGAGCCCCGGGGCCAAGGGACCCCCACGGCCGAGGGAGCCCCGCGGCCGAGGGAGCCCCGCGGTGGAAGGAGCCCCGGCGCCGAGGGAGCCCCGCGGCAGAGGGACCCCCGCGGCCGAGGGACCCCCGGGGCCGAGGGAGCCCCGCGGCAGAGGGACCCCCGCGGCCCAGGGACCCCCGCGGCCTCCGGCGCCCCGCGGCCGAGCGCGGCGGCGGCCTTGCGCTGCCACCTGGCGGCGGCCCCGCTCCCGCCGGCGGCCGCGCGGAGCCACCGCCCCCCGGTGGCGGCCCGGCGGCGTCGCGGCCCGGCCCGGGGGAAGCCTCCTCCTGCACTGAAGGCAAGCGCGTTACTAAACGGGTAATAACATAACCAACTTCGAGGCTTGGAAAGATTTTTTTTTTGTTTTCTTTTCCTCCGGTTTAGGTGTTTCTTTGCGCTTGCCGTTGCAGGGTTTCTCTCAGAAACCTGCGCGGGAGGCGCGGTGACAGCTGTAAGGCCCGGGCTGGCTGCAGAGCATCGGCAGGCAGAGGGCGCAGGCGGTGCTGGAGGTGGTTACACGGGCGCCCGCTTCCCCGCCGCCCCGTTATCGGCATCCATGAGCCAAGAGCCCGATTGCTTTAATGCAGGCGAGGTGGGCTCAGTGCGGGCCTGGGACGAGGGAATCCTGACCATGCTGCCTGGAAGTGTTCGAAACACGGCTAGAGGTGGCACTCTGGGACATGGTTTAGTGGGCATGGTGGTGCTGGGTTGACCTTATTGCTCCCTACAACTACCTGAAAGGAGGTTGTAGTGAGGTGGGTGTTGGTCTCTTCTCCCAAGTAGCTAGCGAGAGGACGAGAGGAAATGGGCTCAAGCTGCACCAGGGGAGGTTTAGGTTGGAAATTAGGAAAAATTTCTTCACAGAAAGGGTGGTCAAGCATTGGAACAGGCTGCCCAGAGAGGTGGTGGAGTCACCATCCCTGGAAGTGTTCAAAAAACGGGTAGATGTGGCACTTCGGGACATGGTTTAGTCTAGTCTACCCTTGACTGGTTTAGTGTGGACTTGGTAGTGTAGGTTAATGGTTGGACTGGATGATCTTAAAGGTCTTTTCCAACCTAAACGATTCTACGATTCTATGATTCTATGGTTGGACTGATGATCTTAGAGGTCCTTTCCAACCTTAATGATTCCTAGTTTTTACTTTCACTAAAAAATAATCCAGCCACCAAGCCAGGAAACATGAAATTATTACTCTACCTTTAATTGGTTTAGTGGTGGACTTGGTAGCGTTAGGTTAATGGTTGGACTGGATGATCTTAAAGGTCTTTTCCAACCTAAACGATTCTATGATTCTATGATTCTAAGAGAAACATCATCTCCTGGGAACTTGAGGGATGTCTGGGGACCCGCCAGGCTGCCACATTCCTCCTGGGCAGGAGCAGGCATGGCCTGTTACTGTGACCCTTCCAGGCAAATCCTGACTTTACACCAGTGGTGCAACAGCTTTGTGGAAACCTGGCTCCACTCCAACCTTTTCATTAATTGCATTCCGGTTTTTCATTAATTACATTCAGGTAAAGCATTTGCTTAAAAAAGCAGTTATTATCTGCAGCCTAAGTTCTGCTGGGAAACAACTTACCTCAAACGCTGACAAGCAATGACAACCCCTACTATATATGTATTACAACACTGGTAGTAAAACTGACCGGTAAATCAGCATAGGCAAGACAGGACCACTGTGATATGGAGTAACTGATTAGGAGTTAGACTGGGAAAAAGAAATTAAGCCTGGCTCAAGCCTCATGCCAGTTTGTGTTCCAAACCTTTTATTATTTTTGCAAATATAAACACAATAATTACATCAGCATGGGAAGGAAGCTCCATTTGGTTCCCCTACCCACCGGCAAGCTTCTTGCTTGAGCTGGAATTAATAAATACATCATAAACCCTGCCTTCCCCTTTCCCCCTTTGCCCCCCAAATCCCTCAGCCTTTTGAGACAGTATTGATCAAGTGAGGATCTCAAAATGCTTTGCGAAGGTGGGCAGGTGAATTATTGCCTCCCTTGCCTGCAGATGAAGCTACAGGTCTGGAGCTTCTTCAGAGGTCAGGGGAAGGCAAGAAATGAGAAATTTCAGGAAGGTGAAGGCTCTTTGGGGCTCAGGGCTCACTGATGAGCGGGAGGAGGAAGCAGCGTGTCAAGACGGCGTGGGGAGAAAGAGGAGACTGACTAGGGCGCGATGGAGTGTTTATGGGTCCCCTTGTGCTGCAGGAGCTGGCTGCCTCACGTCCCTGTGTAGCACTCGTCTTCCTGAACCTCCTGCAGGGAAGCAGCGTCTCTGTTTTGCGGATAGGGAAACGGAGGATGGCAAGTGACTGACCAGGGTCATGAAGGCAGCCTGTGGCTGGGCTGGAAATCTAATTCTGGCCATTGGAGCAAGGTGGATAAGGAAAAGGGGAGAAGCAAGGCGAGGGAAACCCAAGAAGCTGTGGCTTTTAATGATGGAAAAGCACTGGGACTCTTGGGGCCTTCTTCAAACAGCATGGGAGTCTGCTTTTTGCCAAAAATACCAGTTGAAAATACTGGCATTCTTATTTCACTGCAAAGAGATTTGTGGACAGGACTTGGTCTCTAAACCACAGCAAAAAACATGCAGGAAAACCAAAACCAACCTGAAGTTTACCTGGCAAGAAAAGTATTGACCCAAATCTCAACCACATGGCACATGGGATGTTGTGTATACAATGGTATCTTCATAATTTTATAAGTGTTTGGGCCCATTGAGCATGATTGCAGATGACCTTACCCTAAAAATGTGTGGCTGACTCCACTGGGGCAAGCTGAATGAAGGAAAAAGCTGTAGGGTAACAGGGAGCCATGCTGGATGCAGCCATATAAGGGGCACAGTATAAGGGGCTTCTGCACATGCAGCTGAAGGCAGAAAAGTCCTTTCCCAGCCCACTGTAGCAGAGACATCTGGCACTTCTGCAGATGTCTCACGTTGCCCCAGTATTTCATCTGAAGCCGTTGCCGCCTGGGTGTGCATAGGTGCAGCGCCGGCAGCACAGGGCATGCTCCTTCTGGGAGCAAGCCTCTGCCAGCCTTGGAAGAAAGGATTTGGTTTAGGATATAAATATAGGTAAATCAATGAGAAAGGTGTATTCCTCATGGTCTGCCGGCAAGGCGGGGAGTCCTTCTGCAAACGGCACTGCAGCACAAGGTGCGTGGCTGTCGGGGTGGCAACAGAATCCATTTCCCTTTTCCTCAGCAGCCCAGGTTTTTGCAGTTCTAAATTGTTTGGGTGCTGTTAATGTGTCTCTCAGCAGAGCTGCTTGCTCCATCTCAAGAGACTCTCAGCAAGAGATTTGCAGCCACAGAAGAGCTAGAGAGCTGTCACTTCTCAGGACAAGAGGCCAAGTGCCAGCCACTACAGAGGAAGGCAAGAAACCAGTACAGCCGCCAGATGAGATGACACATCACTAGGGACACTGCGAAAGGCAGTGAAGGGTCACTTTCTTATGAACTACAGTTTATTTTTCAAAGGTTTGGGCTACTCCAGCTGTTGCAACTGGGAGGGACCTTGCACTTGATCAGACTTGTGACATGTAATTCTCTGGTTGGTGTGGTGGTACCTCACAAATCCTCATTCGGCTCCTCCCTGCCTCCAGCTTACTGATTTGGAAAGGCTTTAGCAAGCTTACTTCTTTTTTTTTTTTTTTTTCTGGAAAATATAAAGCATCTGCCCACTCATCATAGATTGGATCTTCTTGTAAGTCAGAGACTGTGCAAGCTGCTCATACAAACATTTGCAGTGACACTAAGATGAAAGGAGATACATCTGGCCCACTCCACAGCCTGTTGTTTAAACAGCAGCACACAATTCATACACTGTAGTTACCAAATAGTAATGTGCTTTTAATTTGCACAGAGTGAACCCAGGAAACTATAATTAGAAAGAGAGTTTCTGGAAATGCAACAAGGAAATATTAATATAGTGCAAAAAGAGATCCAAAGCCTCCAGCCACACAGAGATGTGTTGTCTAAAACGTTACCTTAGCCAGTTTTTGTCTCTTAATCCAATAGGACTGCATCTCTGGAGCAATCCTTTGTGAACATTTAGCCTCCTTGACCATAAATCTTAGCCATTTGACACCCAAGTTATTAAATTATATTTGCGTTGTTATATCATAACACGATGCTTAGCCATATATCATGCCCCCAAGGAGAGCACAGAACCAGCAAATGGTAAAATAAAGCTCCTCCTTCCAGATCCTCTTTAAAGCTGAGAGAATCACTGACTTGCTGGCAGGACTGGCCTGCATTTGGATTTGTGTTTGATTTCACTTAGAAGTAGACCATGTTACATATGCAAATTGTCTAGGTCATTAAAATACGGCTACTTTTACAAGGAAAGACAGATCGCCAGCACTAGCACATAGTCATTTCTTATTACAATTCTTAATTGGGATTTCAGAGGGGTCATAAATGTTGTGTCATGAGTAATAAAATGTTGGGGACTGAACAGAAGTGAGAAAAATAATGATGGCGTTGAATTATTTAAGGTTTAAATTCCACTGCATGGTCCTGGGAGGGTCTTCAGAAGCAATCTCTCCCCTGCCCCCGTGCAGATGGAGGGATGTCTCATTCAAACACCATATGGATGCTGTCTAACAGCTCCTATCAGTCGATTGTATGCTAAGGACCAGCTGCGGTTGCCTAGCAGTTTCTGCCTGCTGATTGACCTTCCCTGGGGTGAAGTGCACATGACAGTCGGAAATCAGCAAATTCACCCCAAGTAGGGCAGTGTTCTTTATGGTGCATTACAAAGTCAGTGATTTGCCTCTTGACATTGGAGATGAATAAAACCGTCACATCTTGCCTCGAATCATATTATGATTTCTTGTGGTTGGTCCCAGTTGCTCTCACACCTTGTGCTTCGTTTGTGGCTAAGGATGTTTTTCGGATCTCCAGGGGCTAAAAGTCTTCATGGTTAGCACTGACACTTCCAGATTCACTTTTAGCTGTGGTGCCAGTATGTGTGTGGCCACAGATGTTTTACAATTGCCGCAGGCACCTCCAGAGAAGGCTTCACAAAAAGCTCCTGCCAGGTGTCCTTCTTTCCCTGTGAAAGAAGGAATATGGACAATTCCTGACACCCAACAGGGGAGTACCACACCCAACAGTTCTGACATCACTTTCTCATTGCTCCAGCGTTTTGCATACAAATTTCTTGCAAAGTAATTTCTCTAACAACTTCAAAATCTGTACTAATGTTTTAACAGACCCTTCCCTATTACTATAATGTCTTTCTAGTCATCAATTCTTGGGGCTTATTATGTGAAAATTAGAAATACATTATTACCAGAAAAGCCATTCTCTGAACTGCACAGACATTTACAACCTGACATAATCTCTTAAAATCTGAATTGTTTGCAATGAAACAGACCTTTTTTTCTTTCATGAAGATGTCAGAGAATTTCAATTTCAGCTAATTCTTGCAACCCTAATGAGTTTCCTTCTCTAAGGAACTGGCAATGGTCTTTATGCTATAATAGTTCCAGGAACAATTGGAAACTACTTAGATAATAACGTAAGGTTTTTTTAGATCAATATCACTTTTGTAATTTGAAACTTTTGCCAGATCTGAGTGTCTAAGCCATTCTCTTCTTTTTTTTTTTTTTTTAAATGAATATTTCCCTGAAAAGTTCTTGCACACTGAGAAAGTTTGATACAATTATGCACACCAAGAGGTGACAAGCAAGAAGTTAATGGAGAGAGTCCATAATATGATACTTGGAAAGTTCTAGTGTTGTGGCATTGTAGGGACAATTTCCAGATAGAAGGCCACTTCTTTTATGCATTTTGACTGCTTTACTTTGTGTGCTGTAATGACTGCACGCTCCATGAGTCTGACTGGAGGTAAATATGTCTTATGAGCCCATTAGAGACATCCCCTTCTGTTCATATTAATCAGTTTAAGAGTGATTTTATTTGTGTAGATTGAAGCTTGCATTGACAAAACGTGCTTTTTTTGCTGACAAGTTAGGTTGACTCAACTGTACAACGCTCAGACAGATAAACTTTAACTCAGGTGAAAAGCACATGCCCAATCCAAAGTTGCACCAGTCACCAGAAAGAATTCCTGGACTTCAAGGGGCTTTATATTTGGTCCAGGGAGGGAGGGTACACAACTGCTGTCACAAAGCTTACACTGCCTGGCTTCATATAACTATTTCTGAATTGATTTCTTGTTCTCCGCATTAGCTTTTAGCCTTTTTTCTTTCCTCTGCAGAAATGCCAAACTCCTGTTCATTTCAGGATTTCCAGGGCTCTGGACTCGGTTCCCTGGGTGATACTGCAATGTGCCTCCTGGCATTTCAACCATATGACAGAGCAAAACTGCCCAAGGTCTACATGCATTTGAAAGCTTTAGGGTTTCCTTTGAACTGCTGTTAAACCAGAGGATGCCCTGGGTGGCTTTCAGACAGCTCTATTCTTATGTGAAGGAAAAGCATGGGTGCCTCCCATACCGTCCTTTGGAATGGAAGAAAAGTAGTTCTGAGGGAAATGTCTGTAGTCTGACCCAAAGCTGTTTGAAACTTAGTAGTCCTGCACAGGGCAGGATCCTACTCTTCTTCTACATGTTGCCCCCTTTTTTTTTTTTTGGTAATGTCTTTGGGCAAGGTGCCGCCTTTTTACCTGCTTCTAGTAGTCCCTCGAGTGTGAATTTTTGAGCACTATAAAATAGCCGTTGAGTGACCTCAAAGATGAGTAACATTACTTGCCCCACCACTAACACATGCATTCAGTTTAACAAGCTCCCACTGTTCCTGCAGTCTGGGCTCTGCAATTGCCTTGGGCGAACATGCTGTGCCTGGCAGGGCAGTTGTTTTAATGCTGCTTCTTTCTGTGCTGTTTTACACCCACTTTTTTGTTGTTCTTCTTCCTATTCACTCCATCTGCTCTTAAAGCTGATGCAAGGTTGCTATTTCCTAAAATCACTTTTAAACTGGAAAGTCAAAAAAAAATGCAATTTCTAGTTCAGTGCTTGCTTGAAACTTTAAGTGCCCCCCCCCCCCAATTACACTTAAACCCAAAAAGCACCAGACAAAAGGAGCAAGCATGCTCTGACTGCATGAGGTTTTCAGATCAGGGTTCATTCCAGTGCAGTGGGTGTCCAAGAGGGCTCATGTCTTCATCTACATGAAGGACCCTGGGGCTGTTGAGTTTGTCTCTGTACCAAGAGTCACAAAAAGCAAAGGACTGTGGCTCCTGCTCCGCTTCCAATACAGCATGTTCCTTGTCTGCAAGGCTGAGGGGGTGGAGAGGCCTGTCCAGTTTACTGCACCATCTGCTAGGTTCAGCCAAATCGCTTAATCTTAACCAATTTCAAAGGAAATGAGGTCAAAACTTCAGAGGTGACCTTAACTCTTCATAAAATATTTGCTGTCTCAGATGTTATGAAGAAAAGGTTGTTTCAGAGGAGCAGGGATGACTTGCCAGGATTCCTCCTGACACTGAAATGCACTTCCTTCTCCCTCCGCAAATACCAGAAAGCTCATCACTCCTCTGTCCCTGGCAGCAGCAGCACACCACCCCTTAAGACCTCCCCTAGCTTCCTCAGCACTGCAGCTTCCATGGCACCCCATGTCTCTGGGTTGTGTGCCCACCTCCTGACCCATATCTCATCTCATGAGTCATAGAATCATAGAATCATAGAATGCTTTAGGTTGGAAGGGACCTTGAGAGATCATCGAGCCCAACCTCCCCTGCAGTAAGCAGGGATTGAACCTGTGAACTTGGCGTTACTAGCCCCAGGATGCATCTCTGTATACCTAGGCAGCTTCACTTCCCCAGGCATCTTTCACTGCTGTACATGCTACAAGCAGCTGGGACCCCTTTAGCCATCCCACCTAGACCCCTCTGGGGTGGGACCCATTTGGGACTCATTTAGGGCTATCCCCGAGCCAGTCTTTCCCTGCTCAGGCCTTCTGCGGACATATATTGCAAGTGCCATTAACTGGCCCCCAACCGCTACCTAGCACAAAGTTTTGTCAAGACAGGGCCCCTCCTTTTCTGTAGGTCAGATGCGCACTCTTACAAAAGATTGCTCTGTAATTTATGGGTACAGAAATATGTTTTTTTACGCACAATACAGGCAATACGGAAAATCCTTTAACATTTGCCCAGAGCTCTTCAGGTTTGTCATGTAGGAAAAATGAGAACCCAGAGCACTTCAGAGGACTTTTCCCTTTCTTGTATCCGGTCTTGAGGAGAAAGCACGGAGACATTTAAAGCATGGGGACAACAGACTTTGAGAACAGAGTATGTTGCTAGAAATGTCTTTCTTTCAAGTGTCCTCATCTGGATCCTGCTTTTCAGCTGTGGCTTCTCCCAGGTGTGGATTTCCCCCAGCTGGGAGCTGGGAAAGAGTGATGATTCCATCTGCTGCATGGCCCATGACGAGCGGGACTCAGCCAGCTGGGTTTTCAGGTAGATGGTGAGACAGAAGACGACAGCAGCCCAGTGAGGGCTTTTGAAAGGGAAGGAGCATTTGATCTACAGACCTCTGACCTCCCCTCAGAAATGGAAGATGAGAAATATTTTTATGTTTATATTCTTTTGGAGGGAGTACAGTGCCTAAGAACCAGGTAGATCAGAGATAATAGGCATAAGTGCAGTTGTGCTCCACTTCTGTCAGAACAAGAGGACAACACATACTATTTTAGCACCAGACCCTGGCTTGAAACACAGCTGAGGAGGACAGAGGATATCAGCAGAAAAACTGGGGATGCAAAAGGCTGGTTTTCATTAGCCTCTTCACTGTCCTACTTAACACAGGCTGGATGTTGATCTGCCAGGATTCTCTGCCCTTAAAACCTTTTTTTTAACTGTTTGCTCCTTCTTTGCCAGGAATGATGGAGGGACATCAGACGCCTGAAAGTTTGTCATTTTTTTTTTTTTTTCCGTGGTCTAATAAAAGGCACTACTTTTTCCTATGAGCCTTGCTTCACTCTGAAACTGAAGAAATGTTGCTTTTTAATTAATCTGTTGTTAAGGTCCTTAAATCACTGTTTCATGGTGGTAAGAGGGCTTTAAAAACTCCATCAAAGAAATCTTTTTTGATGAAGCCCTAGACATGCAAGCAGAGTTCTCTTCAGAAGGTGTTGGTCCTTGGTGGCCTTTGTTGAGCTTGCTTAGGGTTTGCAACAGAGAATATGAATGCCACGAAGGCTGTATGAAAGGAGAATTGAGGGTGACTTGGCATTTCTATTTAGACGGGTGTGTGTGTTCAGATACTTGGAGACAGATCAGTTGCCACCAGAGAGGGGATGTTAGGTCTGGAAAGAAGGAACAAAGCTTGTTGCGAGTGAAGAGACATGGTAGAGTTTAACAAAAAGGTCAAAGTTTGCAATGTACTGTGCTTTGGCTGCTTTTTGGCCAAAGGCTGCTATTGAAAAAGACTTTTGCAGTTTACATGATTTTTGCTTTCTGCTGGGATATCTCAGCTCCCACAGGAGTGTAGGGAGTACAAAGCTGATGTTATTTGCATCAAGTCCTACAAACCCAAGTCAAACAGGAGTCCAGTGTGCTGCTGCCACCAAGATCCTCTGATGTTCGGTGCAACAACAGAAAAGACAGTGTACCATTCCCACAAGGGGACTGGGCTCTTTGCCTGTGGCATACCCCGTCTCTCCCATACAAGCTCTCATGAATGCCATACAACATCAACACGAACACAAAGCCCATTGACTCCATCCCTTCTGGCACAGAGCCTTGTGCCAGGCCCCCTGCAGTTGCTCTGATTGTGCAGAGTGCAGAGGAGTGAGATCACTGTGTTGAATTTTGAGAAATGGCCAGCAGATGGGAACAATCAGATAAAGCCAGTAACCATCACGGAGGAGGAAAAGAATCCAGTTAAATTCTCCTGAGAAACATGGGTGCTAAGAAAGACCTTTCTTTCTGGTGCTGTCCAGCCACTGCTTCAGATCTTCACCTGAAGGAACGAAGTAACTGCACAGCCCACCTGTGTGAATGAACTCTCACAGCAGTCGTGTGAAGAGGCACATCCTTCTACCATTATAAATACAAGAGTGCCTGGGCGTGACCTGGCAAGCAACTACTTCAGACCTCTCCTGGAAAGCCAGTATGTGTGCCTGAAAGGTCAGTGAAGCTCAACAAGCCTGAAGAGCAGGGCTGCTGGTTTTGGTCAGGCTGGCAAAGGAGAAGCAGGGAGAGGTCAGGGAGAGTGAAGCTTTGTCATGGTGTTTTGGAGGACAGGAGCAAGGCCAGTGCTGTGAAGGGGCTCCCAGTCCTGCCTTCCTCTCTGGGAAAGCACAGCATGGGAGCAGAGCAGTGCCAGGGGGAGAGGGAGGCAGAGGGGGCAATGAGACTTCTTCATGGACCCTGGCAAGTCCATGTCCATTAATTTTCTGAGGCTGTAAATAGACCTTGGTGTAAATGAAGATGTTGGTGCCAGTGCTGTAAGCAATTTGAGATAGAGACATAATTTTGTCTGGTGTTTATACAGCCCCTGTCACTGCAGTGGCCTGGCCAATGACTGAATCTCTTCTACACAACTGCACTATTAAATGGTCTGGTTATTATTAGCAAGGTAACAATAAACACTAATAGCAACAATTTCAATCCCACTCAAGATGAAACAAGACACTGTGACCAGTGGTTCCTATTTGCTGCTATGGAGTAATGTTCATTTCTAGCCACTGTTTCTTTTCTCTTCTTGAATGCAACTTCATTTAAAAGAGGATTACTTTGATTACTCCTTGAGGGCCTTTATTCTGTCCATGCCTGACGCCTGCAGAAGTCTCCCGTACTGTTATAGCAATGTTACTATTTACGTGACTTAGTGCTTTTCCAGGCTGCAGCTCCAGACCCAGCTTTCTCGCAGAGCGCCCTGTCCCTGTGGGGAGCTGCATGGAGGGGCACAGCCACAGCCACACACAACAAACACGGCTAGCGCAAGGGCAAATCATCCTCTTCTTCACAGTGATAGCAGCTCACCACTCAGAAAGACTTTAACAATGTGCCCCATCTCAGGACAAACCTAGAAAGAGTCATTCTGAGGACATCTGAGGCATGGGCATGTCCTCCAAACCAAAGTGCTTAAATAGCAACGAGAGTCGTTAGCCCCAAATCCCGGAGCAATTTATGTTACTGTTAGCTATGTATAAGGCCTTTAAAAGAAGCAGTGCAAAGGTTGGAGGTTGGTTCATGGGCTGATGCAGAAGTTCGTCCTCAGTAAATGGCAGCGTCCCCTACAGGAGAGGTTGGTATCATCATCATCATCATTGTTTTTTAGCTGTGAACAAAATGAGACAAATTACTTCAGTGATCCAGCCCAGCAGAGTCACAGTGTCCATAAGGGAATGTAGCAGCAAGCAACACCTAGGGACCTAAAGAAGCAACTCGCAAAAAAAAAAAAAAAAAGAGCTGGAATTTGAAATGTTTCCTGCCCAAACAACATATTGCATCTGTGACACTTTGTTCTGGTACTAATTTCCTGACAACACTCACCACACGCAATTCCTGTTCCCTGGCAATAACTAAGAACACTACCTGCGCCTTTGCAGATGGTTTGGTGGTGTATATATCTTCCTAGAAGCAAGTAATTTGTTTTTTCGATGGGATGCATTTGCAAGAGATTTTCAACTGTCAAAACAACCCCCTCCCTAGCTCATGATCTCACTGCTGTGTACCCATTAGGCTCATGTCCAGCCCAGAAAGACCATGGTGACATTCATTGCTGAGTGCTGGCCTGTGCTCTCATGATGAAGCACTAAGTTGAAGTTGGCTTGAGAGAGAAGCAGTCAGCCTGGAGGAGACCTGGGAGACGTTAGCATCAGAAATGTTTATATCAGCTATTTCTGTGAACTAATGCAAAACCAGGGCTGGGTGGGTCAAGATTTGGCAGCTGGGATGAAGAGGAGGGTAAAGAACATGGGGCGTATTTTTTGTCCTTTTACATACATCTGTGAAATATGTGAGGTGGTTACTCTGGCTGGGATCTTCCTCTTGGGAGAGGGACAGGGCAAAGAAAGTAAGAAAGCTGTAGCTCTTAATCTGTTTACATTTGTGTTAAAATATATACTCTCTGGCTTCAGCTCACGCAGCCTCTCAGGGTAACATTACAGTATATGGAGAAGATGTGGGACAGCACCATCACTGGGCCATGTGCCTGGCATTCAGCAAGCAAGTTGCATCCTCAGGACTGTGTGTGCCAGCGGGGCAGTGGGCACTGGAAGTGTAACCCATTTGTGAGAGGGTTTCATACAAAACCCCACCAAAACAGACCACGCTGTTCCCTTCCCACCATGGGCTTCATCCCCACTGGGTTTTTTTGATAAAAGGGTTGATCTGGAAAAACAAATCTCTGTTAAACCTGGAACAATTTTCCATTTGGATCGGTCTCCCAGATGAAAAGTGTTTTTTGGGAAGTAGGAAGGAAAAGAAAATGTTTTGAAATGGTCAAAGTATCTCACGCCTGCGATTTCTGAATAATAAATTCATTTTCTGTTTCAAAAGAATATTTCTTTTTTTTGGAAAATATATGGTATCGAAAAAGAGGTTTATCTTAGAAAGCATTAACACTAAAATTAATTATTTGGAAGTAATAAAACATGGGTTTTATTAACCCATCTTAATGGAAGAAGTATCTTTTCTGTCTATAATCATGTTACAGAACTTTTTTTTGGTTTTGACTTTCAGTCGTGATTTAGGAAGGGCAGGGAAAAATGTCAAAATCCCTGTGAATATTTTCACAAGGACTGGGGAGAACATTTTCCCACGCAGCTCTATGATCAAACCCTTCAGATGCCAACAGATTACTGATTAGGCTTTCCTGCCCTTGACTTGGAATCATCATGTTGCAGAGCACTTGGGGACAGAGCAAAAGGCACCTCTCATCGTGCTGTTAATGATGTTTTTCCGCACACAGAGCAAGTATTTTCCCAAGAAATGTCTTAAGTGAAGGACTCCAAATTAAAGAACAAAAGTGGCGTTTGTAGCCTCTGGCTTTCAACCTCTGTGACTTATGTCTTCAGATATCATGAAACTGGCTTTAAAATTGCATGAATAAAAATTAATTAAAATCTTTAACTTTCCTTCTTACTTTACTTTCCAAATTGCATGACAATTTTCAAGCTTTTCAGTAGCCCCACCAGCACCAGAAATTTAGCTCTTTGCTCATGAAACCTGAGTGTCTCATGGAGGATAATTACAAGAACTCGACAAGTCAGAGCAGGTAGTGCTGCAAAAGCATGCTTGCAGGAGGGGCTGGGGGACAGGGAGCCTCTATATGCATTACTTTTTAGCTGTAGCCATCATTTAGCCATTGAACATCTCTCTCTCTGAAATCTAGCCCCCATAAACAGGCAGCAGTCTCAAAGATGGTACCTTAGGGTATTTCCCAAAAGTACTCACACCTGAAGACAGAAGAATGCCAAAACCTGCAGCAGAGGATACCCCATGCAAGGCAGTGTTCCCAGCTCTTTCCTGCATATCATCTCACTCATTTTTAAAAAAGTAGTCTTTGACTGGAATACGTCTGATGCTAGTGAAAAATGGGTCACGACAGCGAATCTCAATCCAAGTGGTTGTTCTGGGTTTCATCATGAGAGTGTGAAAGAAGGACTCACTCAGATTTAATCAAACTGTGAAAAAAAAGGGGAAAAGAGGCAACCTGGGACCTCTTGCACCTCTGTCTTGTCTCAGTCATTTCATCCTCAGTCACCAGAGTCCAGAGCTGCAGGGACTCTTACGGCATCCTAGGTGATTTTAGTGGCACTCCCTATATAAACACTACATCAGGGTGTAATTCTCTCCTGCAATAAAGCTGGCTTATAGCAGTAACAAATAAATCTCACAGGTATTTAACCAGCACCCAAATCTTATTTCTTGTTCACAAAACACCCTACTAGCCTGTGACCTTCTTCAAGGCCATCTCAGGGCCAGGCAGTCTAAAGGATCAGATATTCCTTCCCTTTCTGTTATAGTCCAAGAGAAGAGACACTAATAGCCTCCTGTGTACTAGGATGAAGAGCAGCTGACACAGAAAATATGGAACCACAGGAAAAAGTCAAGCCACCGCTTTTGTAAAGGGAGACATTTTTTGTCAATTTGCTGAGGCTTGCACAAATTGCTTTTGAGTCAGGGTCCTTTTTCTCTTCAGCATTTATGGAGAGAAAAAGAACAAAAATGTAGCAGTCGCTGTTTGAAAAAAAGCTACAATTTACTGTAATGGAGCACGGTCACTCAGTTTCATTTTTAATTAATTTCCAGATCCAGGAAATCCATTCATCACAATTCTGGAATGCTGGAAAACTCACTGAGGAACTACAAAGGGCAGGTAAAGCAAAAGCATTTAAAATAGTTGCAGATGAGCTGATAAGAGGCTCAAAGAAACAGTTAAAGTTGTGTGCAGATAACTCAACCACAGTATCTGGAATGTATAAACATAGCACTTTTTTTTTTTTTTTTTCTTCTGGCCTTAAAATTTGATCCAAGTCTGGGAGTTAAAAAGTCCCATTTTGTGTAATCAGGTTCTGGTTGAACATGATTGCTGAAT
This sequence comes from Pelecanus crispus, assembly GCF_030463565.1. NCBI lineage: Eukaryota > Metazoa > Chordata > Aves > Pelecaniformes > Pelecanidae > Pelecanus > Pelecanus crispus. The sequence continues at coordinate 37,851,460 of NC_134644.1, forward strand.
TATTTTAAATTGAAGACACATGTCTGGATGTTGAGTTCTGTATATTATTCCAGGATGGTGTCCATTAGGTCTTATCCACAGGGGCTATCTTCATTCCTTATGCATCAGGATTAGCAAATGGTGAATCACGAATATGGAGACAGTGAAAAGAATGTGGTACTAGTTAAAGGGCGATTTTGGAAATTATCTTGCATGCATTATTCAAAACTTTTCAGTCTCTCTTGCATAGAGTCCCTACGGCTGTTTAAAAGTGTTATTTTAAAACACGCTCGTACAAGGCATTTGCATTCTTTCATTTTGAGTCTTGAATTTAGCAATGAACCAACATTTGCCTTAACCCCTTGTCAGTCCTAAAACATTCTCAAGAGTATGAGTTGCTCATCTAATGGTTGCATTGCCATATGCTGTCCTTCTATAATAGATCTGCCCCTGACCTCTGTGTTTTTATATTGCTTCTTTTACTGGCAGATGGACCATTACATAAATTGAAACACATTTTCATGGATATTCCCAGTGGTAAAAGAGTATTGTCTCATTAGCTCCATAGGGAAAACAGTGTAAACCCAAAGCTGAGTAACTCACCTATCCATATGGTAGGTGAAAAGAAGCGTCCTTATAGCGTATGCTATAGGCAGTGATGCCTCCTGGATTACTAGAAGATCCAAGTTCTGAGGCTGTATTTTTCCTTTCTGTGGTGTCCAAACACTTGTGTAGCTCCCTGGCAGCTTCTAAAGGACTGGACTGGGTGCTCTTTAGGTCCCTTGCAGCCATGATCAATCACTGCAGGATGCTCTGCCCACATCTTTTTCCTACTGCATTTTCCTACACAGAACTCCAGCAGAGAAGGCCTCTCACAGTCTTCTGTCCACCAGAATTTTTTAATTAAAAAGGGTCTTTTTTTTTTTTTTAAAATCAAAACAAAACTGTCAAAAAGAAGACCGTCCCTGTCATTCACATATTTCAGTTTTCCCATGTTCGTAACAACTGTAATGGGAATCTTATCCATCCCTTAATCAAAACTACTTGAGAAATCACATCACCCGACTTCTTCACAAGGGAAAACATTTTTGTCAGTATGTGGAAGACTTGATGACAGAGTCAACAGTGATTCTGATATAACATTTTGCAAAAGTTGAAAGACATCCCAAAAGCCTGCAGAGGTGAAGTGGCCACAAAACTGAATACCTATACTCTGCAAAATGCGTTCCTCAGTTTTCAGTCCAGGAAAGAACAGAGTTCATTGTGCGGATGGGCTTTCTGATTCCATCATGATCGTATCTCCATATACTGCTTCCCTCCCTCCCCTCCTCCCTCCCTGCTTAGGCAGGGCGAATCCGCTGGGCTTTAAATCTTTCTCAGCCAGGAGGAATTCTGAAAGGAGGAAAACAGCTGGGAAACACATCCATGCCTCCTGCAAAGCTATGTGCCTTAAATATTACTGCGAGGTGCAGCATCATTTTCCAAAAATCTCTCACTCTCTTAAATAACACACAACCTATTGTTCTGAGCTGAGCAAAGGTGGAGCTGGCAGCTGACGTGTCTGAGGTCATTCGATAAATGGATGTAATGAAGTAGTCATGGCTAATATGTGTTATAAGCTTAATATGAACCTGAAAATCCCACAGAGGAGACATAATATCTTTAAAAAATGATACTGCAGTAATGATTCTAAATCCTACAGCTTACAATAGCATTTAACTGTTTTGAGCTATTATCATGATATTATTTTAGGGATTTTCATTACAGTAGATAGTTACATTAAAATTACATTAAAGTAGACAGTTGCCAGACTTTGCTGATGCCTTACTAAGAAACACACAGCAGACACTTGTGAAAGCATTTACCTCTGCCACATACAAATGGGTAATTTACAATATGGCTGGAGATGACAGCTTTAATTAGATTTCTTCCTAGGAGCTCATTCTGGCAGCTAACCATGGGCTGGAAAGAGTGTGGCCCTCAGTTGTGTACTACCTGGGACCAGAATCCAGGAACAGTCTTTTTTCTGGTGTAGATATAAAAGCAGGTAAGTATTACCTTATCACTGCAAGTTAGTAAAATGGGGCCCAGAGGCGTAATGTGTTTTGGACAGCACTAGCAGTCTTATATAGGTAGAATCAGGGTAAAAGCAGAGTCACAGGCCATGACCCAGTCTGTACAGCTCAGCTGTCTCTTTGGCTCTTATCTTCCCCTATGGTAGCACTTTCTCACACTGCTGAGCACCTCCTCAGCACTATTAGGTGTGCTTTTAGGCAAGACCTGGGAAAGAGGCACTGCGTAGCTTCCCCAGACCCAAGTACCACAGGACTTTGATGCAGAAATTCCCTCCATCATGCTACCCCAGTGAATGTCTGTGTTACTGTGGATCTCCAAAGGCTAGCTTTGCCCGTTCCTAAGCTGGGTGGACCCCCAAGCTCATTGCCTGTCTGCTCTCTTGCCAGGACACCTCCCAAAAGACCCATGTTGCATCCTGCACCAGCCTTAATCCTTGAAGTCACAGAGCCATGCTATACTAAAAAATCCCAAACAAACCAAGAAAAAATTATCTTGAAACAATACCAAATATTGCTTAAACAAGAAACATCTTATTCCAATAGGTAAACAGGAAGAGAACAAACTACAGTTTATTACATTAGGCTCCTGCATTAACAGTGTTTCATATTAATTGTTATAGATGAGTATTTACACAGGGTTCAAATGTACTGCCTGACTCAAGACGAGTTATTTCAGGGGCTCAGATCTGACAAGTTCACTGTCTAAAATTTAAACAGTAGACAAACAGGTGAAGAGGAACATGAATAAACAGGGCGCATATCCCAATTTCATCTACAGGTCCATACAGAAAGAGTCTTCATGTAGGCTTGGAACAAAGGGGTCTGTCTCACAGTGGGATGAGGCTATTGGAAGGGCAAATGGTGGCACTTCCCTGGTCCAGCCAGGGTGTGACCCTTCCTGCCCAAACACAATTCATCCCCTGTGCTTCTTGTATATGGGTGGACAAGAGAAGGAGTATCATATATCTTTGTATTTTCTTATATATACAGTTATACGAATGTGTGTGTGTGCATGGATGCGTGTATGTACATATGTGTATGTATATATACACGTGTACAAACATACAGTACAACTATATGATTTAACTGAGCTAGATTCTACAGCTGCTTTGTTTGGAAAACTGTCACCACAGATCCATCTGCACTGACATGTTTAGAGTGAAATATTCTTCTGCACTGTAGAAACATTGAATATTGCCTCTTTGAAGCAAATTTACCCTTTGCTGTGCTGTATGGCCTGCAACACTGTAGAATGGAAATATGCCTCTTTCATTAAAAAAACTCAAAACCCATAAGCCTTAATAATTGGATGGGAACTGTTTATTCACCTGATTTTTAACACCACTCTTGCAAAGGAAGTCAAAAATCCACTCAACACCAAGCACAGGGCTTTGCCATCTTAATGTTTTCTATCTTGTATGTATGCTTCCTATACCTATTCTATGAATGTTTTCTTTTTTCCTCTTACAAGTTTTAATCTCGGTTAACTCCTGCCTTGCTAACAAGTGACATCATTTCATGCTACTACCAACACATATATCTTTTCATTTGGGAGCGAGGTCCAGATCTCATAAAAAGAAGCAGGAGCTGGCTGATGCTGGCTGCATTCAAACTGTCTACAATCACTGCCTAAGATGCAGCTCCTTCTCTCTGTTGATTTTTTCGGTCTGGCAGCTCTGGCCAGGGAGCTTATTTTAGATGCCACAACAAGCATCTGGGATTGAGCAACTGGAGCTGACAGTCTCAGTGCAGCTCTATGATGCTTCTTTTTCCTTGAAAAATTCCTTAGCCAAGATTGTCCTGACTCACTTCTCCTGGCTTCCTAATGGTCTCCTGGGCACAAAGAACACCAGAAAAAAGCAGGATTTCAGAAAACCCCTCCCAGTTCAAACTCAGGCACACACACTCCTTGTATTTGTCTGTGATGTTTCTTATTTCTGAGTAAGCTAGTCTATCCCTGATGCTGTTCATCAGATTGACAGGCAGAAGAGGACTTTTCAGGACAGATAGGCTGTTGTTCTCACTATAACAACCCCTCCAGAGAGGTGGGGATGGTTGATGCCCTTCATGACACCTAAGCCCACTGAGGACTTGCAGGCAAAGTCTGGTTGACAGTGCTGGTCATGAAACACCGTTTCTTGTATTATTAAATTGTTAGTGCAATCCCCATCCAAATATCACTTTCACGTAAAATACCTGAACATGTCTGGGACCATTCTGAAAAGGCAGCTTAAATGTAGTCGCCCTTTTTTGAAGGCAAAAGATGTCCACTTTTCATCCCAGTCCTCTGCTAAGCACATCAAATCTGCCAGGATGCACTAAGCTCTGCAGTGCATTGGTCTTCATTTCCTCACCAACAGTCAGAAAATGTGGAAAAACTATTTCAAGAGATATCATCAACTTAGTGATAGCCTTAGTAAGTGCAGTTCCAGTTGGGTTTGGGACATTTTACATATCCCTGTATGGCTTGAGCTGAAAATGTACAACTGTGCCTTAGATACCAGCTTGCTGTGATAACACACAGCATAGGTGATAACACATATCTGTGTGGAAGGTAGGAATAAGTACTGCTTACAGAAAAAAAGGATTTCTGGGATTCTTTTATATATATATATATATTTGTGCTGTTCAGGAAGATAACGAAGTTGCTAATTATCTTAATAATATACTTAGCTTATGAAACATTGTCATCTGTGGAGATGTTCTCTTGTTTATAGACTAGTCTGTTCCTGCTCCTGTTCTTTGCTGTTCCTGCTCTTGCAGTGGGAAAAAAAGGCAGCTTTCTATACCCTCACAGGTCAGGCAGAATGACAGGAGGGTAAGAAACACAGGGAGAGTTGTTACAAGGGAATTCAATAAGCAAAACAGGATATATGGCACTGCAGAAAGTTTAAAAAATTCCTGCATCGTTCCATCTTTATCCATCAATTATGTCACAGGCTTCCTAAGTTAAAAAGGTTAATGTCTACCAGCAACTCATTACTATCTCTGTAAGAGACTCTTATACACCAGGTAGCAGAGCAGTGTGAAAAGTCACATCCCAAGGTTATTCTGTTCAGCAGAAATCCTTCTCATCATCTGGCTGTGTTTCACTGAGCTCTACAGAATAAGGGCAGGGAAAATAAAATGTAGCAGAGCTGTACAGCAGCTCTTGCCCTGTGAAGTCCCTGGAGAACAGTGCAGAAGTGGTGTGGAGCTTTTCTCTTTCAAGCAGCAAGGCCCTTAGCTGAAGTGCATTGAAGTGAAATGGCTTTTGTTTTAGTGGGTTTTGAATCCAATCACAATCTCCTCCTTGTGCTCCTGCATATGACTGCATGTTAGCACATCTGCTTGTGAGTCTCCTGCCTTAACTATAGGAAACATTTCCAGTCCTACATTTTGGGAACTCCATGTTGTGGTTTAACCCAGCAGGCAGCTAAACACCACACAGTTGTTCGCTCGCTCTCCCCCTCCCCAGTGGGATGGGGGAGAGAAATGGAAAAAAAAGTAAAATTTGTGGGTTGAGGTAAAGACAGTTTAATAGGACAGAAAAGGAAGGGAAAACTATTATTATTATTATTATTATTATTATTATTATTATTATTATTATTATTATTATTATTATACACAAAACAAGTGATGCACAACGCAATTGCTCACAACCCACTGACCGATACCCAGCCAGTTCCTGAGCAGCGATCGCAGCCTCCTGGCCAGCTCCCCCCAGTTTGTATACTGAGCATGAGGTCATATGGTATGGAATAGCCCTTTGGCCAGTTTGGATCAGCTGTCCTGGCTATGCTCTCTCCCAGCTTCTTGTGCGCCTGGCAGAGCATGGGAAGCTGCAAAGTCCTTGACTAGCATAAGCACTACTTAGCGACAACTAAAACATCGGTGTGTTATCAACCTTATTCTCAAACTAAATCCAAAACACAGCACTATGTCATCTACTAGGAAGAAAATGAACTCTATCCCAGCCAAAACCAGGACACTCCATATGCTGCTAACAATAAGAACTAGGTCTGGAGAATGAATGTGTGTGTTTTGTCTGAAGGCTAAAACCATTTAATTAGCATCGGGGAATCCTGCAGTAATCCAGACAGGATCTGGCTTTGTGCATGCTGAAGACCCTGCATGAAATCTGAGAATACGTTGCCCATCTTCCCTCATGTCCCAGGAACGCAAATTCTAATTAGTAAGGTCAGGCCTATAGAGAAACATTTTTACTGTGCAGATACAAGAGGAAAACTCTCTACGCCTAGCTAACTTACCTATGCTGGCAAAAAAGGGGAAAAAAAACACCAAACAAACATGTGGTAAACAATGAAGGCTGCCTTTTGCCAGTGTAAATTAAGTCATCCCAAGAGGTGGTCTAAATATGCAAGCAGAAAAACTCCTTTTGCCAGTATAAGCTGTATCTCCACAGGGGGGCTTTGCTGCATTTGCTGGCAAAGATTTTACAGCATAAACCAGGGTTGCTGATACTGCCTTGTAAGCACAACTGATAAAAAATAACGTACAATTATCATTCCTTTCATCTGGCTGCAGTGGTCATTTCCACCCCTCAGCTGGATGCTGGTGAGCCACATACACACGGGTCAGGATTCGGATCGCAATGGGGTGCAGTGGTTGCAGGGAGAACATGGTAAAAGAGCAGGAAAATCCCAAACTGAGAATAAAATGATAAACCAATGGTCATTTCTTAAAATGATAACCAGTAAGCCAGGTGTTGTTTAACAGGATCTGTGTAGTTGAGCCCATTCATAAAAATATTTCTGCTGTAAATATATCAGTGTAGCTGAAGTAATGCGGTTCCATGGGTGATATGGTTATGCCTCTTTGAAAATACTGCAAATGTTGTCAGCTGAGGGGCAAAATTTCTTTGACTGACCTGGGTAAATTGATATAAAAACTCTGTTTCATCAACCATAAAGCTGTTACATTCACTTCACCAGGTTACTGGGTTGGGAAGTCTAATTCTTCATTGCTTTTCCCTTGTGTAGCCATATGCCTAGCTATGGCATGTAGCCATATACCTAGCTATACCTGGCTGAGGATGTCAAGGGCTGTTCTTGTTCCAACACAGCTGGCCTGCAGAGGTGACCACACACATCTAAAGCAGTAAAAGCCAGGTCTGATTGTGTAAAGCAGAATCCTCACATGTCTGCATAATCTAGACTGCTTTAAAAAGCTTAAAAAGGAAAAATTTATATTGCTCTTTTGAGAAAACTGCCCTATTTTCCGTACACAAGTTGGGACCTGTCCTACAGCCCTGATCCTCTAACTTTTGGGGGGAATCTTGCTTAGACTATGCAAAAAGAGCCAGGCTTGAGATCAGGTCTAGACCAACATACACCAGTGATTTCACATGACGTCATTGCAAGGAGGTGTTCTGAAAGTTGTGGCATTAACAGAGTCTAGATAGCTTAATATTTGAAAGGATGGTTCCTCCAGCCCTGGGCTGGATAGGAGTCAGAATGGCACCTTCTGCTTACCAGGGGGATCACGAAATGGCAATGCACATAAGCAAATACTTAGCAGCCTGCCTCCCTCTGAGAGGAGCTAAAGCTAGGACAAGTATTTTCTCTTAAACATTGAAAAAAGATGAGACAAACTAAAAAGAATTCCCACTTCCACTGAACTGGGCTAGGTTGGGTGTGTGAGTTGAGCCAGGACAGAAGCCAGCCCAGCATGACACCGAGGAAGAGGAGAACATCATGAGAGCAGAGAAACAAAGATGCAGGCTCCTCATATACTAGCTGAGGAAAAGGAGGTGGCAGCATCATGCACATTTCTTTGTTGGCATAACAAGCAAAGAGAGGTGAGCCGTGTCTGCATCAGGTGATAATATTCAGTTGCAACCAATATATTTACCATATTTCAGTTTCCTTGCAGGAAATGATTAATTGTGATGATGCCTAGCAATTATATAGCATGTTGCCTCTTTGGAGCCTTACGCATATGATAAGCAGGTGTGAGCAATTTGCCATTGTAGTGGGTGTCTGTAGCTAGAGCCATTCTTCTTTAGTTAGAGCTGAAATGGGTTGCCTGCATACATTAAACAGTGCAGTACTAATCACATCTCCCTTTTTAAATCCGGTTTGGTTGATGACCCGTAAGAACCATCTGTACATTTGCGATTCAGAGTGTGAATGCTGGGGATCGTGGATGATGGGTTAGTGGTCTTGGATGTCCTCCATATTTTGTGTTGCCAAAGGGATCCCCATGGCTGCTCTGTAAATGCAAACTCTGCATCTTGTACCCTTGGGCTGTGCCTCACACTACCCAAAGCATCCCTGGAAAGCCCCACAGTGCGCACATACCAGGCTGCTTGGACCCCATGTTTGGAGAAACCAAGGAGAGCACAACCCATTACAACTTAAAATAGCAGGCACCACAGTCTGAGCTTTTGCTCTGCCCCCTCCTCCCCCATCCTGGATGCCTGTGTGCCCCTGCAAGGGAACAGCTCCCCTTGCCACAGCACCTCGTGCCCAGGAGCATCGTGGTGATGGAGCAGGGGGGTCCCCACTGAGGGCCTCAGGCAGAGGAACCCACAAAAGCAGCAGAAGGAGCACACCAACAGCCTTGTGCCACTGCCTTGCCAAAGGAGAGCACTTCTGCAAGCATTGACACACAGCTGAAAAGAATCTCAAGGGGATGATATTAGACTACTTTTATTTTATAAAATATAGAGGACAACATTATGTTTATACGGAAGCTGATATTTGGAAAACTGAATCTCAAATGCAGATGCAATTTTTGCCTCGCCCCTGCCTGCCTGCCTGCACCTCTGCTCACTGGGTTGTAGTGTGGAAGAGATGGTTTCTGTGGTACAGCTACAAATTTTATCTTCATGGTAGCAAAATTTGCCCCCAGAGGCTGGACAATCAATCTACAGATGTATGCAAAATATCCACCCTGCTTCTAAAAACTCTCATGGCACAAGACAATTAAACCTAGAAGGGAAAGAAAGATGAAGCAGGTCCCTATTCCTTCTAAATTTAAATTACAGGAAATAGTGTCTTAAACACGGGGCATATATGCCAGAGTTAAGGGTAGGTGTTTTAGATGTCTTTAGCTTACTGTCCATTAGTTGCAGACTGTGGTCTTGAAGAATTATGGGCAACATAAGCAGAAAATAAATATGAAAGATATTTCAGTCCAATGTAATTAAAAGCCCTATTACCACATAATCTCCCTTCCAAGGAAATATACAGTATCTCCAGAGGCCACACAAGGGTGTCAAAACAGTTTAATGCAATGAGGCAGCTCAGGGCAGGGGTTTGAACCACCCCCCATGTTTCTGCTCTTCATTGAGTGCCATTTCTGTGCAGCTTCGCTTACTTGAATGCATGCTAGCAGGAAAATATTCAATGAGAAAACTGCCACTCTCTTATATATGTTGGCGTATATAACACTACCATGCCCTGGTATACACCTGCATTTACCATCAGTTGCTCTCTTAATAATAAATTATTGAAGACATATTTCCTTTAATGTTTACCTAAAGAGGGAACAGCTAAGAAAAGCTGCATACACTGAATTCAAGAAGGGGATATTTCTTTCCTACTATAAACAGAACTGATTATAAAACCAGAACGCAAACTGAGCTCCTTGCCCTTCAGTTTTGTATGAGGTTACATTTCTCTGCAAGACTCTAATTTCTTCAGTTTTTTACTACATTCCAACCCAGGGAGATATAAACCAAAGCAAACAAAGTACCCCCCAAAGGAGTCTCTCCCCCTTAAGCGGGGCTTCTATTTTTAATTCTCTACAGCTTTTAAAACATTTGAATGGGAAGCCTCCATCTGTCTTTGGTGGAAAAGAATTCCTGCTGGTCTCTCAGGACGTCCACTCCAGATAATCTCAACTGGCAGCTCGATATAAGACCGATATCTCTTCTCAGAGGGGTTCCTTGCAGTTGCATTTCAGCACATTTTGCCTTTGCAAAGAAACTCTTTAAACAGTCATATTTTCCTCCCTCAAAATGGATTAGGAAAAAGAAAAGAAGAAAAAAAAACGGAAAAAAAATGTTGACCTTCTTGCTTGCTGGCAGCAAATCTTTCACACTTTGCTGGTGCCTTTCTCCAAAGCTGGCTCTCAATGAAACACTGCACTGACTTTTCTCTGGCCGGCAGCAGGAATGCAAGCAGGCACCACTGCGAGGAGGTCTGCCGCTGTCTTCCCTCGTCACATCTCCAGGAACTCTTGCTTGCCACGTCCCCAAAACCCTGGACCCTTCTCCGTGCTGACAGTGATGGGACTGAGTGGGAAGCAGGAGAGCTCTTACACCCATCACAAACATGAGACAGAACAAAATTGCAAGAAACTGAAAAAAAGATTCAGTATTTCCAACAGCAAAGGAACAGAGTGGGAAAAATTTTAAAACATGTGTGCATTGTGCAGCTGAAGTATTTACAGGAAGGCTCCTTTAAAAAGCTTAAACTCAAGCAATTTATCTGTCCTTCCAAGAATTTCAAGGCAGGAACTACCTCCCCATGCTCCCCAAGGAAGGAACCAATTGCTTATCAAGAGTAAAAACGTGACTGAAATGTGATAGCAAAAAACAAAGAAATCTCTAATAAATCAGAAATTCTTTCTTGAACCTATGGAGAGCAGTCTGCTTGGAGTCTGGTTTAATCTGTTGCCATAAATAAAACTATTGAGGGAATTTTCCATAAGCTTTATCAGACAGCAAAATTCTGCAAGTCACATCGCTGCATGCCATGTGATGCCTCTGGCAGATTCAACCTGGTTAATATTTATGCTGCTATCACCAGTGAGTTCTTGAAACCTTAAAGGCAATATCTCCACAAAAAAAGCCCCAGAGCTTCTGCAGATGGGCTGTCATCATAAATTCACCCAAAAGTGGAAACTCAAATAACAGATGTGTGTTTATAAACACAGAAAATAAAGTAAATCACTAGATACACTTTCCAAATGCTTAGAGCTGCAAGGTATCCTCGCACACAAAAGTCCATATTCACACTTGCCTGCACCAAAAGAGCTTTCCTGCTTACCTGGGAATTTGGATTGCAATTGCTATTATCAAGGGGCAAATTCTTGACTGGTGAGAATAAATCATAATATGCCTTTGCTCTATGGAATGATCTCCGAGTGATTAACACCACCATTTACCTCCCCGTAGCAACAGTTGTTTCCTATTCCCAGACGAAGAGAGCACAGAGGCATGTGGGAAGATTGTGTAGGATGTGGCAGCTGTTGACAAAATCTTAACTTTTTAGAGGCCACCTATCTACCTTGAAATATGCTTGGTGCCAAAAGGCAGACAAGGGGTTAAGGGATCTCCCCCTCCTTATCTCTTGCACACCCTTTATCTGCCCAACAGTCCATAATAAATCAGAGAAACTCTTCTTCCATCTGGTTCACTCTAAATTCCTTGCTTCCACATGAGTTGGGAATATTTTCCTGACCTTTCATAACTTCTCTGATATTGCACAGAGCAAGAGGTTGGAAGAAGTGCACCAGGGAAATTTGGCAGGTATAAAATATGCTTACAACTGGGTGAAGTCGTCAGTGATGCAACACTCCCAGGACCTCTCCTGGGCTTTGCTACCTGCTGCTCTTTCTGCCATTGGAAGGACATGCCCGAGGTTGCAGTCCAAGGGGAAGGCCCAGTGTGGACCCACTGCCGAAGGGGTGGCATGAGAAAGCGTAAGGCTAAACACTGCAGAGCCCAGACACTGCTTCGTGTACTCTCAAGGCCCTTCTGATATTTGTATATGATAATCAAGAAGCGTGGAAGAGCTGTGGAAAAGACAGCTGGCACATTGGCCGGCTTCAGTAGCAAACATCCCAGATATTTGTCCTTTACATTACAATTGGCCCTTGATGTTGAAAGGTGAGAGGTTTCATGAAAAAAGACAAAATTACTCCCATTTCCCAGTGTTTTCATTATATTTAAGCACCTTCCATCTTTCTGCTCCATCTTTCTCTCCCATTCTGCTCACCAAGTCCATCACCTGAGGCTGAGCCACTACCCCAATTCAGGCCACTACTCAACATCCTGATCTCAATCCCCCTCTTATCCTAGGAAGTTTACAAAGGCCAAATGATGTATCTGCCTGCAATAGCAAGGGTTTAGACACCAAACCAAAAAATCCCTCCAGGTCTTTTATTCTTGTAAAGGTTCAGCTTCTCCACCACACATCCAGGAAAGGCCCAGGGTTAATCACCTCCTTTTAGGTCCCATCTCCACCCACCGAGCTGTCCTGCAGCTCTTCCCTGTACACTTCAGTACGCCACGTACCACCTGTTCCTCAAAAGGCATCATCATACAGAGCAACAGTTGTTGCCTGTATTGAAATACCACACTGGATCTTTTTTTTTCTGTCCCAGCGATTGCCCAAAAAGGCAAGTTAGAGACTGAGAGAGACCTGGACAGGTTTTCGGTGTTGATTATAAGCCTCTTCTGCAGAGGTGGGTCTGTGGTATCCAGTAGTGCAAACCCAGTCTAGGAGATGGGGTTCTCTGATGATGGTTACCTAAACAGAATCTTACTGCTGCTTCTTGCTCCCATCAGCCTGCACAAGGCTTTTTACATCTAATATGCATAATGTCAAAACCATTATTTTTTGTGTTCTGTCTTCTGCCCCAAATATTTCTTTTCATGGAAAAAGCAGGAGAATATGCACACATATTAACAATGGCCACGTTGTAGTAACGTTTTTGCCTACCCAAATGGTGATACAATCCCAAATGTTTGGGTTAGTGGGCTTCCACTGTACAGACAATGAACATGCATGTGCTTGCCTTTGCGGTAGAAGAATGGTTAAATACAATACAGGCATATGTGTTAATAAAAATAACAAGACAAGTTATTTGGTGGCGTAACTGCATTGGTTTCACTCAAGTTACCCCTGCACTGGATCTAGCCCCTTATCTCTGTTTCATATATATTAAAAAAAAAAAAACCCAACACTTTATGGTTTTCAAGGCAGATGTCTTTCACCTCAATAAATGTGACATGTGAGGGTGTAACCTAGAAGGAAGAGATATCTGCCACTAGCTAAATGATTTGGGGGGGGGGAGCAAAAAGGAAAAGAAAACCAACCCTATACCTACATATGGTATTTAATACATACTTCTAATGGAATGAGCTTCATAATTTATTCTAGGGTTTACCTTTTCATGAACTCTGTCTTGTTCCTGCTCATGAAAGATTTTCTGGTGCTTCAGATATATTAAAAGCACATCATCTCTGTCTCACTCCTCTCATTTCTGTGTATTCACATATTGATATATTTTGCTGGTGCACATGGCACAGTAATAGCAGTAATACTCTTTGCTTCTGCTCTGCTTTTTGTCTCAGGATCTCGTGCCAAGAGTTATAAAGCGAAGAGCCTAAAGTTAGGTTTTTATATTCACGCTGAGGCCCCTAAATTATGGCTCGAATTTCAGAGGTGCTGACTTCAAACGGAATTGGCAGTTTGCAATACCACTGCTCGGGGCACTTAGTGCTAGGGTAAAGGTTTAGCGTACTCGTGTCTAACCCTGATCTGTGAAAAGCCTCATGGCAGCAGCCGCTTCTGCATCACCACGCCAGTTCATCTTTGGACATACAAGTTCTGGCCGGATCGAAAGGGGTCATGTCACTGGTGCCATGAGGGGCAGCAGTTACTCCTGGCTGCCATGGCAGGGAACGGGGGGCAGGCGGCAAAGCCTAACACCCAATTTGGATAGACAACCTTCACTGAGTGCTTTGAAAACATCACACACCAGGGCTGGGATTTTCAGGGGCTTCCAAATACTTGTCTCACATTCAGGCACATTTTTACCAGCCAAACCTTTTCTGCAGAGCACCTTATGCTGATGAAAGACCTCTTTTCCTGACCTACTTGAAATGCATTACTGTGACCCCGTCTATGAAATACAACCATTTTTGATCACAGAAATCCTATAGCTCTCCTTAACTTCCCATCGATAAAGTCAAGGGGAGCAAAGACTTCCTGCAGCAGCAGTTAGCTGCCCTGCTGACGCAGCCAGAGCAGGGATGCCCTGCAGAGGGGCGGCGGGACCAGCGCGGGAAGGGAGGGGGGGATGCTGCTCACACCAGGAAAGGACGGGTGTCTGCAACCTGCCAGGGTTTATTTTTGTTTTCATAACTGAAACAGCTCTGTTGGTATAAAACATGTGCTAAACCAGGCCCAAATCTTCTAAGAAAATCCCAGCTCACATAGCCCCTATTTTATTCAGCCACCCATATCATGTTACAGTTAATGGGAATAACATGTGATTTTCAAAAGACAAACTTCTGCCCAACTTTTCCTGTATATACATTTCCCTCAAATTTCTAGATTTTTATTACATTCTTTTGTTTTATTATTGTTAAATGATTTCTATAATTTAATGGCAATTTGTCCTGTTTACTCAACACGCTCAGCAAAGGAAAATGGAAAAATGCATACACCAAAAGACAACCCTGGTTGCTTATCTCATTGCACAAATAATTTTTTTTTAGGAAAGTGTGATTCTGATAGAGTCAATTATTTTGCCAACCTTCTCTCCCAATTTTTCTGTTTCCCTTTTCATCTCAGTTTTTCCCAGCTCTATGCTTTGCGTATTTTATTGAGAAAACAAACATACTTCGCAGTCCAAAGACGGGATAGGACGCATTCATATGAGAAAACTTCAGAACCTGTGTAGTTTATTTTTTGTGTAATTGATTTTGTAGTAGATAGAAGCCATGGTATAAACTAACAGGATAATGTTTTTGATCAGTTTCCAATGCTTAATTACAAGTCTGCTATAACTAATTTCCTTCGTGTGTTCGCAGCTGCTATGCTTTTGTCATTGGCTTATTTTTCTTTGAAAATCTGAAAGGCATCGAGTTTTTCTGTGAAAGTTGTCTGCCCTGATTGACTACTGCAGACACCTCATTACCACAGTCATTCCGCAAAGTTGTATAGCTGTTTAGAACCTTGCATTCAAATAATTTCTTTTTTTTTTCTTTTTAATTAAGAAAAAAAAATGCTGTTTTGAAACACTGCAGAATATGTGTCTCATTACAGCATCAGACCAGTTGGCTTTGCAACACAAAAAGCATTGTGGGAAGAGCAGCAGAATTTACTGGATTGGCTGCACAACTCATTTGTAAAAGCTACTTATTATGAAAGAAAGCGCTAGGTGATGTTGGGATATTTGCTTGGTTGTTTTTTTTTTTCACAGAGGTAAATGAGATGTCACCTTTAACAATGCATTTTAATAGGGAAATCTACCTAGTGAAATCTTATGAAATCTCCACATTAAAAATATATTCATATATTTATCTCTTTTTTTTTTTTTTTGGTAGCTTTGTAGCTTATTAGCAGCTATGCTAGTAAGTTGCAAGGCATAAAGGGTGGTGGTATCACACCAACCTCCTGAGGAACAGCTGGGCTGGAAGCAGAAGCTGGGGGCAAATCTGACAATCTTAACTATCCCCAAAACTGACAGATCTGCAACTTTCTGTGAGAGAGAAAGGAAATCGGTGCCATTTCCCATGGCAGAACAATGCAAAACTCAACGTGCTCGCAGAGGGTTATGGATGAAGGGTTAGACTGGGTAAACTCCATACTGTAGCAGGACTGGGCAGAATATGACCCACAGATGTTTACCCCAAACTTGTTCTAAATATCATCCTGCTTTTTGTCTTAGCATATGGTGACCCATGCCTTATTTATTCCAATGAAACCTAATTTGGGCTTAGTCTCCTCGGGATCTGGATGTTCAGCTCTTATTAATGTCAACCACTCCTTAGTAAATCTTCAGGCACTTGAAATAATACAGTCAAATGAGGAGAGTTAAGGCTGCTTGATGGGATTAAGAGCCACCAGTCCTTATTTTAGAAGAGGCAGCTAAGTCAGGGATGGGGGAATAACATATATCTCTAGCTCCTAATGTTAATGAAGACAACATTTTATATCAGTGATTACATGCAAATGCAAATGTATGTAGATTGTTTACTTAGACAAGAGATTTCATACATCCATCTCTGCATTCCTCCTCCTCCCCCTATCTTTTCACCCAGGAAGAGATACTATTGTTATTCTAGTCATCTTTCTCTTGATTTTATTATCTAACAGAGCCATAAAAATGACAAGAAAATGGATTTTTCAGACAACAGTCTCCTGTTCCTGGTGTAATTTCATGTTGAGCTACAGATACTGACAACATCAGATAGTTTATACATTTTTCCTTTAATTGTATATCGCAGCCCCGTTTTTAGTGAGGTGCTCACCACTACATAATTAAGAAAGTGTTTAAATCGCCTGACTCTTGTTAGATGCCAGATGCAGAAAGGATTGCAGGCATGAGGCAGCCACTGCTAGAGATGCTGTACCCAGGTGAGCCTGGCTCTTGTGCGAAGCTGGGGATGCAGCCTGGGCATTCATGGGGTGACCGTGCAATGCTCAGAGAGGCACAAAGAGTAAAGAAGAGGTGTGAAGTGGTGGCAGAGATCAGCCCTTGTCACAAAGCCACCACTCAATGTGCCTCCATGGGAGGTTCACATACCTTGGCACAGGTTTTTTACAGGGGTCTTGCAGATTTGAGCTCAGGTTGGGGGTTTCACAAGGACCTTGCTCAGATCCTCACGCAGCCCCTCACGATAAGTCCAATCCAGTCAAAATGTAGGTAAAAGCTGAGAGCCAAGTGTGCTACCTCGTGACCACAGGCATGGTTGAAGACTCAGAGGGAAACAGATAAATTGCCCTCATTGTCTAAGTGCTCAAACTATTTTTTTTTTTCAACAGGATAAAAACGCATTTGCTAAACAAAAAGCCCTTCATTGTAGAACATTATTATGTAACTCTCTCCCTCCAAAGCAAGCACCCGGTCTTATTGCGCATTCATAATTTGGCCTTTTCTGCGGAAGGTTGTGACTAATATTTCTGTGCTACACAAGGGGATTTGAATACCTCACACCCTGTGGTTTTCTATCCCTGGGGCAGCTCTGCAAATCCCAGCATAAATCAAAATAGCTAGCGGCAAACATCAGTGAGCAGATTTGCCTGGTGGTCCACTGATGCACTGCCACAAGGAGGATCAGAGCTGGGCTGGGGAAGGAGGCAGCCAGGGACTCTTTCTGGGGTGCCATGGTGCGGCTGGGTGCTGCTGGGCGAGGCATTTGCCAGGGCGAGGGCACAGCAAAAGGGAGGCAAAAGGAGGAGAAGAAAGGTCCAGCCTGAAGAATAACTGAGAAGCACTTCTCCCCTGGGAAAAATATTTCTTAAATAATAAATATTTTGATTGATTTGGAGTAATATTTAACAGATGTGGACAGAATATTCACCCCTAAAATAAGGTACTCTTAATTGAAACAATATTCCTTGTATCACTATCTGCAAATTCAAAGAGTTTATTTTAGCTTAGGGATAAAATAAGCTTAAGTGATGGGAAGGATAGCCATTTTCCCAATTTTTTTTTTTTTTTCAACAGCTACCTCTCATCTCTCACAATTGTTTGTTTTATTAAGAAATCCTGCAGTTCGAAGCCGATTTACAGGAAGCCCAAAGCTGTGGGTTGCAGTCACTTTCATAAGGGCTATTTATTTTTTTAGCAGCTCACAATAAAAAAAGCGCCAGTCTGTTCCATATGCAAAGCAAAGGATTAACCAGGAAAGGAACACTAATAAATTTCTCTCCTTCAGGAAAGAGCCGGCAGAGCTGTGGCTTCAATTTGATTTAGCCGAACACCATTGCCCATTGCTTCAAAATACCCTGCACCCCCACTGGCTGGTATCACAAGGAGCATCGTTTGCAGGGAAAATCACATGCAGAATCATATCTACAACTGGCATACATAATTACTCCATGTTTTCTCCAGAAGGGATTATCCTGTGGCAATAATTATGTCAAAAACATGCCCCAAAGAATAATATTTCAGACAACTGCAGCCATCAAACAAATATGCTGTATAATTACGTTATTTTTCCCCTCTGAAAGCTCTCACTCATATTTGTATCTTGCCTGCCTAAGACCTCCTCCAAGGGAAGCACCAGATTGTTTCCGACGATAGCACATATATCAAAGCGGGGATGGCGAAGCCGGCCTGGTAAGGTTCTCGCGGCAGCCCCCGGCAGGTCTGGCTCAGATGTGGAGCTATGCTCGGACTTTGCCCCAGGCAAAAGATGCCACCTCTAATATACAGAACTGTCATGAATTTGTTTTTTGTCATAAATGAACCATGGGTCTGTGCTTTAATTTTCCTCACTGCTCTCTGTCAGGTAATAACCGTAAATATTGTCCTGAATCATTAAGTCACAACCTGAAATGTGATCCTGCCCAGTTCCCAATCAGACAGCCATCTGGAAGATGAAAGAAGTCTATTTTTGTTTTAGAATGATCCAGACTCTAATTTGTAGTAACAGTCTTAACAGGCTGTTTCGGAGACATTAACCAGAGACTGGTCGCAGTTGCTCAAGGAGGGGGCATTGTACACGCTGCCTAAAGCATGCGTCGCAGGCAAAATACCCCATCACCACTTTAGGCTTGCAGCGTCTGTGGCTTTTTCTTCCAGCACAGTCTTTCTAAACGGGCACAGGTTATGCATCCAGGGTGACTGGAAATATACAGTGTCGTAAAAAATGCCAACACGTTTGTGAGAGACAGAAAATAATGTTTCCACAAAGCTAACAGTGGTACCACAGGTCGTATAAATGCCTCCTATCTTAGGGTTAATTCCATGCTGAAAGCAAATATTTTTTCTATATATATAAATGTATTTATACATACATATATCTTATGATTTTCTGGCTACTGAAAAAAGTGTTTCCACCATCAAAGTGCTCTTTTATTGCAAGAGCGAAATACTTTTTACTCTGTTAAAAGCAAAGAAAAAAAACCTAATCAAGTGATTATGCGGTTGAGCAAAAGCACTGTCAATCAAGAACTTCTCATTACGTATCTGAAACCGCTGCCCCCTCCTGACCCACGCTACCTTCAGTTAGCGAAGGACATCAAAGACCAGCTGGCCTGCAATAGCGCAGAAGGAACCCAGCAGACGAAATGGGAAGCACGTGCATCAGCTCTCCCTGCCAAGACACAGGAATGCTGCATTTCTCTGCTCTCCTGACGGCTGCAGTCCCGGGTGTCCCTGAGCAAACCCCACAAGGTTTCATTTTTCCCGCTTGTGGAATTAGGATAATGCAGTGGTCTGGGAGCACAGTGGATCCATTAGCACATGTATGCTGGTCTGTGACTAGTGCTGCTAGGCTTAAAATTAAGCCCAAATTAGATTATTTCAGTACAAAATATTAAAAAACTACAGCCTTAATTCTGAAGGTCAGTCATAACTGTCTCCATTCACTTCTGAAGAGGAATTCAGAGATGTTTCCCTCATTCTTCAACAGTGATGAAAGCAGAGTATTCAGTGCATCCTTGTTCTCACTCCCTTGCTCTTGCAAACCTGCCGATTAAAGACGGATGCAGAGGCACAGAAATGCATCTAACCGCAGACATCTCTCAAGCAGAAGTTCAGAAGGGTTATTGTTTGGCTGAGTCTTCTATTTTCCTTGATGTTTTATCATCCTGGCTTATGTTTCCTTTAAAGCTTACAGAAAGCATTTGCTATAACAGATGTGTGTATGTGAGTGAGCTTAGCCCAGAGATTTGGAAATGACCACAGGGGGGTCACTTACAGGTAGAGATAACTGAATTAGCATCCTTCTGAATAAGCCCTTCTATTTTTCTAAAATGCTGAGAGTTAGAAATGGTGCAGAGAGAAGATAAGGAGCAAAATAAATGCTGTTTGCCTGCATCTCTGCACTGCAGATGTACACTAAAGCAGGACTATTTTCTAGCAGGTAGGATTGAAGGGTGTCTTGCACAGGGAGGAGAAAAGGGAAAGAAAGATAAGGATTTCATCTTCTGAATGTTGTTGCCGAGGAAGAGCTATACCCTGCTGTATGTACTGCATGCTGAAAACCAGCTTCAGCCCCTGTGAGCACCCCGGCCCCTGGCTTGGGTTACTCTTTGAAGCCTTTGTGCCCTCTGGGATGGCATTTCCCTTGCGCACACCACCATATGCATGGGTGTCCTACACGTTTCCTATCAGACTGCTGAATTTTTGGTGTTTTCACCCAAGCTTCACAATGGGAGGAAGGTAAAAGACACTCTGGGTGCATTTGCCCCATGCCTCACTACATGAGGCTTGCCTCAGGTATTATTTGCATCCTGGCAAGGCACTGGCTGGGATCAGTAGTCTCTGGTGCTCAGAGCTGCATGTGGCAAATGGAAATCTCCGTTCTGGACCTGATACCTGAGTAGACAAAACAGTCGCATAGCAGGAGAAAGGAAATTCCTTAGCAAGTTCCCACTCTCCAGATAAGAAACTGATGCGAGAGTGAAATCCTGGATGTCCTGGCACTAGAAGAGTTGTCCACCCTGATCTCCATAGGGCTCACATTCAGCCACGGAGGTGAAGAGGTCTGTGGAAAAGCCAGACTTGGACCCCTATTTCTACGACCAAGAGATTATTTTTCCTTCTCTATTGCAAAGTAAACATGTCTGAGTAGCAGCCACCAAAAAACAGCAGGAGCACAAAGCACTGAAAGCTTTGCCAGTATTGTCTTTCCAAAAATATGTAAAGGAAGCTTTTTTTCATTCTTTTTTAAATGTGAAATCATAGACGCTATACTATTACAGTGCAATGGACCAAAAATAAAATCGCAAGCATGATCTGGCGTACCATACCATGCCTAGCGAAAAATGTCCACCACAGCCCTTTGAAATTGTTTGGTAAGTTTTTATTTTACTATTTTAAAAGTCACATAATTTGGACAAAGCACAGTTGTGATAATAGGGAGCATGCTGGGTCTTTCTACATTCCACGGCTGTAATAATGAAGCCATTAAATTACTAGGTCAGAGGCCCCAATTCGCAACGAAATAATACCAGTTTATTATTTCTAATCTTATTAAGTTAGAAAATTGTCTTGAGATGTAACGTCAACCTGTAATAGCTGAAGTATTGATTATATTAACCCAATGCTCATGGATAATTCAAAGAGCCTGATTTCATCTAATTTCTGTAATTTTTAAAACAGTCCAGCCCAATTTCTTTATGGCAAACTAATCCAGAATTATTTCTATAAATAATGAAAATGTATTATAGGATTTGCTAGGAGTAAGCCAATAAAACATTTCGTGTGATGGCTAGCAGAGTGGGGTTTTAATCCCTTTCTTCTTTATCTTTCTTGGATCATGAATCTTCTTTTTTTCTCCCTTTTTTAATCTTCCATTGTCTCTTTTGGAAATATATACCCACATATTTCAGAAATATCCATGGACTTGCTTTGTTCACTTTTTAACTGAAATTGATGGGTCCTTTGAAGATTTTAAATATAACAAACAATATCATTTCAGCTCTGCCAAATTTGAATCTTCCCCAGTTTTGTACAATAGATACACTAGCAAGGGAGGGGGTGTGAAATTCCAAAAACTCCAATGTCGCTTGGTTCCTGGAGCAAATTTTTGAATTATCATAATTTGCTCTTAATTTTTTAGGAAATCTATAGTAGCGTATGTGTGTGCACAAGTGATGCACATACACTTATACTTGCAAGCACACCTGGATGCAGTCCAAGGTCCCTTAAGCTCAATGGGAATCTTTCCATTACTTCACTGAGTTTCGGATCAAGCCCTAAGGGGGCTGGTTGATTTTAAATATACATTTTCTAAGGTTGTTTCTGATCTTTCCCACTGACCTCCGTCTGCACCACTTCCCCAGTTTCCATCCAGAAACCCCAGCTTGAGAAAAGCTGTGTTTGGGGATTTTTCTGTGCCTCCTTTTCTGCCTCCATCCCTGCGGCTTTCCTATCAAAGCACTACATGCATTAAGAAAATTAATGTGACTTAAGTTACTGAACCAACCTGAAGGCTAGTTCACTTAAAAATATTTCCTATAAGGATATTTATTAGCTCAGAAGACATGTGTGGGCAGAGCATGTTATTTAGTGACCTGTAATGCCCAAATAATGATCACAATAAATCAGTACTCATTACTATGTAAGGGAGGTCTGGATCGAGTGACTCAATAGGTAATGAGGTCTAATTTAGTGCCACGGTATTATTTTACAGAGTATTTGGGGCAGGGGGCTGGGGGGAGGGAAGCAGGGGATGAAGGGGGTCTAATTACCTCAGATTTCTCATGTGATGATGAGCCTCTAACTTTGGCTGGTTGCTTCAGTGGGGTGTTAGAGGTCAGGCCTTTAATTGCTATTGGCTGCATTTGGCTACATTAAGTGAATGAATATTTAAGGTCTGGACCTCTAACACTGGGTTAAATGGAGCAAGACTGGGGCTAAAATCAATATAATGGGATATAGGGAGGGGGAAAAAAGAGCATTGAGGTAGAAGATAAGGAATTGAAGTCCTTCCTCGTGAATGGGTGAGGGGTGGATTTGGGGGATGGGGGGGGACGGTGCCACGACTTGCAGGCAGCAAAACCCAGGACTCTACAGGGACCAGCACACCCCATAGCACCCAGGCTAAAAGGCCCCAATACCTTGGGTTTCAGCCTTACTTTGTTGCTGACACCCTAGAGACATTGCTCCTGCTCTCCTGCCTTCCACTGCTGGGGTGGGACTATTCCTGCTGGCACCAGTGGGCGTCCCTTGGTCATCTACAGGGCAGAAAAGACATGCTGTGGGTAACACAAAAGGGGGGAACTCCCCATGGTCCCCCTTTTTGTCCCCACCAGCTGTTGAGATAGTCTGGGGGCACCAAACCCCGGAGGTAGGCTCCTTTATAAAGCACATGCGCATCCCAGGAGCAAGCTAGTCCTCACGTAAGTACATCTTCTGCAATGTGTTTGCTCCTTGCCTCCAAGTTTTTAAGCCATGTCTGGAGGTTAGCTGCATGTCAACTACTAATATCAGTAGGGGGCATGAAGTGGTGAGCTTGCCATTGCCAGGGACCCTAGGTGAAGTTCTTCACAGCTGAAATCACTTAAAAGTTAGTTACTCCATTGTCTGGAGCAGCCTTGAGTGGTTCCTGTTCTGGGAATTCACAATCTGGAAGCAAAGCTGAACTGTCCCAAGTTGTGAGTCTTTGAATTTCAGGGATATGTGGGGCTTCCAGTAGCACATGGGGATCCAGACCCCAGGAGCCAGGCACTGGGCTCAGCCTATCTCCTCAGGGTAACTGTTCAGGGAAAGAATGGTATATTCTTTAGCACGGATGGAGCCAAATTGTCATCACAGAAATGCATACTCCTTCTGGTGGAAAAGAGATTGTACCAGCTCATCTCCAAGACTCTGCTTATACCTGTTATGTCTGGATGTTAGGAACTGACCGTACAGAACTGTCAGTACAAATCCTGCCTGGAAGATTCAAGTGGAAACTAAAACTTTTTCTACACTTTAATACCCAAAGGAGCAAAGAAAAACACTAAAAAATTATTCCGCATCCCAGCTTTCCCTCCTTTCCCCCCATCTTTCTCTCTCCAGCCAGACAGAGTGAGAAGTGGTGAATCGCTCAGTAACTTCAGTCCCACTCTGCTTCAAGACTGACCCTGATTAGGTGGCTTTGATGCCACAGAAAATTCCTATTTCAGAAGTGTGGAAAGGGCTGGGAAAAATAAGAAGAAAAGAAAAGAAACAAGAGAAAAATGAAAGTCCTGAAAGTAACGTGATGTGTGAAAAAATTAGGGAGAGTAAAGAGCAAGAGCTATGTAGCAGCAACCAGTGTGTGTGCAGAACAATATCATGTTTCTGCATATTTCAGAGTAAGAATGAGCCATTGCTCTGTGGTGGGTGTCATTTTAGATGGGAAGGAGAGCAGGCAGAGACTAGGCTGTCTGTCCATGAGCTCTCCTACCACCTGCTGTGGCTACTGTGCATGTTAACACTGTGTGCTGCGTGGGGCAGGGTCCAACCAACGTGCTCTTCAAGCTTTGTCCAAGGAACATCGCTACAGCTATTTTTAAGTCCCCAAAGAAGAGCTTGCTACTTAGCAACTGTCCTCTGATTTCCTAAGAAAATGAGATCTGTGCAATGATGCACAATAGCAGAGCATCCGTGTGTCGGTGCCTTCTCTCTCCCCTCCCTCCACAAACTTAGCGACTGATTTTAACTAAATTCGACAGAGCAGTAGGAGTCTCAAAGATGCGAAATTCTGCAAATGTCATTAAATAGTCAGCCATGTAGAGGAGACAGATCCCAGTGGTTCCCATGCTGGCAGAAAGGCTGCCAAGTGAGCTCGACCACGCAGACTCACAGGTACTAGACATTAGCGAACCCACAAGGAGAGCACTATTATGAATTCCCCAACCATAGCTAGAGAAAAGGCTCATAGCTTTACTAGTCAGCAAAGACTCCAAACACAAACTACAAAGCCACTGGAAACCAGATTTCATCGATCTTACTATTTAGAGTTTTAGTACTTTATTTTCACATGTATAATCCGAAGGGACTCTACAAGGCAAATGAAGAAATCCTGGAGAGATTGAGGCACTGAGCAGACTCCAGGACTGCAGATAATTCACAGAGGATTTTTATTCTAGCTCCCTTTCCATTCGCTTCCTTGGCCTTCAAGTCCTCCCTCTGCTCTTTTGCAGGTTATCTGAGTACTGATAACTCTCAAAGGTTGCAGGTTATAGGGAGGCCATGTGTCTGATAATGCAGTATTATTTTTGGCTTGCTCTCCTTCGTGTTTTTGCTTCTGAATAAAAAGGGGCTCCTTTGTTCTAGGTGTGGGTACAGACTGAAGCGAAATACATACCCGAAGGTCTGGATGTCTCTTTGACATGTCCAGTCAGCACCGATTTCTTACTGTCTGGAGGCCTTTGACACAGCAATCCATTATTTCTTGGTTTAATTCTTTATGCACAGCTTTTCATATTGATTACCTAACATCATTAGTTTTGGTCATTCCATACAAGAGACAATGGAAAGATCAATTTTAACCATATGAGCTAAAGGAACTTGCTCTTAAAGCATCCAGGGACTGGAATCATTTATCTTCTGCTCTCTGAATCATAAATCTTTTACAAGTGCAGCATTAGATTCATTGTTTCCTACAGACACATGTGATATAGTCGGGGATCATTGTAAAAGTGTCCTACATTGCAGTGTGAGGCTGTACCCATAAAGCATATTAATGTACAGTATTGTCATGGAAATTGTCATGAGCTGCTGCAGAGACCATGGTTTTCACAAGAGCTGTGCAAATCATCAATTGTTTTTAATTTGGTGGCTGAACTGGAAAGAAAGAATTTGTTTCTTTTAGACTTAGAATGGAAAATATTTCCTTCCTCAACTAATCAAAAAATGTTTTGCATCTAAGAAAATAATTTTTTCAGGCTTTTTTTAGTAAAAGCAAAAGGAATTTGGAAAGAAGGAGCCAGCTTTACAAAGGGATTTCAGTGGCATTTGCAGAATTGGGCAGAAAATGGGAGGTAGTTCATTTACATGCAATAACTATGCAAATAACTGTGGATAAGGCTCTCACGCAAAGTATAGGAATGTACTGTTCAGGCCCACATCTGTCTGTTTAGGACCTAGGAAAGAAGGGTAAATGCTGAGCTACATGGTCTCTCTTAATCACACCCATAAAAACTGTATTGCTTTTCAAGATAATTTATACAAATACAAGAGGAAGATTTTGAGCCATGGCCTTTTATGTCCTAAGTCCCTACTGCTGGGGACAGATGGAGGGAATGGAAAGACAAGATACATCTGAACTTCTGCACAGAGCCTGTACTGAGACTTTCCATGTAAACTTTAAAACAAACCATTTATCATTCTTGTGTAACAAACTAGCAGTGTCCAAACTCTCACAGATACTACAGCAAGAGAGGAGTGGGGCAAGCTGTCATCGGAAAGTTCAAGCCTTGATGACCTGAGTTAATGGAGCTCTTCCACAGCCTCATTACTGCAGTTAGGGCTTGTCACTGGGAGGGGACACGATCAAAACCAATGGGCCAATCTAATAAAGGCATGTTTCTGTACCGGCTGCTTCTGACCAAGATCAATAGAGCTGCACAAAAATGAGAGGAAAGTTATTTTTATTGTTTCTGACCTAAGAAATAATCATATAGACATCTATGTCATGCATAATGGTTCTGACCTCTCCAAGGCATCTGATCCAGTTTTCCAGTCTCAAAAGATCTGAGTTGGGTTGCTTCAGATTAGCATACAAATCTGAACTTTTGGATAGTTTGCCAAACAAATGGATGAGCTGGAACTTTAGAGATATTTCATATTCAGGTTTTGTTAACAACAAAAGTGGGAGAGGAATCTAAAAAGTGTTAACTTTCAATCTCATTGGAAAGGAGCTGTTCATTAAAAAAAAATTAGCATTTTCAAACAAGAGTTTGACTCCTTCCCCAAGAGTTTCAAACAAGACTTTTTATTTTACCTCAAATTTTAACTGTTCTACTTGGAGCCTTTTGGGAATTTGCTGTCACAGATCTACGGACTGTAAAGTGCTGAGGAACATAACTAAAAAATAACAGTCCCTGTAACTCCCAGCAGGACTGATCTCCTTCAAAGGCCTCCAAAGTTATAGTGTGTCTTCTTCATTACAGAGAAGTAATGTCATTTTGATAGTTCCACCACTCTCACAAAAGACCTGTTAGAAATTTGGAGGTTTTAGATACTCTGGCCAATGTTCAGCTGGTGGTATTCAATGCAGCTTCAAATTCCCTTCAGGAGACCTATGCTGAGTCACAAAAACTCAAGACCTAGGAGGCAATGAGAACCCAGTGTGGATGAAGTAGTGATAAAAATAACAGGAAAACCTCAAAGCTTTTCCTTTATCTTGGACTATGATACTTAAGAATGTCACTTCAGACTTGCCCCCAGCTGAATTTATTTTCATTTCTTTCTTTCAACTCTCCTAAGGCAGTGACAGCTAAAATAACTAGATAAGTGCAATGCTGAGAAAAAAGACAACCAAAATTAAGGGCTCAGATCATCCAAGCAAGCCTCCTGCCCAGGACAGTGGGTAGTATGGAAAAGCTCCACATGCAGTAGTTGCACAGGTTGAATAACAGAGGAGCTAGAAGAGGGTGTATAATGTGGCATTACGTGATCAGAGGTGTCACCAGTGTGTGAGCAGCCAGAAGAACCCTCTACAGCAACAGTTTGCAGTGAAGGGTTTTGCCTCAGAAATGCTGCTCTTTGCTCTCAGGAAACTCAGGTTTCTTTGTAGAGCTGATGGCAGTCGTAGACAATACCTTACTCACCCCCAGTAGCAATGTGATTACAAGATGGAGGTTTAGTGTAAAGAAGCAAGTACATGAAGGGCAGACCCTGTGCAACTTACACCTGGAGCAGATAATAAACTATCTGGCTCTCAGGGAGAACATTTTATTCCAGCATGACTCAAGATGATGTATGAAACCACCAAAGATTACAGTCAATGATGTCTTGGGAGTGATTTGATGTTTATGGTTAACCCTAACATTGCTTTTGTTTATAGACACTATTTCTAGAGTAATGTTATCTTGTATGGTTTTTATGGAAACAAAAATTATCAGGCAACAGCTTTTATAGTACAGAAGGTGACATGGATTTGATTTACACCTCATTACAAACCAGTCCTACAAATATCGCTGAGGTGCATAGTTCTTAGTTTCCTGGTGAAATTCACAAAGGAAATGAGACATTTCTGAGCTTGTGTGTATGACTGAATAATCCGCGTCAGACTCACCTAGCACCTCTGATGTTTGTGCATCCTTAGGCATCAGAAACTTTTGCTTGGAAAACTCTGTCCAGGAACAGTTTGGTTCCTCTGCGTTGTTACCCCCTAACTCTTACGCATCAGGGCATTGACCTTACAGCCTCTCCTTAAAAATGGAAATAGTGATACTTTTTTTCACCCTCGAGTACCTCACATACTGTCGCAATGGGCCTTGAAAGTACAGTGAGTGAGATGGATTAACCATAGCTGTACCACAGAAGACAAATGACAGAGAGCACCAAATGGACTATATTCTGCATAGTGCCATGGTGTTGGGCCCCCTCAAGTACCAGGGTTTTTTCCAGGTACAGGCCTACATACCCCACCCCAGTGAATTCCTGAGAAGTACAATATAGCTGTAAGGAGTAATTAGCTTTAGATCTTGCTATGTATATGGGAAGCTTTTAAGGTGAGCTTTGGGCCTCACAGAATCCAAAGGATTTCCAGGGAAGTCCATTCCCGAATTAGCCCATCTATCTAACTGTCAACACTCTTGAAGAAGCATCCAGAAAACCTTTGTGAAATCATAATACTGAGCTGCAGTCAGGCCTACAGCAACAGTAAAGTCCATAAGGGGAAAAAAAAAAAACCTCAAACCACTTTTACCTTTCAAGGAAAATCATTAATTTCCATGCATCTGTTCAAAGCAAGGGAAAAAAAAAAAAAAAAGAAAGAAAATCTGTATTTTTACAAAGAAATGTTGCCAACTTCTTAGCAAAAACAGCTTTCCAGAATGAAATGGCAGTTTCCCTGCTGTGAAAAAAAATCCCTTTGGTTTTCCACAAGCATTTTAAAGACAAAAGTTGAAATTATTGTTTGGATTTTTTTTTTTAATGAAAAACTGTAAAAATGATATCTTCCATCTGCTTTACCAGAGGTGAGAATTTGTAGCTACACACATCTCTTCTCTGGCTACTCGAGGAGTCAGATGGAGATCATTTGGCTGCCTTGCTTTACTGTTGATGCCACCCCCATCTCTAAAGCCATTCTGGCAGCTGCCAGTGCAAAGGCAACAACCATCTGTCAGCACTGTTTGCTGCTGGGTGGTACCGCAGCATCAGCTCTCGCCATGCAGCACTGTCAGCCTTTCCCTGTGCTCAAGAGGGGATATCACTGCATTGCTGCACATCACCCACCAGCCTGGCCGGCCGGTTCGCACACGTAGCATCTGCTCCAGGGCACGCCACCATCACTTGTTGGGGGCCACCTCTGAGGGTTCCATTTAGGAACTCGAGACCTCCTGGATACAGATCAGAACCAGCCCAACATGTTATTAACAGTACATGTTATTTGCATCGCAGCAATGTGATATGATTGTGGAAGAAGTAGCTCTAAGCACCAAAGCGCAGGCAGTGGGATGAGCTGCTCCAGGCACCAGGAGCTCCTTCTGCCTGGAGCAGTAGGTGGGATCTCCTACCAGCAACCCTGTCATCATTGCTAGATGCTACTGTCCCTGCGGGGAAAACAGCTTTGTTGGGGGGGTGCTGGAAACTTCTAGTCCTGACCAGACCTGAAGCATCACTGGCAAACAAAAGTGAAACACCAGAGCTGAACTTCATACTGTACCATGTGGCATAGCTGTTAAACCCCTTCACTACAGCCTGGAGGCTTGGAAACTGTTACTAATCCTCTTTACTGTTTCATGTATTTAGAAAGCTACCCTGTCTTCACGGCATCTGGCATTTGCTGTGGCTGCTAGGATTTGGTATCTCTGGAGTAATCATGGGACTGGGGAAGTGCAGGGTCTGGATGCTCGTGGGAGCCTGGATGCATTCTGATAAGCTGATGGGAAGCAACCCACCCTGGGAGCAGGCACGTGGTAAAATGTCAGTACCACATCTCTGTAAGGAGAGATGTTATCTGAAGGGAACCACTTGAATTCTTCCAAAGCTAATGCTACCTAGTGTGAAATTTCCATCACTCCTGATTTATGGCCCCTGGACTCACCTCCACAAGGTGGCCATATATTAAGGCCCAGCTGATACCCATGTTTCTGTTGGGGTGTTGGTGGATGGTTAGGGGAGAGGAAGATGGGAGAGGTTCACTTTCAGACTTGCTTGAGTATTCATAAAGTTGGGATCAAGGAGGAAAACATTCCTCTAGCAAGGAATCCTGGAATTAACTGAGGAAAGTTTCAGGTCTGATTATGAAAAGCACAGGAGGTGACTGTTTCTGGTTGCTGTTAGTATGCAGCAAATTGAGGTATTGTAGTTTTATCTGTTACCAGAAAAGCCCTCTACTTAAAAAAAGAAAAGGTAGGAGCCCCACCGTCTCATTTTTAACAAGGACCAGCTGAAAAATGAAGGCAAGCAGCACACAGACCATCTTATGTCTGCCAATTCATTTCCTGGTCCTGAAAGAAAAAAAAAAAAAAAAAAAAAGAAAGAAAAAAAAGAGAAAAAAAATCCTCTTGTTTCCTCTCATGCAGGCCAAACATGGCAAAGCACCAGGGGAATTCTGAATGGAATCAATTGCACTTGTTACTAACTGAGTTTTCTTTTATTCTTATATTACCAAGGCCTGGATATTCAGCTGCAAGCAATTATAATGAAGAGTTACTGAGTAATGGTTTCCAGATTGCTCCATGATGGGGCATTAATTGAAAGGGACAATTTAAGAGCTTAGGCCATGTAAATGCATTTCTTATTCTGTCAGATTGAGAAATTTCTGCGTACAAGAGGCTGAAATGCTCAGAACTGATAAAGACTTAATAGTAGCCACTTAAGTGAACATTTGGAAAAGGGATTTTACATTTAAGGGATCAAGAATAATTAAAATAAAGTAGAGATTCAGGTTTATTAGGAGTCAGAATATGAATGTTATCAGCAGCCTGGTAATTCTTGGAGTTACACAGAATTTGCACGGGGGAAGATGTCAGAAGGGTTTGGCTCCTTATCTCACTGTCAGATCTCACTTCAGTCCTTGACTCTCCTGAGTGAAAGACCCTATAGACTCCCAAAGAATCAAAGGCAAAATTCCCTATAAAGTTAGCAGGATGAGTTCAGAAGAATAACATTGCATTGCTGGATATCTGCCCTTTTCTAAATGCCAGTTAAGAGAAAGTACTTCCATCCTGGGGAGCTGATTCCTAATATAACAATCAGCTTCAAGTATAACAGTGGATAAATGAGATTTTTAATTCTATATAGCCAAGCAAACACAAATGAAAAATATCCCTTGGACTACACTAGTAAAATCCAGGTTTGTTTATTGGAGTGAAGGGATGAAGCCCTGGAATTTGCAAGCTGTCCAAGCAATACTATTTTCAGTATGATATAACCGATGTTTTGAAGGTTTTATATAACTATGTCTCTGCACTTAACTATGAAATCATACATTTCTTTTTTTTTTTTGTCAATCAATATTTTATTGCCCTCATAATTGCTACAGATGAAAATGAAAAATATATTTCACACTAGGGTAGTGAGTCTTCCTAGGTTTTTTTGTTAATTCATATTAAACCAAAAATGGCTACTAATCAAAAGAAATGTTTCCTTTCCTAAAACACTGAGCCACTTATAGGAATAATTCTGGGAAGAATGAGGGGGAAGGGAGTTTATGTCTTGGGCTTCTGCCATTATCTAGCTTGAACAGATGGAAGCTCAGCCACTTGTGATTAAATCACTGGAATGAAGATGGGCATCACTGAAATGGTGGTCAGTCATTTGCTCAATCCTATGTGAAGAGCAGCTCCCCTGAAGCAAGCCACAGCCTGCCGGAGAGCTATTATTAAGACGGCCTGGGTCTGAAAATATAAATACCTTCAGACTGGGTGGTCAGCTCAGGTCAGGCTTAGGGTTGATTCACAGCTACTAAATTAATCTGTAAAAAGGGACATTGCTAGACTGCAGTCTGGGGATGAGGAAGCATGGTATGTGCCAGTTATTGGGCTCTTATAAACGAGCAGGCCAGGCAAGAGTCTGTGTTTCGCCATCTGATGCAAAACAAACCGAAAATGAGGGCAGAAGTGAAATATGGGTCCTGCTCAACCACATGGCAAAATCCTCTGGGCTTCCCTTGAGCACCTCCCTGAGTCCCTTCCCCTCCGCTGCCCTATGTCACCACTCGCTTTCTCCTCGCAGTTGCAGGGAGAGACATGACTCGGGGCGGGCAGGGAAATCCCACTGACCTGGGGGTGGGGGCACCTGCAGAGACTGTGGCCAGCCACGTGGGACCTGGGGGGCCAGCACCATCCCTCTCCCCTGCAGTCCTGGGACCCTGGTCGTGCAGCTGGTGGTTGCCAGCTGGTTGTTCTTCTCAGACTAACCTCAAGATGTAGTTCAAAATTGGATTGAGGTGGCATCCAATCCACCTTTGGACCTGGCATGGTAAAGAGTTAGGAGGATCCTCCAGAAGAAAAGCCTTGCAAGTGAAGCAAAGTGAGGCATCTACATGCTCTAAATCATGCAGAAACCTGGCAGGAACAGATACAGCCAAAACAGGAGGTACTCAATAAAATGGCCTCGGTTTCCCCACGTGATTTGCATGTGCCAGGTGCTGGAAGAGCAGAGAGGGACTGGGAGGGATAGCTAAGCAATTACTGCCAGGAGCACAGGAGAAGGGGACCATTGCCTTGCCAGGAATAGAAATTATTCCCCGACATCTCTCCTGATTGCTCAGCCTGGCTGTCCCACCTCGGGACCTCCATCTCAGTTCTGCTGCTTCCCTGCCTCCTCCCAGCTCCTCATCCTCAGGATGGCAAAACCCACAGTTGCCGGCACTGCTGCGAAGCCCTGAGCAAGTGGTGTGGAAGATGCACACAGAAGCCCTGTGAAAGGGCAACAAGGTAGACAAAAAAAACCCATCCCCTGATGCATCCAGGTCTCTGCACCAGGGTGTGCACGAGGGAGGCACCCTGGAGACAGGTTGCTGTATGTTTGGCCTTTTTGGCTTCTCTGCCTCTCCCCTTGGCACTGGCAGTCCCTGGCATGGTGGAGGTGCAGAGACCCACAGAAGCTGTGGGAGAAATGCCTGGGAAACACAGGATGTAGCCAGGGTGGCCTTCCTTGGGGTGAGAAGAAAAAGGCACTATAATTAACCAAATATATCTTGATTCAGTTAATACCTGGAGAAGAAAAGGTGTGCAGTGCTACTTCACAGAAGCCACAGGAAAGCAGGCTACTGCAGAATAGGAAATTTAGGAAAGGCTTTCCCCACTTCTCTCAAAAAACATGTATTTATGTTCAGTGGGAGGGCTTCTCTTTAAATCAATGCCATTGCTTTCTTCATTGACTAATAAACTTACACCTGGAATCGTTCCAGTCTACAACCAGTCAGAAATTCATCCAGCAATCCCACACATACAGAAAACAAATGAAAATATTTTTTCTGCATTATTATTAAAAGCAGAGAAAAACATTATTTGGGAATAAATAATAGCATCATTAAAAATAGCTTGTGGGAGACTAGAGGTCTGGGTGGGGGGTGGCTGTTATTGTTTATCAGTTTAGGTTTCCCCCCAAGTCCAACTCTGCTTTGAAATGTAACACGTCATTAAGGAATTTGTAGTTACAAAGTGCAGACACTTGCTCCTGACAGTAAGCATAGCCACTTCTGTTAACAGAGCGAAACCATAACCACTCCCTCTACCTTGCCCCTACTCCAAAACAGCAAAAATCCTGATTAACAGCCAGGATAAATATGGCAGCCAACCAAAACACTATCCAACGTGAAGTTTGGTCAAGCTATAAAACTGCCAGCAAAAAACCCAGAAGCAAAGCTTGATGCTGAATTTTAAGTTTAGAATAATAGTCTAACCCAAAGAAATATGAATCTGATAACCACTAAGGAAGGAGTCTGGGATTTTCATTAGTCACTTGCATGGAGGGGGTGGTGTTGCTGGTGGGAGGCGGGATGCATAATAGCACAGTGGTGAAATGTAAAAAGGGGCAGAATGGTTCAAATCCTGAGAAGGAAAAGGGAGGGGGGAAGTGTATTTGTTTTTAAAGGCAATTTTACATTAAGTCACACAAGCAGTTGAAAGACTCACTGTTCTTGCAAGTTCTAGGCCGGTCTGCTCTGATACGGCATAAAAGTTCTTCTGTTTGTGTAAGGGGAACGGGTGTGTGCTCAGCACCCACAGAAATTAATGGACTGTACCCAAAGTCATTTTTCCCTCAACTCCTCAAATTTTTTTTTTTTTTAAGGAAAAGCCTGTGACCCCATCGTATAATGGAAAGTCGAATGCCTCAAGGTAAATCAAATAATTAGAAGGATATTTCCTTTGCTTTAAAAATTTCATTCGCAAAAAAACCCCTCAAGCCTCCAAAAAACTTGGAGGTGGTTTACTTGTTTTTTCTGGCTGAAAGGATCATTGCATAGTTGGCCCTTATGCGTCTTGACTTTGTGACACCCAGGTTTTAGTCATGCTTAGCCTTTCTGAAAAATAATAGTAGTAATAACAGCAGTGGCAGTTTTAACCACAAGCAGACGGGACGTTGCCTCATGGCCCCTTCTCTGTAATGAGCACAGGTTATTTTTGGTTACTATTTTCTGCTCTGCGAAGGGCTTGAAAGCACTTATACATAACTCCTGGCACCAGTCCCACACCTTAGATGGTATTTCCAATGTAGCCAAATACAAATTGCTCACCTAGGCAGGATTAAACTGTTCATTGTCTACCTGCTGCATGTATGTGTATAGATGTGTAGATGGAAGGGCAGATGTTGATTTTTCTATGCATCTGCATATCTCTCATATGGGCATAACATGCTTGTGATAGGGAGTGTGATTGTTATCTGTGATTTTTGCAGTGAACCAGAGAAGTCCTCTCTTCTTCATGTTACACAGCATCGCACCAAACTGTTTATGCACAATTTCCTAAAGCCCTAAAACTCAGCTCTGGTGTTTAAAGGCCAAAGCAAAAGCTCCTTTTAGTGGAAAGAAGCTGACAAAATCTTTTTATTAATGCTCTTTAGCTATATTTTGAGGGTCTATTTAAAAACAAAATCCATTCACACCTAATTAGTGAGATTTTTACTTGAGGAAAAAAACAGGAAAAGAGTAATACGATGTATAAAGGAAAAAATAAAATCAAATTCCTTTTTTGTGTGTGATTTATATTTTATGTAATTTTCCTTATAAAACTAGACCTCACTGGATGCTTAGGAAGAGGAAACTAGGAACTAACAAGTTATGTATGTTAGATAACATGCTGCATGCAGTTGTGCTGATACACAAGGTTTTGTGCAGCTCAGAGGAACCATCATCTCCCTCTCACCTCAGAGATCCTCAAAGAAAGTTATAAACAGATCCCCAGATTCCTGAAGATGCCATTATTTGATGACTGGGTGCTAGATAATGGTACCTGTAGAGCCTCCGTTCGCCTCATAGTGTCTGTTCTGTAAGTGCGGGGGTTACTTGTACAAGAGGCAATTGGTTCTGAGCAATCAAAAACAGATAGGCTACTATATTTGGATTTGTTGGATATAATGGGAAGGCTCAGAGGTCTCTGTGTAACCCCTCATGGTATTCACTCATGCTAAACTATTCAATTTTTATAGAAAATTTGTGAAAACCTTTTCTACAGCATTTTCAAAGCCATCCTATAGAGTTTAACAAAGGCCCACTATGGACGGTTCCACATTAGTTTACAGATCCTACTCATCCTCTACTCAATGCCAGAGTATTTTTTAGTAAAGAGGTAGACAGCAGTTTCTGTGTCAATACAGTCTCCTAAGAGGACATTGCACCACTTTACAGGTGCAACAGGAATTTAAGCTGTAGAAGATGCTACTGCAGTGCTGCTGACAAAAGCCTGACCATAGTAACTACAGTCAGCACAGACAACACTCAGGAAAAGTGAGAAATGGAGGAAAAAGTGGAATACGTCCCAGGAAGATGGCTTGTCTCCAGGGTGTCATCTGGCACCGTACTTCTCCCCTAGCCTGACACAGAGTGCAGGAAAGACAAACAAAATCCTGGGAGGTTATATTACCTTGTTTTCCTATCAAACTCTGCTCTCAAGCCCAGAGATATTTTGCAGGAATGATGTTTTTCCTAGAACATCTGGATCCCACTGAAAGCTTTCGAAGCGGATCTGTGACAAATACACTATTGACACTGGCAGCTACAGAGATGTGAGCGTGTTTCTGTCAGAGGGCTGCTGGAGATGATCAGCATGATAAATCATTTCTCATTATCCCAAAAGAGAAAGAAAGAAGACTTCAGGTGAATGCTCTGTTCTTTCATATCAACAGGGAAAAGGCACCAGCATGAAAGGACTACCAATATCAAGGACCAATAAAAGTAAAATAAAAATTATGGTAAAAATGTGTATGTCTGTCCAGCCATGCTTTGGCACTGAGGTTACTAAGGCGTTAGAGATACTCGGCAGGCATGGTCAAGGTTGAGGCACCATGCAGCAGGTGCCTGTGGGCAAGCTACATGTCTTCTTTAACAGCTATGGAACATCTCCAAGGTGCAGATGTTCATCATCATTCTGCAAGAGTTAGGTGCAAGTAAATCCAAATATTTGCAGAACTCTTAGGATATGTCTCTGACCACATGAGAAGGTTTTCCCACACCATCATCTGTTCAGATAAGCTGTTTGTTCTGGGTGAATTTACCCTTTACAGTTTCAGGGACAAAAGTTAAGAACAGTATTTTTATTTTAAAAGCAGTTTGGAAAATATCTCCACTACACAAATGCAGGCAGCAGGGACACTAAGTATATTAACAGTGAGTGAACAATTTTCTTGGAAAACAACTGTGGATGACAGTCATTCCACCTCACCCCCCCAAAAAACCTGACACTTGGATGGCTACTTATCAAATATAATCCAAAGCAGCTGCAAACCAGATAGACTGAGCTGAACGTGAGCTTCTGCTGAATCTACTGGAAACTATGTCACTTGACAATTGCCTGACTGACGGTAATTTTATAGGGGGATCTGCCAGCCCACATACACTCACACACCGGCTGTCCTGGGGCTAACCCTTGCAAAAGGTGCAGCATCTGAAATTTCCATGAAAAACTCTATGGCACCAGGGTTTACAAAGATTATTAGCATGGTCTTCCCTCGACCATGATAAAACAGGACTTTGTATGCATTCACACCTTCACTCTCTCTAATTCATACACACCGTACCCAGCTGCAACAAGACCCTGAAGCCACGAGTAAGGAGGCAGGGCTGTACCTGGGGCTCCTGCAAATCATTCATAGACTGGGTCTCATTTACCACCTCCCTACCCACACCTGGGGCTGCGTGTGGAGAAGTGACACTGGAAGGTGACGGCAGAAGTTCGCTCTCACCTCCCCATACCCTGTGGGGAAATTAATGTGTCAGGTGTTGCGGATGAATGTCTTGGGAGTGGGTCATCCCACAGATGCCTGACTTGTGCTTAGCCTTGGAGCATTTGTGCTTTATGGAACAGCACAACAGAAGCCTACAATATCCCGTATTCCCCCTTAAACCACATAATCTACCAAAAGCATTAATAGGATCATTCAGAGACAGTTAGAAAGGCTAGAATTTGCTAGCGAGTGCCGGGGTCTGATCCTGGACCTGCAGAACAGTCCCTGCTCTCCTCATAGTGCCCAGAGACCCACTATGGGCTGTATTAAATAGCACGACGACAGCAAGGTCCACTCCCACATTTCTGCCTGGCTGCAGTAATGAGGACTGTATCTATCCAGATGCAATAGTGTCTTTCCATAACACACATCTCTGCTTTTCAGCTGTCTCAAGCACAGTGTGTTCAGAGAGCAGAGACATGGGTGCAGAATTTAAGCCCCTCAGCTAGTGATACCCTTGACAGACTATGTAGAGCTTCCTAGGATGCCTTTATAACAATTAGCCGTGGTTCAAGCTTCTTATTCCTTGTTTTGTTCCCCCTCAGAAGCATCCCTGAATCATTGACCAGAAGATGTTCAACTGCCATTGATCCTGATGTTAGATGCAGGAAAAGACATACAGACATTTAATCTACATACATCTGTAAATCCACCTGCCCTTGCCAAAAGTATTGATGTTTTACTCGTTGACAAAAACCAATAGTGCATTGGGGTCCTCCCTTCCTCTCTTGCCTGCATTTTCTAGTTTCTTTATAAAAGCACATATTGTGTCTTGTATACATATCTGTATATGTTGATAACACTTCTTTGTTTGCAGAAATATTCCTGCACTATCCTATTTCTTGGTAATTCATACTTGCAGTACAGTCCTTACATAGCCCTCTAGAACCCACCAATCTTTCAGTTGAAGCAACTTCATCCCAGAAATTGTGACAGAGTTAGGACAGGCCTCACTGTTACATGTGTGTATTTCAGAGGCTCCTGCAAGTATAGTGGTGGATTTAAACTTTTGCCCTGCAAAATCTCATCTTTCATGAAGTTTTGCATTGCAAACATTCCACCAGAAAATCCAAATTCAATCAGGTATTTTAGTAGGTGATGACACAACTTGAGTAATATACCTTTCCAATGTGAAAATAGTGCAATAAAATAAAATAATAATAAAAAAGCTTACTATTGTACTTTATTCCTCCCATGGAGAAGACTATATTAGAGCTTTCCTTGCCCTGTTCCGCACCAGGCCTGTTGGTTGGTGTCACATAGGTTAGAGATTTATCAATCCCCCTCTGTCAAGTATTTTCTCTGGTTTTAAATTAAAAAAAAAAAAAACCCCAACCTTTTTCAGCAGCTGAGCTCATGAAGACCCAGTGAAAGTTTATGAGAAATAAAAAGTGTGTGCAAGGATGTTAAGGAAGTAACTCCATACAAAATCTCAGATGTCTTCCACTGGGTTTGGATGCTTACTAATGCATAGACATGCACGAGACCCCAGTGGGGCACACAGGGGTGTGAAGCACCCATAGACCAGAATCAACAAGGATACACAGGTCTTAGAGTGCTCTGGATCACCCAGTCACTTTCTGTTAAGGAAAAATAATGATTGTTATTATAAATAAATAAGAATGACCTGCATGGCTTCTTCTAATTTTGTAACATCTTTAACATCCAGTGTGCAATCTGGGCATGCCCATACTTCATCTTCCTTTTGAAGATGGCTGTACAGACAAGCTTTAGAAATATTTTTTGAGAAAATCATAAACTGCCTTGAAAACTTCTTCCAAATTTGTACGCTATACCTGTCTGTTAAGATCAGTGATGACCCTTCCAAACTGAGACTTCCCTTATGGAAAGTTCATTTAAGGAAAGGTTGAGACCATACCAAAACTCTTCACGCTCTTCCATAACTCTACAGGAGAATTGCAGCCCACGAGGTGAGTCCTGGCCTTCCAGCTGTTTACAAGAATTATATCATCCACCTAGGGAAAAGAAAGATACCATGTGACTAAAATGCACCCATTCTACTGCAAATGGAAATACCCAGACGACTACTCAGGGATCAGTTTGTGCACAAACCTGCTTGCACAATGCGTTTGCCAAGGACTGGCGAAGAGTAGATTTCCAAGTGCAAATTGAAGTTAATTTTGTCAGAGTTTGTGAAGCGAGACCTAAATAGAGCAGATAAAACATTCTTCATGAAAGACTCACCATGCTGTGATTACAGATCACCTCACTCCAAGCATTAAACCAAAAGAGCACCAGAGACTGTTTTGTTCATGCTTTATCCAATCTGCTCAACTGACACAGAATTTTCAAAATATGCTTTGCAGTCTTGACATGCCAACAAAGCACTTTTAATTTTGGCTCTGGTCCAAGCCCGGTGCTAGTTATCTGATACTTTGCATGGAGTCATCATATTTTCTTCCTCACACACACTTTTCATTCTTGCATAAGCTTTAACTAACCTCTTCACTGAATTAGGAGTTTGGAGAACTTTCTCTTTTAAACCTTGGAGTCTGCAGCTTGTTTGACAACTGCTCTACACTTGACAGCATGGTTTTAAGTTTGACAGCTTCAGCTTACAAAGATAGAACACTAAACCACTGAATTCACTTGGTTTGTTCCATTCATTTCAAGATCATTTAATCAAGCTTGGCAAAAACATCTGAGAAATAAATTTACCAGAAGACACATAGAAGGCAAGAATTCACATTCTGCAGCTTATTTACCAGTTACCCCTGAACAGTAGCCAGCTAACTTCTACCTAATCCCTAATAAGGTTGGGTTTTCTCCCTCCTATCAAAAATCTAGCACTCTGACCTTAATGTGAAGTGATGGATTAATGTTACACATGCTGTTCTGAAACCTCAGTCACCCTCTGCTATGACAGCAGGATTAGAAGGGAAAGTATGGACTGAAGGCACCCAGCAGATTTGGTGATTTAATTGTCTGAGCTTCTGGTGTGCAGGCTTAACTTTGGCTTAAATAATGTCTTTTTCCTGTCAAAAGAAGTCTGTTTGAAATGAATTCCTTTTTCTGAAGCCCCAAGTAGAACACTTTCAGGTTTTAAGATACTTTGTGTATGACAGAGGTGTTTGCCTTAATGCTCCCCAAACATTAATCTGAAGCTGTTTGCTGTGGCCACTTTCTGCATCTTGTTTTGGAGATGTCTTGATCAATTAGTGCAATGTCACAGTTACATGTAGTTATTGTATCTCCAGCTGCAAGCTGTTAATAATAAACTTACCCACAGGACAAACCTGCCATATGGTTGATGGTCAAGCAAGGCTAAAATATGCATTAGGAAAAAATGCAACTGTCAACATGAAGTTGGACATGGCTTATTGGATTTGATGCGGGCATCTGACAGCAATGTTTCTTTTAGCAACATTCTGTATTGCAGTTCAGGAATCTGCCTACTGTGGAATATTTGTCATAGGAAGACGAAAAGAGAAAAAAAACAAGGAAACATTTGTGAAATGGAGAACACAGGGTAGGTTAGTGGTGGCTGATTTTTTTTCCAAGGAGTGAAGGAGGAGGGAGTGTTGATTCAAGGGGTTTTTTGTAATAATGATTTGCTAAAGAAAGCCTTGTTCAATTTTTTTCCACAATCAAGGGAGATCAGCTGCATGTGACAAGAAAACAAAACGTGGGTTTTTTCTTGCAGCCATAAAGAAATTGGACTGTCATATAAAACGTGAACTATAGAAGAAAATATCCAAAGTCTATCTGGCAATAGTTATATTCCCAGATTAAAATTTCTTTCTGCTAGGAAAAAGCTCAGCATTTGGGTATTTTTCATAACTCAACATCCATTCTAGCCACTCAATGAATAGCACTGGCATGGTTTCTTGCCTCATTGATAACACCAGTGCAGCAAATACTTCCTTTAGCTTTATAAAAGCGGAAGATACCACATCTGGGTTTGCCATTAAATAAGGCAAGTCAAAGAATGACATGAAAGTAGAAGCAAGCCCCCCTATTCAGTGGAGGCCTTCAAGTTCTTCCTCCTTGCCTCATCAAAGGTCACCTCCCAGTAACTTCAGTTCATTTATGAATTGGAGGGTATGCAAACAGTTTCGTTCCATACTACTGTCACTTTTATCAATGGGAGCAGAAACCAAACTA
Organism: Pelecanus crispus; assembly: GCF_030463565.1. Classification (NCBI taxonomy): domain Eukaryota; kingdom Metazoa; phylum Chordata; class Aves; order Pelecaniformes; family Pelecanidae; genus Pelecanus; species Pelecanus crispus. The sequence continues at coordinate 37,892,598 of NC_134644.1, forward strand.
ATTGCCATTCTAAGAGCAGTCATGCAGTGAAGACCTTATTAAAGGTCCCAGAGTCCTGTTTACATGTGGGAAGGCTTGATTTGATTAGTTGGTAATTAGAAGCACACTGTTAATTGTGCAATTTAAAAGGGATAGCTGGGAGTCACAGTTCCTAGGAGAGTTCTCCAATATATGGGAAAGCATTATTTTTTATTAGACTTTGCTATCAAGGCCTTGTTCTTGCAAACACTTCTGCACGTGCTCAGCTTTAACACGTGGTGAGCAGTCTCTCTGACTTTATGAATCACTCCCAACCTCATGAGCAGAAGCTCTTTGAATACACCTTTGAAAGGACTGGGCCTGAGATACCAAAGATCCCTTCCCAATTTCCAATTGTTTCTCCAGATTTTCCAAATATATTTCTCACAGAGGTGATTTCTCCATGTTATGGTAAACACAAAAAATAAGGGCATGCTTTCCTGGTAGTTTGGAGACATTGGGGCTTTACTGGGCATATCACTAGATAAACAGGGGTGCTTCAATGCAAGCCTCAGAACACCAGCAGTTCGTCTAAAACTGGTGACATTAAAACACTTTGCTTCTAAACATGCCATCATTTTGCATTAGAGACATGTTCTCTCTCTCTCTCTCCATTCAATGCAGACTGATATCCAAGCCAGGCCAGGTATTCAGCCTACTGTCATCTGGGGTGGGGAGGTGCTGTGTGTTCAAAAATGGGTTCTTTTTTTTTTATCGCAAACTTACTGCTAGGAACTCGGTGTTCTACAAAAACCATAAACTGGAGGGGTGGTTTCTGAGCTCAAAAATATTTTTGGTGGCAATGAAGAGTCTGGATTCATTCAGGCCCTTTCTTTTCACAGTTTTAAAAATGCAGAGAAAAAATCTAGACTGTGGACTTAAACTGATTTTGAGCCCATATGCCACCAGCTATTTTTGTGGGTTATTCCTGAAGGACCTATATGTTAGAATGTTTTTTTCTTCTGGCTACCTAAATTTGTACTGTGGCATAAACAGCAAAGAAAGCTCCCAATTAATAAGACAACAGAAGCAATCAACAAGACAGACCTCAGAGTCAGAATTCAAAAAGAAGAAATGAAACATTAAGTAGATGCAGAAAAAGAAGTCTTTTTCATATGTTGCAATGTACAAAGTCAAGAGCAAAGGAAGAAACAAAACTAGGGGGATAGTGAGGATTGAGAGGACAGTAGAGTATGGAGAGATAAAGTATTATGTGAGCTGAACATACCTGAAACCAGTGGAGTCCTAAAACCAGGGAATTTGCCCTAATTCATGTTATACAATTTTTATCGTGCTATTTCCAACAGAAGAAACATGCTTACTTTGATCACAGAAAGTTAATTAAATGTACCAATTCTTGGTAGCATATTTATGAACCATCACTTACATTAACAACAGCTTCATGTATATACACGGTAACTCACTTGTAAATCACTGCTTGCTTATTCTTGCTCCGTATTTTTTCATGATTTCATCCTACCTGTTTTGTCTGAAGGGAGAGTGTGTCTGTAACACATCTGAATCTTCATGATAGCCCTAATTTAGGTGCTATGCATACACATTTTCTGTGGCTTTCTGGGCCACCCATCTATTAAATGTCCTGCCACTTGGCTGTTTTACATGATGTCAGCGCGTGATCTGGCTTTTTTTACTCTGTTACCAAATCCTGACTTCTTAAAACATTAAATAAAATGTTTCTTTCAGGGTTAATTATTTTGGAGTGTGACAGAAACCAGCACCCATAAAGTTTGTTGACATAAAAAGAGTAGATGTGAAAATAAAAATGTATGCATGTCTACACTGAGCTCCTGAGCTAATGCATTGAGTTTCAGATCTTGACAGAAACTTGGCCTCCATCAGTCTTGACTCTGTTTAAGTGACAGGATGGCTGGCAGCACTCACCAGTGCTTGCAGGATGTACTAATATTTACAAGCAAAAGAAGGTCTCTGGCTTTGTTGAAATAACACCACTTTCTTAATTTGACTGCTGCTCCACAGCAGACCTTAACAAACAGCTACCAAGGGAGGAGGTAAAGGACTGAGCTTTCATCAAATGCTAATGTTTACCTTAAACCAAAAAAGTCACAATTATATTAAACAGATTTCTGAGGGCAAAGTACAAATAATGATATCATTCTTCTGGAATATCATGCTCAGGATGACAATGTAAACACTAAGGAGATCCAAAAGCAAAATGCAAAAAGGAAAAAAAAAAAACATATTGGACAAGATTTCTTCACATAAACAATCAAAAAATGCTTGCAAATTGCCTGTCCAGTGCTGAGGTGTACAATGCATGTGTTGTATGTGTATGGGGGGAGAGGTGGAAATGTATCTGGCATTTCCTTTAGACTAGTTGTTAAGGCAGGAGCAATTGCAAAGTTTAAATTAGTTTTCAACTTTGGATCCAAAGTCACCTGAAGTTTCAGAGCAATTTAACCTCACACTTCCATTTCTGTTTAATGTTTGAAATAAGTAGGTAAAATATACAGGATTAATGTAATTGTTTGATAACTTTTCCATTTATCTGAAAGGATGGCAGTATTGCTTGGTGGATTGCTGTGGGATTTAGTCTGATATACTACTATCTGTGTTTCTGTATACTTCTGTACTGAATAGGTTAGTAATATATACAATAAATGTAAATGACACATTGCTTTCTATAAAAGTTACCACTTCTCTAAAGAATTTGCATGGCTCCATCAATAGAGTGATTCACAATTTGTAAAGCAATTGCTCTCTTCACAGCCTTGTCCAGTAAAGAAATTAAAAGAAGGGAAACAAAGACTGTGGAGAATCTATGTGGGTTTGCCCAGGATCATATAGAAAAACAACAGCAACATGTGCAGGTACATCTAGACTATAAGCAAATCCATACACTACCCCAAAGAATATCTGGTGAAAACCAGCTCTGTAGAAATTAAAATGACATTGCCTCTGATGTTAATGGACCAGCTTAATTTTGTAGCCCCTGTACGCACACATAGGACCATTGAAGTCACTGGAATTCCCTCCACTGAAACCAGCATGAATTTGGCTTTTTGTGTCCAAAGGGCAATTTTACACTGAAAGCATTTGATTTTGATACACATTAAGATGGAAAAAATCTGTGAAAGGGTACTTTTGCATTGATATATACCAGCAGAAAATGAGAGTGGGATAACAAACCAACAAAAACCCTACTCACAGTGTCTGCAAGGCTCCAGCACGCTATGTATAATTGGAAACGTGTACTGCTAAATAAAATAATCAAATAAGTCTTCAGCTGCCATTTATAGCAAAATAGCTAAAAAGACCTTTTGCTTTTCTGTGCAGGGAAATCAGACAGAGGAAGAGGCACAGCCCAGGCAAGGGAAGCGCGTGGTGCTGTACTGTAGGGCACTGTCCCAAACACCCCCGATGAGGATCCCAGGAGCAGCACAATGTCAATGGGTACCTTGTCTTCCACATTTCCACTCACAGCCAGGCAGCTAGGCTCTTCTTAGCTCTGTGTAGCCAGAATTTTTCATCTTGTATCCCAGCATTCAGGTTTTAATGCTTTCTCTGCTGGGAAAAAAAAATCTGAAAATGGAAAAGATGTGGTCTCAGTGTTGAGGTGTTCAGCCAAACACAGTGAAATACGCCACCTGAGGAATGAAATAATGAAGCTATCACTGCTGCTAGGGGTGAGATTCACAAGTTATCAATCTCACTGGGTGTTGCCAACTGTGAGTTACTGAAGTTTCATCCTCCAGGTGGAGGTAATTTTAGATTCCAGCTCTTCAATGCCATATTATACGCTACTATAACCTTTGGCATGTATACTTAACACTAACTATCTGTTTATTTACTTGTTCACTTTATCAGTTTTCAGATACTGGAAGTCTGATTTTCATGCCAGCTCTTTTCTGTTTTCCTCTGATAATTGGTAGTAGCTTCAATGCAAACTTCCATGAAATTGTAAAATCTGTTAAGCCTTTGGAAAACCACCCCTAGGGAAGTCTTGGATGTTCCATTGTATGAACATTTTAAAAGACTGGTTGTGGATAGGCAGAGTAGAGAATGCTGGCACTAGTAACACCTAAACAAGTGAATATGACACAGATGCTGCCCACAGGGACATGACCATAGCAAAATATCACCTTGTACAATGGCTGAACTGGATCATCAGGACCTCTGGAATGTAGATCATTTTCAAGTAGGTATGCCTGAATTTAGATGCTTAAATCTCTCAACTTTGAAGTTGTGAATCAGGACAATAAGAGGTTTGTGGCACATTCACTTTTAAGACATCGACCACCACTTTGGATGACCTCTTGAATGCATCATCACTCACACATCTTCCTAACACAGAACAGCATTTTTATTTTTTGAAATTGCTATAATTTTCTTCACTTTCCCCTGAATGGAAATGAGGGTCCTGAGTGGCAGTCAGAGACAGCAGCTTTCAGTGAATATTAAAGACCTTATGACACTGACAGCTCTGTAAAAGTAACAACACATTCAAGTTTTCTTTATGTTTTCCTGCTGGTATTTTCAAGTAGATTTTTTTTTGTCTTGCATCTTATTTGAGGTCACCATAGTGAGCTTTTGCTGCTTTCCAGGAAAGTCTTGGCAGAAGCTGTTATGGCATGAATTTAAAAGGGGCTTTAACACCTGGTCTTTCAGCAGTCTTTTTCTCTGTACTTCTAGCTCTTTCCATCATAGGATTACAGCAGCTGTAGCTGTGAAAAAGACTCACTTTTTCCTTTCTGCTTTTTGTAATGTAATTTCAAGCCAAATCCTGTGACACTGTGAAGCATCTACAGTTCCTATGGATTTCAATGTAGAAATATATTCTCAGTATTTCTTAATATTTCAGAGTTAATTTTGGCAACTTGGAAGTTTGAGGATTGTGAATTAATATTCAGTGTACTACTAGCCTAACCCAACCTTGGAATCAAAAAGCTTCTTCATGTTTGTATGGCTTTTTTTCTAAGTTTTGATTAAGAGAATGATTAGGAAACTAAAAACTAAACCAAATGGTCCCACACAGTCCACGGCTTTGAAGCTTGGCTGCTTCTGTGAAATAAAGAAGAAGGAATTGTGTGAATATAAACCATAGACAGTAAATTGTGTGACTGGCATCAGCGCTCTGGCAGCACTGCCCTTCAGATGCAAAACATTTCAGTAAGACAATAATGCCTCAGTTGAAGTCCAGGACTTTGTATGAAGTTGCTCTGTGTAAAATGTGGCTCTTCCTTATGAAATGTCTTTTCACTAGCTACAGTTATAAAAGTGTCATCTCGGTTAAGCCCCATTGTTATTAATTATTAAAAACCTGACATAGTTCCTTGAGGGCTACCCTGAGGGCACAGCTGTTTCCATACACTGGGTTGTTTGGCTGTACATTAGGGCATAAAGCTACAGCACCTTTCAGCCCAAGGCACCTCATTCACGATCTGAGTGCTGTTGTGTCTATGTAGAAATGACACTGTGGTGACTGCAGGACTGTGCAAGGAGTTGTCAATGCCTGTTCTCAGATCAAGCCATAAAGTCCTCCCATGCAACTTGGGATCTCTAAGAAGCATGTGATGAAGAGTGTGAGTGTTGGTCTTAAAAATATTTTAAAAAATTGATTTTAAGTAGCCTTTTAAAACTTTCTTAAGTCTATATCGTAACAAATAGTTGCTTTTGTATGTGCTCCTTCTACACAGACAGTTACTTCAAAAGAGAAATGCTAGGACTACTATCCTGCTTTTTGTTCCCAGCAGAGACCAAATGTTACCTTTCCTTTTCATCCTCAAACATTTGACTTGGTTCAGGAAGGAAAAACAATTTAAAAACCCCTTGAGGAAAAAGGCAAGGAACATAGATTTCAATTTTATTGCTATTAAACCCCTTATGCCCAAAATTGAAATATTTGAGTGTTCATAGAGCTCCATGTTTGATGATCTTCATTGGACAGTTAGATCTCTCTTTATAGAAACATTGTTTTAATGGTTCAAACATTAAATTGGAAAAATGATTCATTTTTGAGTGATCAAAATATATCATTCTGCATTCTAGTAAAATGTTGAATACTATCTGTAATATAGATTATAGTAGTAATGCCTCTTGTAGGATCTGATGATCCAAACTTGTTTTCATAAATGTCCTGGAGTTCAGGTTAATGCCCCAAGGAGCTGTAACTCACCAGTGTGTAATACCAGCTGATACAATATGATAATCCTGCAGCAGCAGCACAGGGCAGCAGAGAGATTGCTCTTGTAAACTACAAATGTGGGCTGTAGTTCACAGGATGCTTCTCTACATACAAGTCTAGCTTCTGACCAATGGGTTGTCGAAAATTAAAAAAAAAAAAAAAAGATATGATTAAAACCAAAAACTAACCCCATCTTCCCCCTCAAAGCAATTGACAGTAAAACCAAACAAAGCTATAACTCCTTATCCTTAACCTTCCTGAAGAAATTGAAAACCTTTCACTGGAGACTTTTTCTTCCCCATCTGTAATATTGTCCTGCAACTCCCATACCAAGCTTGACATCATATGACTGCTATATCCTGTCTATTAATTAGTATCAGCGTTGTACTTGCAACAGCTTTAGGAACACACTTCATATGTGACAACAGGATTTGGTTTACTCTCATTTTACTGATATACCTTGACAAAAGTCTTGGATCTTTGTCCGATTAAAAAGACACATTTATCTTTAAGCGTGTGCAGATGTAAAGACAGATTTCTTTTTCCTCAGAGGTCAGCTACAAAAATGGCAACTCCAGTAATATGCTTTGCTAAATTACTCTGTTAGTTTGGCCCAGTGTTAGTTCGGCCCAGTGTTAGTTCATTGGTTTTATTCATCTGATGCTTATCTCCATGATGTCAGGGATACTCACAGGATTTAGTGACACATTCAACATTCCAGTAAGAAAGAGAAAGTCCTACACTTCCTTGCTGTCCCTTACCTGGGACATAAAATCAGTCAACTGATAATGGTTGTAAAAAAGAGTGACATTTTGCAACAATCCTTCCTAAAAGTGGCCAATTCTGTGCTTTCTCATGTTTTGCAGGGAGTTGATTTGGGAAGTTTGGAGCCACCACTGTGAAAACTCTTCTCTTGGCAACCAGACTCTCCAGACATGGAGATGGCAAATTCAATGAGCACATGTGGCTGAGTGGGTTCTCCTTCTCTTGGTTGTAAGGAGTCCCATCTGCCTTGTCTTAAAGCTGACAGGATGGTTTCTGTGCCTTGTCATATGCCAGGACTGAGAATTTCAGGAAAAGATGGGCTTCAGCAGGGAGAACATTAATTTCAGTATGACAGGAAAAGTAACAAGGTTCTAGAATGAACTTTGTGTTTTTAAGAAAGAATAAGAAATACAAAATTTTGTTCGAGTTCTCTCAAGTAAATACAGTAGGTAGCAGCAACTTTAGCAGTGTTAAATCAGGAGAATATCTTCAGTTCCCTTCTAATGGTCAGGATGCCCATCCTAAAAGTCAACGCTCAAGATGTCTGATGTTGCTTTGAGAAATGTCAGAGTGGTTGAAAAAAAGGTACTATGTCTCCAAATCATCAGCCTTGTTCTGTTTTAAAGCTGAAAAGAATATTAAAAAAAAAAAAATAAAGAAGATACAGAGATTAGAAAGAAAGAACTTGCCAAGACATCTTTGATAATAATAATGTCTTCCTCAGAGAGGCATGATAAAGGGATTTCCTAAATTTCCTTAGCAGAACTGTTTGTTTTTCATCTATCATTAACCATTAGAGTTGTCTGCAGATTGCCACTAAAACAAAATTTTGGCAAAGGTTTGGAGAAGATGAGGTTATTTTTTCCTTTATTCCAACTGAGTTTATTAATACATAGGTCATTTGCAAGTATAGCTTCTAGTTCTCTGGAGAAGGAAAACGTCAACAAAAACTTAGGAGCGCTTTGCATATAGAATGGGAAGTCAGATTTTGCCTAGCTTATTTAAGATTATCTCCCAAAAAATGGAAGTGGAGGGGATTCCCAGGAGACAGATGGGAGCAAGGTTTAGACTAGAAGGAGTCCTGACCTGCCTGTCCTCTCCCTCTGCAGACCCACGTCTGGGGCACACTTTGCAGGGCAGGATTTGCTCTCTTCATCAAATGCCTCTGCAGAGTTGCAATTTAGTGTGGAAAAAATGGGTGTGGAGAGGTGTCGGCTATCTTTGAGAAGTTTGCTTACCACAGAGCTCTTTGATCTGCCTTAGCTTCACAGTCCTTACCTATGTACAGGGTAATTATGGCTAACAAATGTTAACAAAACAGGAAAGGAAATGCTTATTGGCATTTCTGTGTCACCACCCATCACCTGGTATTACTGTCTCACTAGCAACTACTTTGTTGCTATACAGCAAAGCTAGAAAGGAAAGCGTCCACACTGTCCTAGCATGAGAATAAGTGGCCACTGCACTGGTTATGATATGTTGTTCCAGATGGGTGACTGGTTAATTTAATAGCAGGCATCTGGAGGAAACCTAAGGAACAGAGATGTTAATTATTGCTAAACTTAATAGCACAAACCAAGGTGAAAACAATTGCGGTCATTAAAATTCAGCAGTAATCTCTTTAGTCCAGGAATAGGATATTATATGAAAGAGTCTCTTTCAATGGCATGAAAGTTATGCCAATAAATGGGAAGCTGTGGCCATAGCAATGAAACAAAGGCAAAAACACCAGCCAGCACCATTGCCTGTGGATGGTTGGCAGGTATCTTTGACTGACCAGCGCACATCTTGTTCTAGGATTGGAGGCTACCCATGCCCCCGCTCATATGTTCCTAAACCATAACATTCTGTTAATAAATGCAAGGGAAGATGATAAACTGGATACAGGGCAAACTGTGCTTGTTAAAAGATTCTTGACTGCAATACTTTCACCTTTGTTCTGCAAGCATGACTGTGAGATGCCAGAGAAATATTTGATATCAAAGGTGAGGAGGACAAGCTGCTTCTGGTCTCCTTAAATGCTTTCTTCATCTCCTCTTGCTTCAATTTATAGTGTCTGAAACAGTTACTGTGCTAGCAGTCGGCTTCAGCTGGAGCAAGGATGAATGTGAGTGCTGCTTCCTTCAGCTGCCTATTCATCGCTTTGCTGTTTCTCCACCCTCCAGCTTCCATCTCAGCTTCTCTTCAACTTGCTTTGGATACATAATGAGAGGACAGTCTGTCTTCAGTTGTGAACATTTGCAGGAGCAGACAAAGACTTCCTGCGTCTTTGTACAGCGTCAGCCACCAGAGGAGTCCGTGCTGGATGCACTGGGTTTTATACCACTGAAAAAGAAAAAAAAAGAGAAATACTTTTACAAATGCCCCTAAGTAAACATCCTATTGTAATGACATGGACTGGGAACCTCATTCTCTCAACCTGTATCTTAGCTCTCTCTATCTGTGTCTTCACTGTGACCTGTTCAAGGCAGAGGAAATCCAAGAGCTTGGACCTCAGAAAACCAAGTCTGTCTGCCCCAGGTCTTCTTGGCAGGCCGCCTGGGAGGCTTGGGTCCGCAACCTTGTGTACTAGCCTTCCCCAGAGACAGTAAAATGCACCATTGCCTTTGCTCACCAGGGAACATAATGGGCAGGTGGGGATGGAAACTCCAGCGTCAGAAAACCTGTCAAGGCAAAACTCACCCATCAGCTGTCAGCAGGCTAGAAGGAGTGAGAATGTTTGAGAGACTGAGAGCCTTATCTGTTTCTATCCTAGCACAGCCTCCAGACTGCATTTTGCTTTGCCTTCACAACCAGAATATTTATTTCAGGGAACAGGAAAAGGATTGAGGCCGCACACTAAAATTTATGTTTTCGCCGAGAAGCAGAAAATTGTTGCTGTCCTTTTGGTGATTTAACCTGCATGGTACGTGCCATTAAATCATAGGAGGACAAATCAAAAAGCAACCTCTTCCCTGACATTTTTGGAAAGTTGAAATTCACACTGCCCCACTGCAGCCCCTCTGTTCCCATCATCCACTGGCTGAACTGGAGCCAGTTACCTGCACCCTGTGTTTCCACCAGGCCCATCTCCAGAGAGACCCTTTGCAGTACCAGAGCGGCATGTGCTGAGACAGATGTGTGCTCAGAGGTCGAGGGGTGCCCACAGAAAGAGACAACAACTTCTCACATTTTCCTCTCACACAGGGAAAAAAGGGGCCAGTCTGAATTTGGCAAGCAATAACTTTTAAATTTAAATAAAGCCTGCAGAGCTCCACTGCCTGAAAGCCATGGGTACTGCAGCACTATGAGCCACCTAGTAAATATATGAGCTGTCAGAGTCAATGAACGGTAAGATATGAGTGAACTCTGCGCAGGCTGATGAACCAAACTTTATAATGCATGCCTACTAAAATGTGAAAACTGGTTTATTTCTGGTGCCTGCCCATGCTATTGGCTCTGTCAAAGAAAACACATAAAATGTTGCCACCATAAATCTTGACAAATCCACAGGATAATCTACTCATACACCCAACCAAATGAAGCTTAGAAAAATACTGCTACCAAAGCTCACACTGGAATGATAGACTTTATGCTGTTACGAATGGAACCATCAGGAATATTGGGCTCGAGACAACTAGAGATCAATATATATAATTATATATATATATATATATATGATATAAATATATATTATATATATATTATATAATATATAAAATAGCAGATCATAATCTACTGCATACTGTACTTAGCCTCTTCACATCAATACAGCATTAACGTATTTTTATCCTTTTTGTTACCAGTGAAACATCCTTTTCCCTGTAGCTGGGTGTTTTAATATATGGATGATGCATTTTTTTCTAGGTTGTTGCTTAAAGTATTGCCTTCTGATGGTTCATTTTAGCTCCAAGATCCTGAAAAAGATTTGCTCCCAGCTCGGTTTCAAGGTTGGGGTTTTTTTGTTACTCAAATCCTAAATCCATATCTAGTATGAGTTTTATTGCAAGTATTCACTCAAGGAGAATGTAAAATATATTGGACTATTTCTAATTCCAAGGCACTTCTGTTTGTAATTGACTATCAGTGATCGTCACCCACTTGCGGGCACATAAACCATGAAGAATTTCTCAAGATGGAACAAATCTGGTTTGGTATTTGTTAAAGGAGAGAATGCCTATTATTAAGGGCATCTACTAATTCCTTCCATAAGACCCCATTTTCAATGGCTTAAATCTGGTTAAGCTGAAGTTCTCTGTGCCAGGTTCACATTCAGATTTGTGTTTACACACAAGTGTTATCCACAACAGTTTGGCCACACTGCAAATACAGCCATTGAAAAGAGCTTGTACCAGAACCTTTAAAACTTCCAAATATCCTTTCTATGAGAAGCTATTGTCCACCTAACTTTGGAGCAGGAGACTTAAGCAGGTCAGGTCTGTCCCCGCTCTCAGGATGTGCCTTCTGAATGTGTTGTGAAAATTTCTGCAAAGCTGGTACATTGTGAGACTTTAAATGATTGCCGATTGTGTCTGCTCAGGAGACAGCTGGCAAAAAATGCAAAAACCGTATGTCCTTGCTAAGCCTGCTGCACCTCTCCAGCTCAGCATGGAGCTGGATGCCCCCACCAGAGCCAACCGGGAAGAGTGAGCAGAGTTGGACTGGTCCCATCGTGGGTGGTGGGAATGAGCAGAACAGCAGCGATAGCTGGCGGAGGGGGAGCCGGGGCCATGACGGGCGCTGAGGCTGGCACAGGCACTTCAAGAGCAGGGAGCAAGAGACCAGGAGAGATGAAACGAAGCAAGGATTAGCTGGGCAGGGAGACCCAGAGAGGACTGCTGGTGCTTCGGGTCAGGAGAGAGTGGGTGGATGGAACCAGCTCCCGCCAGAGCTGAAATGGATCCAAGAAGTCCTCCGCCTCTGCATTCCTCTGCTGTCAGCAAATACCTGTGAAAGCCATTAGCAAAGTGCACTTTTTTCAGGCACTTCCCAACTTTAGAGTGATTGAATTTGCAATTTTAATATTCTTCAGTATAGCTATGGTGTGTAACACGTGCTGACATGGCCCAATGGTACATACACATACAATGCACAGATATATACATACATACATTTTGTGTTTGAAGTGCTACAAAAGCAGAAAGAGCAGGCGTAGCTATCTAAACTATTTACTTATGTGCCTCTGATCACATGGACATTCTGGGAAGACAACAACTTAAAAAAAAAGGTACGGGAGAATAAAATGGCATTATTTCTTTTCCATGCAAAGATGTAATGTTTTTGAACAGCATCAAGGCACAATTATAGGAGTCCTATGCAGACTGCAGCTAATCAATCTCCCAGTGATACAGATCTCAGAAGAGGGCTTTTACAGCCCATCAGCTCCAAGAACTAACTGTTGAATACAAAAAATCCCTGGCTCTGCAGCCCAGGCTTCTGTATTTCCAAAGCCTGAGGGATGAATGGGATTAATTTTAAAATAAAGGCAGGGGAACAGTAAGTCCAGCCATTCACAGAAAGACCAGCAATGCAATACCTCTAAAAATCAAACACATGGGTGGACCAAACAAGCCCCAGAAAAAACAAGTTATTTTCTTAACTTAAAAGATATGCTCTTACTGGCTACCTTGCAAAGAACATTTTAAAAGGACCCAAATTTAGATTTTGCTCAAAAATAGGTTTACAGAAAACAAAGATCAACAGAAGAACTTCAGAAGTTCATTTTAAACTTAAATAGAAAACCATATTTAGTTTTAACTTAAGAAAATTCATTAACATTTTTTGAACCCCAACAGCAGAGCACACAATGAATAGGAAGTGAAGCAACGGGTCAAGTACATGTAACAGAGCTAACAATACAGAAAAACAATAACGTCTCTGGCATTAAGGTGCAGATAAAGATACTCCTAAAAGAAAATTTTTATGTGTAAATCTTAATGGCATCAGACCCTTTTAACAACTAGAGAGCTGAAATAATAAAGTGCAACTCAGTATTTGCCAGTTTGATCCAAAGACATTTTCTAACCTGGATAAGCCACAAAGGGACTTTCTTCCAGGCCAAAGGGAAGGAGTAATTTGCGTGCATGTGGATGGCCAGAGTCACTGGAAGTATCTGACAGCCCACTGAAACCAGGCAAAACCCTGAAGGGATGGGAATCGGGGCCTGGCTTCCTTGGCGGCCACTGTGGTGGTGGAGCAGACGCTGCCAAGTGTCCTGGTGTTGGGCAGGGGCTGGGCAGCTGCTCCCTGGGGCACCGCATGCCCACTTCACATGAATCTCAGCCAGTTCCTGGAGCTGGGTAAGCAGCAGAGCCTACGGATGAATAATTTAACCTGTATTTCTGATGGAAGCTTCTCAGGTTTTTGATTTAACATCACAGCTAGCAGAGTTTCTTGATTTTTCATCTTCGGTTCAAGTACAGTTTGTGACAAATATAGAAATAATTTGCTAAATGATTTCTGGAATGTGAGCTGTATTGATTAATCACTCCTAGTCCTAATTTAGCACTTTGTTTCCCTGATCAGATAGATAAGTTTAATTCACATTACAAGGAAGCATAATTGTGAGCCTGATTATTTCAGAGAAAGCAACCCACTAAAACAAAGTTCCAATAAAGAGGATTATAGCATTTTAGAGTATTTTAAATCTTTCTTTTTTGGTCTCAAGACACTTCCCTTCAGCAACATACCTAAAAATATTAAAGCTACTATAAAATTTATTAGCTGGGAACACAGTATAAATCTATTGCTTCTCTTACTGTGTATGACCCTGCTACTCCCGTGCTTGTTATTAAACAGTGTCTGATCTCATATAAAATGTGCTTGATACATTATTGCATTGTTGATTGTAATTTTTGTCAGCACCTTTGTGACTGGCATCACATAATCGCTTGTGTGTCTGGTTCCTAGCTGAGAAGAACATAGTCAGATCTCTATATGTTCTATTTAATTGCCTCTGTGCCTGGGCACTGTTCAATGGCTTGAGGAAACCTGATCTATTGATGTCTCATCCCCTATAAAATCTATCACTTCCGATGCAAACTGTTCAGCATGTGAACTTAATTCACTTGCCATCAGTTACACTGGGAGTAAAATGTGGTTGGTAGAAAACAAACGCCAAAAGAATATAAATGCAACCGGAGCAAATCCTGTTTAAAGTTTGAGTGCATCTTCATGAGAAATTTTTATATTGCTCAGACAGGGGCAATTAATAATTCCAATAGAAAAACTTATTTTTAGAAATATCAAAACAAGTAACCCATGGTTAAAAGCTGAAAATAAATGGCAGTCCTTCTATACATTTTATTTGATTCAGTCAGTTGCTGAATCTTCATTTAAAAATGCCTAGGACAGGAAATAGCGATCCAGTCACACCTCATTACTGCCTAACAGGGTCACAGTCCACCAGCGATCTAGAAGTAGGTGTAGAGGGAACACTTCAAGTGCTCAAGAGGGTGTTGTGGAAAATAGTTTAAGTCTTACAGAATAGCCTCAACCAATACCGAATAATTTCTGTCAGCTGCTAAAAACAATCCTGAGTAAAAATAGAAAATTCTGCAGAATTGCAAGAATGTCTTTAATAATGACCCATAGCTTTGTAACTGCTATATTATTTTAAATCTATGGAAAAAGTATCTGAGGCTTATTTAAAGATTCTTACTGAGAGTGAGGGAAGAAAGCAATTGCCTAAGACCCTGGAAAGAAAAACTATAACATCTTGGTTATTGCCTACTAAACTGTTGTGAATAAGGTAAGACAGGGAGAGATTTGATGATCTGCCCATAAACATTTGTGTCCCTAAACTTGCACGCCACTGTTTTTTCACCACTGTAGAAGATCACAATTTGAATTAGCTCCTTAGAAATGCCTATCCACCATTCTGAATCTACCTGGATTTCATAAAAACAAACTTGCACACTCTTGTCGGTCATCTTAGCAGCTCTGAAAATAGGGACAAAGATTTTTACCAAGCACATAAAGACAAAAAGAAAAAGGGTATAACTCTGCTTTCATCAGTAATGGCAAAGCTCCCATAACCTTTCGAGACCAATTAGATCCATACAGGCTGGCAACACCAGCCATCAAAAGCTTCTGTTTCAAATTCTGTTTCATTCTCCAGCAGTGAATCTCAGTCCTTTTTCAACTACTTCTAAAGAAAAAATAGTATCTACTTTTTAAAGACATAGCTGGCCCATGCTAGGGATTTTCAAAATGAGTAGTCAGTTGTGTCTCTATCTTCAGGTAATGCAGACAGTGTCCTAAAATAAAGAGGATGAAGAGGCAGCCAAGCCTCCCATGAGAAGACACACACTCTGTTTTCCACCCTCAGGTCACAGGTTTCCAGAAGACGCTCACCAGTAAAACTTGAAAACCAATCCCAAATTCTCTAGGAAGAAATCTGTCATTGAGTCCTGGCACATTCACTTGTAACCATGTTGAAGAGAGGTGTTTTTAACATCTGGAATATTGGAAATTATTTATATCAAAATGTTTCGGTTCACTAAAATTACACAACAAGAAATCAAGAGCTTTTTGGTGGTCAGAAAAATTATAGGATTCCTTCCCACAATTCAGCTCAAATTGTAGATTCCTTTTAAGAAAAGAAAGTTAATTTGGGTCCAGCTGTGGTATATCCGTATGAAGGGTTTATTGTGTACAATAATCTATGCCATCTGCTTTGGTTATTGGAAAATTTGTTAGCAATTGTGAAGCTGGTCTTCTTGTGAAAAGCCACAGCTTCTCCAGTGTAAAACCATAGAATTTGCCTTTTTGTTGTTCCACTCCAGATGAAAACATCAAGATATTTGGCAATGGGATTTGCAGAATCACAAAATTGTCATATAAAAGATTAGTTTTAAAAACCCATGAAAGGACCTATGTCTGCTGGCTTATATATCAGCTTCTAGCTGAAAAGTGACTTTGCATATTCCTCAGAGTGAAGAATTTTTGCCAGAAACTTAGCATTATGAATGAATTTGTCATGAAACTTTAACCAAGTGTTGCTAATGATCTCCTTGAGTATATAAACAGCTTTACTGGTTTTTACAGTCCTGCATCCTTTTTTTTCTTCTTTCCACTGTGTTTATCACAGTTATTTCTCACTTCACTGGTCTGTTTGCTCCTGGTAACCACAGGACACCACTCTGCTTTGTAGAACTACATGTTTTGAACAAATATGGAAAGCTGTTTGATAACTGAAATTAAAACCAGGTATGTATCAGGTATCCTAAAAGAAATTCCTGGGTTGTTCCTGGGATGTTCTATGAAAACAAAAAGGAAAAAAAAGTGTCATCATCTTGGAAATTATGTACCTCAGCTTAAACATGTATCTACTGGAGTCAAAGGAGTGGAATGGGAAAACTTCCAGAAAGAATAATTACACAAATACATGCCACAGTTCTTGGCTGAGAGTTAATGCAAGGAACAGCCACTTGTATGATACCCATCAGTGAAAGGAAAGAAAAAAAGCCATGCTCATACTGAGTTAAAAGGTAGCTAGCAGATCCAGCTTTGGAGAAAGATTTACTGACCCTACATCAATCAGCTCTCTCTTGTCTACAGTCTGCTCTTTCGTCCTAATCCATCCAATGAAAAGCCTAGCTTTCCATATCAAGTCTTATCTCCTTATTACTTCCTAAAGTTTCCCTGTGGTGTTGCCTTCTTCCTCACCTGAAGTACACCTGATGCTTATATCCACATGAAGTGCAATATCCCCCTAAGCTTTCTTAATAAGTGGCCTTCTTGTAGGAGCTTGCAAGAGCAGCAGTAGGTGTGTACACCTAGGCTGTCCCTAGCCTCTTGTGTATGTGTAGCAGACTCAATTACCTGCATGCAGTTACTGTATGAAGGACAAAAGGGTCTTTCATCAACTTCTTCATCTTGCAGATAGGTCAAAGAATGATTCTTTCCAGTCTGCTGCACATGTTGCTGTGTTTTCCTAAGAGATGCTCCATTTATCTTAGATAAAGCAGCAACAGGAAGCGCTGCTAAGTCTTGATATTTTTTTCAGCTATTTCACAATATTTCAGTTTGGTCTAAGATCCTCAGCTGCTGGAGACCATCAATCAGGACAGAATGGGCCTGTCATAGGGCAGCACTTGCTGGAAGGCAAGTGAGCACACCCAAACAGGACCTATAAAAACAAAGCAAGCAGAACAGAGCTCCTTGTCTCCTGTGACAGGTACAGTAAACTGACAGAAGAACAAGTCCTCAGAAATCAGCCCATTCAGCCAGCGTACCTGCCTGTGAATGATCATGATAATTCAGTTTGAAAGCCCACTCCCCTTAACTAACCGCTTCACTTCCGTCTTCCTCATACCCTCCCTACAGGTACTTACATACCTTGATAAGATTTTGAGTCAGCAGGGCTACTCACACATGCTGGACTCGATAGAAAATAGAGACAGGATTGGGCCCTAAGTGTGCAATACTGGCTGTGATTAACAATGCTCGGTTGGCCTCTGCACTGCCATGTGCCCAGGTGGGTCTTCCCTGAGGCAGCAGCAGCAGTGGTTTTAGGCTCCAGAAAGACCACTTATATTTGTCGTGCCCTTGCTGTGGAAGTAAGTGAGGGCATCTTAATTTTGTGCTTATCATCAGAAAGCTTCAGAGCTAGGGTGTCTGTAACTCCTTCATTACTGCCAGGGCTATTACAAATTTTCTGTTGACCCCCTGTCCTCATGATATTGGATTGTTCCTTCAGGTAGTTAATTAAGACCTGCATTTCCCTGCATGATTCATAGTCTCTGTAACACCTTTTTGCCTATTCAGAAGCTGTGTTCGTGATGGTCACAGCCTTACTGTGATGTCTCAGGACATTGCACCGTTACCTGCTCTCTCACATGTGTTATTCCTATGATGCTGGTGGTGTTTGTTTAGCTTTCATCTAGCAGACGTGGCTCAGTCCAGAGTTGCGAGGAGCCTCTGATCATGCCCTTCTCATGTTTTTCTCCCAAAAACAAAGTGTCACCTAGGTAGACTCTAGTAACCTCTAGACTATCACAAATCTGTTGCGTTTCCCAGTGAGCTGGCATAGGTGCCAAGAACAACCCAACCAGTAGGCAGGGGAAATAGTTTCTTTTGCACATATAAGGTGTTAAATCTGAACAAACGTGTTCTGTGTTTCTCCTAAGGAGAGTGCCAGAACCCCGCTGATGCATCACACGTAAAAAAATATTTGGTTTCAATAAGGTCTCCACTCAGAAGTAATGGAATACGATCCTTTTACACATTGAATTTCTTCCATTGGGCTTATACTTAAGCAAGGGAATGTGTCCTTTTTGTACCTTGACCAGTGTCTAGGGGTTTTACTTATGGCTGTGAGATCAAAAGCCAACCCACCTCTTCTGCAGTGCAAAAGGAACTTATCTTCAGACTTGAGTTGTGGAAAGTTTGTTCTCTTTGAGTTCCTCTTTCTGAGTTTCTGTCACCTTTAAAAGACAGACTTCACCTTTTACTCAGAAAATGTTGTCTCTGCCTTTCCAGGGGACTGGGGTCTTTTTGCTGAGATCAAAGAGTAGGTATACTTTAACCTGTTGATGGATACATCTTATCTTGCTATAATTAAAGATCCTGTAGGTGTCTTTTCTTGTGATTTGTGGCGTATCAATACATTCAGCTGACATACTGCCACTCCCCATAGAAAAGATGACTGCTCTAAGTCCTATATTCTACTTTCCTCTTCATTTGGCTTCACTGCCAAAAGACCACCAAAGGAATCATCACTCAGCACAAGAAGGACATGGACCTGCTGGAGCGGGTCCAGAAGAGGGCCACCAAAATGATCCAAGGGCTGGAACACCTCTCCTATGAGGCCAGGCTGAGAGAGTTGGGGTTGTTCAGCCTGGAGAAGAGAAGGCTGCGAGGAGACCTTATTGTGACCTTCCAATACTTAAAGGGGGCCTACAGGAAAGATGGGGAGAATCTTTTTAGCAAGGCCTGTTGTGACAGGACAAGGAATAACGGATTTAAACTAAAGAAGAATAGATTTAGACTAAACATTAGAAAGAAGTTTTTTACAATGAGGGTGGTGAAGCACTGGAACAGGTTGCCCAGAGAGGTGGTGGAGGCCCCATCCCTGGCAACATTCAAGGTCAGGTTGGACGGGGCTCTGAGCAACCTGATGTAGTTAAAGCTGTCCCTGCTCACTGCAGGGGGGTTGGGCTAGATCACCTCTAAAGGTCCCTTCCAACCCAAAGCATTCTATGATTCTATGATTCTTTCTAGCACCAAGCCAGACCATGTTCTTGTATCCAGCTCCAACTAAACAAGACGACCTTTTGTTTGTACTTGACGGTCCATTCATTTTCTATTATGATACTATACTCAAGGCAGTAACCCTGCTGTCTTTTGGTTTCTTATACACACTCCTTACAACCTAGTGCAAAATGAGGTAGTCTTCCCCCATGCTTTGCCTTGTGCTTTTTGCTACAGCTCATGCAGACCCACATGCATTGTACGTAACGCTGCTTGACTTGCTTATGCCTTTCTACTTGAAATCTTCTATCTCACCCAATTCTCTTTTCTTTATCATCATGTCCATAGTGCACACACTGTCTGCTCCTCATAAGCCTCATTTTAGACCCAAGAGAGGCTTTTGTCTGTTGTACACATAACATCTCCAGAGCTTGCAGGGAAGCTTGCATGGAGGGGAGGCTGCAGGTGCTCAGAGCTCTTCATTGCCTATGTGAACCAGCTCAGCTGCCAGATTCCCCCCTCCTCATGACTCACTGCTCCTTTGGCTTTTCCCCTTCACTGCCAGGGCCAGAGGGAAGTGCACAACGGGGACATACAGCCCTTGGAGATAGATGACAGCGGGGAGAAAGTAAAAATCCCTCTTGGCACTAGACCTGCAGTGTACTTCACCATGTGCATGAGCGGACTGGAGGGGAGAGGTAAGCAAGGCAGCGCAGATGGCAGATGTCTCTGTCAGCAGAACTCCCCAAAGCCTTCTCTGATGTTTAGTTTCCAAAGGATGAGCTACAATTCTACTCTGAAGTTGAAGAGCTCATTACTGTTTGTTATTTAGGCAGCAGTGAGTGGGTCTGATTGCACTCCTAACACGCACTTATAAGCTTAACATAGTCCTGCATTTGTTTAACTGCCTACTGCTGCTCACCCCATGGAAGGACACAGGAACTTGCAGTCATGCCAAAAATGTGTTGAAATATAGATCTTAAAAGGTATAACAAGCAAGCTTCTGAAAGGTAAACCCATGGCTTAAAATTAATAAGAAAAATTGTACATAAGCTGGTATTTAACTCAGCAAAAAGAGATCAGCAACCATTAGCCTTTTGTGAGGTACCATCGTCCCACATAGGTCAGTAAGCTTTTCATCCTGAGAGCTTCACATCCAGCAGGTGACTTTAATCCCTGTAATGTGGCAAAACAATATGTACCAAGGAATTTGGCCCCTGGGAAAAAGCCTATTAGCAGGAGACTAGTCATCAAAGCAGTATGTGTGGTCTGCAAGCAGGCCTATTCATTATACCCCTAATTCCTATCGGGTGTCCTTGCACGGGGGGCTGTGCTTGCTGGGCTCACTACCAGCTGCAAATTGGTGAACGTTATACCATGCCCACACCATGCAAACCCACCAGCCTCTTGCCTTGCAGACTGTGCAAGGACAGGAGGGAGCCCAGACAGCCAGGCAGGCAGTGTTTGTAATATGGCACCCAGCAATTTTGGAGGCAACGTCATCTGGCCTTCAGCTTTACAAGAGTGCACTCCACCTCTAACACACAGCAGCCAGCACAGAGCGGAGAGGCTCCTTCACCAGACCCTCAACCCCTTCACAGCCCTGCAAAAGCAGAGAAACAAGTGTTGTCTGGGGCAGCACAAAGCTTGCAACTGCGGAAGAGTTGGAGGAGAGAGAAAGAAATGAAATAAAATTCTGTGGTCAGGAAACAAATCAAAACGTGTGTCAGACAAAGGTGACAGATTTCTCTAGTGCTATACCACTGTGCCGAGGCACCTCTCCAGTATCTGTATTCCCTCTAGGTAGTGAATGGTAGCTAGAGCAA
Organism: Pelecanus crispus; assembly: GCF_030463565.1. Lineage (NCBI taxonomy): Eukaryota > Metazoa > Chordata > Aves > Pelecaniformes > Pelecanidae > Pelecanus > Pelecanus crispus. Next base: position 37,913,544 of record NC_134644.1, read on the forward strand.
AGGCTCGTACCTAAGGAGGTAGTGTTCATTGCCGCTCTGTGCTGTGAAACCACTGCACCTCCATTTCCCCACCCGTAAAACAAGGTACCTGGTATCTTCTCCATAAAGCACCCTGAGCTTTGCTGATTACTTTATCAGGCATCGTTCCTATTAAATTCTTTCTGCCTGTCATGACATAAGATCTTCACTCAGAGAATTTTTTTACTGAGTCAATTTACCAGGCTTTCAACATTTATAATACAAGATGCAGGAAATGTACGACTGTAACTCCGAATTTTGGTCCCTTAATGGGATTCATGCTCACCACTTCAGTAGATGAAGCCCAGTTCATCCACACCCTGTAAAGACTTATTCAGTGTAAGTTTCAAAAAAAACCTGTAGGTTGTGAATTGCATATTTTTCTGTCTAAAGGAAAAAAAAGGTAACTAAAAACCTGTGCCAATATGTTAGATATTACTTTTGGACTTTGGTTTTGCCTTTATCTTTTTTTTAACACACTTTGTTTTAGTTTTCTTCTTAGATATTGATTTTTTTTGAGAGAGAGAATTAGAAAGCACATAGTGACACTTGGAGATTTTTTTTTTTTTCTCTCTCTCTCCCAAACTGGCATATGGTGCTTTGCTAGTAAGGTTTCACACCCTGGCTGATATATAATCTGTTTGCTAAGAAAACAGGTTTTTATCAGGTTGTGAAAAGTTTCTTACAAAAAGAATAGCCAGTGTATTTTGATAGTTTGCTAAACATCTGGAACTTTTTCTTTTCTAAACTCATTAAGACTTTGCTCTCCAAGCAGACTGAAAGCATGAGCAGGCTCTAAAGTCGACGGACAGGGCAATGCGGTGTGTGCTGTAACCAAAAAGTTTAGAAACCACAGCAGTGTGGCTGAAATAATAGAGATAAAAGGGAAAGTAGGACTAAACCACTAACGCATGCAAAACCAGCTGGCTCGCGATAGGAATTTCCATTTTGGTTTTGAAGAGGCTTGGTCAGGTTGCACAGGCTAGTGCTGGTCCCCACTGCCCTCTATGCCTGGTGATGTTTGCCCAGGGAACACGGTCAGGTTGGGGACATAAAGCAGAGAAAAGAGTTCAGGTGCCTGGTGGAAGGCTCAGGTGTGCCATGGGACTCAGCAGAGAGGGAAAAATAAGCAGCAGAATTTCAGAGGGAATAGGTCTCAGATCAGTCCAAACCCAGTCATGTTTCATCATTCTTGGTGAAAGAAAAACAAATTCATTCTGGTTTTGGAAAAAAAAAAAGCTGTCTCCAAGCTTTTTCAATTCAATTGTTTCCTGATGAGACAATTATCATGTAATTATACATCCAAAAAAATTCATTTTGAAGATGTCAAAATATTTTGATTTCTAAAAGGTTGGCAACCATTTTTTTTCTGACAAGAAGTAGTTGTTGTGACCAGCATGCATTGGGACATGCATCGTTATCTTGTTTTTCTAATGGTTAAAATTTTTCTCTCTTTCCATCTTTGGGGGGTACTTACTGCTTCATAAGGCCATTTAGCACTCCATAAGCTTTTCTCAAAACCAGCCACAGATTTCCCAACAGAGGAAAGATCTTCTCTTCACAACTCCCTCACAATTTTTTAAATCCCTAGGACAACCTACTGGTGACAAGTTTTATTTCTACTCACACAGAGCATTGGCTAATGAGTAAATATTGCAACTTTAGTATTCAGGTTAATAATTTATTCAACATTTATGGCGCAAAATGAAATATCAGTAGCTAAATTTTATATGACAACATTGATCATACTGCAGAGGTTTAGGTAAACACACTATGTATTTACAAAAGCTTGCTGTTTCTTAAAGCTCAGGCACACAATGAAGTTACATAGGTTTAATGAGCTCCTTGTTGGCTGAGAGGAGGTTTAAATGAACTCCAGTTTAGATAAATGTATCTGACTGCATTTGCCACTGGCTGGGAGGGCTCATGAAGAGAGTCATGACAGTTCTGCTGCTGAACGGGGACCCACCGTGCTCACTGCATGCCTCAGCTCCCACCCAGGCTCTTCTAACTTTTCTTAACTGATCAGTCACCGGGCTAGATCAGTGCAACCACATGATATTGCCATCAGTGGCACACACAGTGAAGAGACCTGTGGGAAGCTTTCATGGAACTGGTATGCAGTAGGTCTGGCACGGGGTGTCAAAACCACTCATGTTGTTTTGCCACCACCTCTGGTTGCATTGCTTCACAACTGCAAACCATCAAGCATACTAACACCATGAAGCTCCATGGGGTGGGTTTTTTTGCAAAGCCAGTTTCTGCCCAAAGCAGCTCTGTTTCTCTTGCAGAATTTATGCATACCAGCAAACCTTGGCCACTGAAACAGGGCTGTCCCACCTAGGGTTACCACTGCTTGGGGTAACACTTGGTTCTCTAACAGTGATGCTGCACTCCTCAACTAGAACTCCAGGGTAGCTCACAGCAAATTTTCATATTGGACCGGTGAGCAAACGTTACACAAGCCATCCTCACTGGTGAGATGACCTGCACGCTCTTGTCAGTCACAGCAGACACTCTGGGACACTCCATGGACCTTGAACCACCCTGATGACAATAGCCCTAAGTCAGAGCAGAAATGCATTTGTGCAATGGCACCAAGGTCCTTGGGCTGCCTGCACGGCCTGCTCCATTGGGATGATGGCAAACTTTAAATTCTCAGAGTTGTCACTTCAGTGGCTTTTGGGAGCTGAAAATCTATTTTCAAAGAGGAGGAACAGGAGAACTCGGTAGCTAATGCAATTGTCAAACCACAAGGTAGCAAATTCTGTTTTGTTGCTACCAGAGATAACTGAAATATCTCTTTACATATTGCTCCTGGATGATGCTCTAATAATTCCAGAGGAAGATAGGATGCATAATTATTACTAAAAATAACGTAAGTTCTTCTCTGTTTTTGCTGCTTAGTGCTCAGCTTTTGTATAGCACTGCCCAAATACAGGTGACCTCATAATGCAATATAACTTTATAGTCATTCATTTCTTACTTTCTCTTGATTTGAATGAGAAAATAGGGGGGGGGGGGGGGGGGGTGGTGTAAGAAATATGAAACAAACTGCCACAAGCAGGCAAAAATCATCCCAAATCCCAAAGAGCAGGTGTACATTTCCATAATGGCTGCAAGATTCGGAAGGCTGTGGCACTTTGTTGCATGTGTCTTGGAAGGGAATTAGTAATCTTCATGTGTTTTGTCCTAGTGATTGAAATAAATTACTTGCTTAAATTGCTAAGCAAGATGACCCATCTGTTGGCCCATGCATGTTCAGATTCTTAGTGGGTTTATTATTCCAAATAATGACTGCCATATGCAACAGTAAACAGTTCTTTTAAAATTGACTGAAAGATCCTGTGCTACTTTTGAAGGCAATTTACAAAAGTTACTCAAGTTCCTCTCAAGAACCTGCCATTCAACTAAACTTTTAGAAAGTGATCCTGACTGGTTTGCCCTGACTGAGCTATTGCACTGCTTTTCTGTGAAGGCAGAGACAAAACAATAGCAGGAGTCTGGATTGGATCAGATTTATTCTTCATTAATGGAAAAAACTGAAAACTATGAATGATACAGCTCTGCAGCCCCAAACAGCACCAGGCATATCTCAGTTTATTTGTTTATTCGCATCACCAACACAACTATCATATAATCAAGTTGCAGCGGTGATCAGTATCTTTAAGCATGAATACATTATGAATACATTATGAATACAAGCATTACAGAATACATCTAAGCTGACAGTGGTCACAGTAACACTCCCCAAGCACCAAAGAAAGAAAAAGACTCTGCCAATCCAAATTCACCTTCCTCTTCAGAAATGCCTGAATGACTAGCTGAACTCTATGATGTTCCTTGATGGTCAACAAATTCTGCCTCTGTCAGACCCAGGGGGGCAGAGTATCCCAGGGGTGAGGGCTCTCCCCGAGCAGGTTGTCCCAGAGGTCCTCAGAAGCACAAACCAGGAGACTGCCAGCATGAGCATCTCTGGTGGTGTCTGGGGCTGGGACAGAAGGCAAGTCTAACAGCAGGACCTGACTCAGCATGGAGGCATGTCGCTTGCTGTCAGCATGCCCAGAATAAAGGGATCATGGCACAGGGAAATTTGTCTAGACAGGGGAGAAGTTTCCCTGCTGACAGATTAACGAGTGCAGCTAGAGATGAACATCAGCATACACAGGAGATGAGTATCGTCAGGTTATTCCTTGGGCAGCTTCTTCTGCCTCTCAGTCACTTATTAACTCCCTGTTCAATTTAAAGCTGGCGGAGCCACAGCACTGAGCAAGCATACTGCAAAAAGGTCAACTCTTCTCAGGGAGGGAGATGCTGGTGGGGGGCGAGCCCACACCCTGCCCACCATACTGGTGTGCAGACACACGCAGCTCACAGCGCTAGGTGGGACTAAACAAAAACCACACTTACAATCAAACACTGTGCATGCCTTGACAGCTTAAAACATGTGCCTGTGTGTTGGATTTGATCACCTCTCTGTTTTATTATTCTTTATTGCTGATTTTCTGTTAAATCCCACTGGTTCCCATCCTCTAACCTTTCCCTGTTAGGGAAGGGCTGAAATCCAGACTTTCACAAACAGTCCTCAGATATGTCTACTTAATAAATAAATAAATGGCAAGGCTCCTTTTCATAACTTCCTTTGCCTCTAATTTAGACCATCCCCGTTTCATCCCCAGGCTGAACACACGTTCAATTCATACAAGGCCCATAAACCATGTTAAGACCACAGAGCATCCATGATTTGTTCATGATGTTAACAGTGACTCACCATGGCCAGATTACAGATGTTAAATTGCTGATGGATGGCCCACATCCAGCACGTGGTATTCAGCTGAAGTATTAATCATGTGTGGAAAGATCTTTCTTTCTTCTTTTGGTCCCTGTGAATAATGAAACCTCTAATATAGTATATTGTACTTTACAAGCTTACTGAAATGAACTGCTTTCTAAAAAGAGAAAGGGATAACGCTATTAAAGCAACCGAATGCTGTACATGACATGATGACATATTAGGACTTTCTGGATAGTTAAATGAATACACTTGCTTTTTGTTGATTTATGCCAGTGGAATGGGCTTTTCTTTAAAAAGCTCTTTCCCATGAAGGGAAGTTTTCTTGTTTTCTTCTTTCTTTGTTGGAACAGTTAGCTTGTTGAGTGCAATACTGGCTTGATAGACAGCTGTTCATGAAAAATGCAAAAGAAAAGCATGTCAAGGAGGAAGAAAGAAAGACTAAGTGCAGATTTGGGTAAGAAATAACTCATCTGGAGTTGGAAGTAATGTTTTCCCTGAGCATGCTGGCAGAGGTCTATCTTCTTCTGAGGTACTGAATGAGAATCAAGTGTGGGAATTTTCCACTCCATTTCTTGGGTTTCCTTTTCCTGTTCTTCTGACATGAGTATTTTTGTTGATAAAGGGATAGCAAGTTGTTCAGGGAAGTATACATTAACTGCCTGTGGTAAGAATACTTATCATCATTGTCCTTTTTCCTTTTCTTTTGTTTCAGTGCCCAAGTGATCCATTGACCAGTCCCACATGACTTCAAAAAGAGTTTTTCCATACAATTCTGTGCATTGAACAGCTGTTTTCTTTAGTAACACATTCTGGACTGGTTTTCTGCCAAGTCACGCTGCATTGATAACAAGGAAATATATTGAAAACAAAAAAATTAAGACACACACCCCCCCCCCCCCCCAAAAAAAAAAACCCACCAGGAAGCACACTGAAGAGAAAAATCAAGTAAAGGGCTCTGTGTAAATGGAGACACTACACACCAGAATCAATAACTCCCTTTTCCATCCCAGACACAAAACTCTTGCTTGTAAAAAGACAACAAATGTGCAGGTGAACACCATCACTCTGCAGAAGAAAGATAAATGAGAGTCTGACTAATTTGTCCAGCTCCTTAGGTTGTGTTAACTTCACTGGCATACCACATTAGCTCAGCGACAATTTGCTTAGGGAGCTCTAATGTGAACACTTAGTGAGCTTGACCTCTCCAAAATCACACAGGGACACACCAAACCAGGTACTTGAGCTTAGGTCTCCTGAGTTTACCACAATGGCCTAAAACCTATTTCACCTTTCCTCACTGAGGGAGGTAACTAAGTTAAATTGCAGCGGGAAAAATAATACCCCTTTTCTGTTGAAATTTTTTCAAAATGACAAGTTATGATAATTTTAACCTGCTCTGTTCAGCCTGGCATTTCTGGTCCAAGGCAGGACTTATGTGGTCCCAGACCTTGTTTCAGAAAAGCATTCATAATTCAGAAAGCATATCAGCACATGCTTAAGTGAATACTATGTGAGTACCCAGTTAAAGCTGAACATTTTGTGAAGTGCTTTCCTGAAGCGGTGTGTGGAAGAAAGGCATGTAATGGGTGTTAGCTTCCTCCACACATGAAGCAGCGGTCAACACTTTTGCTGACAAACTCAGAAGCGGAGAAGGATCCAGACTCACCTGGCTCCATGAAACATGCAAGGCTTGGAATAAGCTTACATTTTCTGATGTGTTATATTTATTACAGTGCAATTAACTAGTGCATGTTTTGACAACTCATTTAGCTGAATGAATCTAGCCAGAAGTATAGGAAAATTGTTTTGCATTTGAAGAGCCTAGAATTGACATTTTCCCACCTTGCACTATAAAACCAATGATCTCTGAATCCACTCTCCGTACCCTGGGTTTTGCTTTCAAATAATGCTGAGCTGATATTGTGCAGGAGAAGTGCTCTGTCATGTAATGGATCACTGCCAAGGGGACAGATGAGGAAAGCTGTCACCCATTTTTTACTTCTAGATTCAGTCTTGTCTTCTTTTTTTTTTTTTCAAATTAGTTTCTCATCAATATTCATACTCATAACCTCCTATAGTTTAGCTAAACTAGAGAACCACCTCTTCTCCATCATACTGTCTTGCATTTTGCTTAATAACTTGTTTCTTCAGATAGCCCATTTGCTTTTGCAGGTATAAGCTCACAGAATTCTATTAACTGAACACACCAGTTGGAGTAAAAATCTGCCTGTAAAGTGGGTGAGTGAAGATATGTAAGAACTCAAATACCTTGATGCAGGACGGTACTATGCACTGGGTCTCCAGAAACGGCCACATGCTTCGAAAGAAAGTATGAAGCTCCAAACCCAAATTGTCTCATTTGTCTTAAGGTTCTTCTTAAGGTGTGACCAAAGACAATAATGTATCAAAAATAAATCAGCATGTCTCGGAGCAGGGAAACAGTCAAGAAAAGCAACCAACAATCAGTTTCTTCCTGAAAGGGTGAACAAATAGAGTAAGGTTCTTCTTACGTGGCACTGCAGCCATATGACAAGCAAGGATAAGAGTAAATTCAAAAATTAGAGGCTTGGAAATATTTTCCTATGCTGCTGAAAAACCTACCATTAATGCAAACCATGCAGTATGCTCTGCTCCTCAATATGAGAAAAGCAGATAGTTTTGATATGGCCATGACTGTCCCTTCAGAAGGCAAATTCAGAAGTGAAACAATGGGTTGCCGGATCATTCAGTCGGCATCAAGGCTAACGGAGATTTCTGGTAATGGTATCACAGATAAGTAGAGACAGTCCCTGGGCAGTCAGAGGCAGCAGAAATGACATCCTGCTGGCTGTAGATGGTGAGGGAAGAAAACACCTGGGAGAATATTTGGCCTCAAGGCTGCTGCTATTTTGGAAGATGTGGACTTACTTTTGCAGGGAAAGGAAGTAATTAATATAGGCGTATGTGGAACAACTGAAGATAGCACTGCAAATCTCTCCTGATAGTCACGGCTAGCTATAAATACTTCTCCTACACTCTGTGTGCCATAGCATGAGATGATAACTGATATGCTCAGACAGGGATGTCAAGAGGGGGATGGGGACTGGAAACTCCATTTCGGGCGCCAAGATGATTTTCTTGAGAAAGGAAATGTGAAACCGGCAGAGGGTGGAATGCACCTCACGCAGAGGGACTGCTGTAGGCTTTGGCCTGCACACCTCTCTCACTCACTTCAGTCCTCGAGACACCATTTAGAGGAGGCTTGAACAGAGAACAAACCAGCATGGGGTCAATATCACCCTAGTTTAATTAATCACTACTGCATTAGAAAAAATAACTGGGGAAATATAATGATAATTGGGCCATATGAAGCAGCTGCAAAGTTTCTTAGCAAGTTTAAGAATGACCCTTCAACCCTTTCTCATTACTCACATGATTAATGCTTATCCATGTGAATAGTCTCATTGATTTAACTCACACTAATTCTGTGAGTAAGGACTTCAGAATCAGACATAAAAATATAGAATTATACTCTTCCCCAGTTATTTCAAATCCAGATTTAGTTAAGTGCAGTGATTACCTCAATAGACCTTGGCCCATAGAGGCTTTCCAGGAACTACTCTGTAACTAGGGGATCCACTTTAACAAAAAGAACAGTATCAACAGCCATAGTATAATCTGTCTTTCTAGTCACACCTGTATCAATCATGTTGTTTGAACTTATTTTTAAGTTAGATTTTCATAGGCAATCTTTAAAAGCAGTCTCTGCTTTAATTCAACAAATAAAAGTCAAGAAGAAAGAAAAAAACCTGGGCAAAATATGAAAGGCACTAAAAACATAATAGAATGTCCTGTTAAAGTTTCAATTAAAAAGTAATTTTGCCCAAATATATTCAGTTTTGCAAAACTGCCTTTATTTTATGACTTTTTCAAACAGTTTTCACAAGTCCAGTAAGTAGCTATGGATGCAAAGTGCTTATTTTTCCCTGGAACACGAGTATAATACTATTCCACTCAGTGTGGTCTGTATTTTTGACATATGCAACAAGCCTAGACAACTTTCTCAGTATCATTATTTACTGGGAACCTCTAGCCCATCTCTTGCTCCATCCTTAAGTAACCTTCATCTATCTTTTTCAACAAATTTTCTTCAACTCCTTATGAATCACTTTGCTGCTGTCTTAGAGAAAACCCCCTTTATTATGAGGAGCTGCTTCTCTGAATGGGTGAGGGAAGCTAGGAGAATACTGTTGTTGTGGTAATGACTTCATACAGGTTTTCATCATAGAATCATCACAGGTATTATAATTCATATTTCAATTAAAATTGTGGGGTGTTTTTTTAAGTGACACATACTGGGGGACTTTCATCAAATGCTCCAGTGTGTGCCTGCTATTAACACCTCTCCATCAGGTTTGTGTTAGATATACAAATCACATCTCTGCTGTTAAAAATCGGCTCTGTTCTAGGCAGAGTGCTGGACAGACCCAATTTGGCAATGGTAGCAAATGATTTATGATCCATTTCAGATAACATTTCAGCTTCCATAAATAAGGAAATTAACTTCTTTACACCACCAAGCTAAGCCCATGGCCTTGTTCTCTGTCGGTATATTAACACTCAATTTTAGGTGGCAGGTGGCATTCTTTTCTTTACTGCTGTGTCAGAAAAGTTGCTCATCTCCAGGTTTACAACACATCCAGAAGAAAACTGAACAAATACACACAGTGTGAGCAGCTATGGATAAATTAGCTTCATATTTACCAGTATTATACCTCAGCTCTGGATCTTTTCATTACCTCCTCTATTTCTCAAATTCGGCTAACGTCTGTCTCCCATGTTCTTCAGACATCTTTGCACACCAGTGCTCACACATAAACAACTTTCCCATTGATAGGAGTCTTCATATCAATCCCTGTCTTCACCAAGGGAGCACAAATACTGGTGACAGCATTGGTCCTACCATGAGCTGCTCACACACTTTGTTGTGTTAGTTTCTCTTCCCGGTACATTATTCTCTGATATAGAATTACTAATATTTAGTTAATTTATTTAATATGTAATATTTAATTACTAATATTATTTGCCAAGCACTTCTGGTCGTCTTCTGGTTTGTCCCAGATCAAAACATCACCTATATAAAATATTCTTGCTCCATGTCATTAAAATGCATTGCATTCTCGGCAGAGCACCTCAGGCACCCCAAATGGAAATCGTGTTTCCCAAAGGATGTGTTAAATTTGTATAAACAAATGTTCTTAGTTTTAATGGAATGTGTGATCACAGAATTGTGTCTTTCAAACATAAATGATGTAATTAAAGAGTGAAACTCTGCATCAGTGCCATATATAGCACTCATATGGAAGGGTCTCAGCACTGAGCTCAGAAGTCTTACCACACCTGCCCTGGTGTAACAACACACCCATTCTGCAGTTGTCTCTTCTCCACTGGTTTCTAGTGTCCAAAAAGTTCAACTGTCAGAAAGTTCAACTGTAAAGGTGCACTCCCAATGCCGCACACTTCCCAGTGCTGCACTCTTCCAGTACAACTAAGATTGCTCCTATAGCACTGCCCTTTCAGTCTCTCTTAGCCTCCCAGACACTCCCTTTGCTGCAATTCAGAGGTTCATTTACTCAAAGTGAAGCAATAACAGTGTGCTCTTCTGACAGAAAGTCTTTTTACTTCCTCCTTTCTACAAAACTAGCAATAAATAAAGCCAAAATTTGACATTTTCAATTTGCATGTTAAACTTTTCTCCCAGCTCCTACTGACTTGGAGCAGCTTGGAGCAAAGCCAGACAGATGTGAGGATGTAGTTCATCTGGGAAGGGAAACTAGAGTATAATTTGGCAATTCTTCTGGGAGGAAAAGGCACGCCAAAGGGAGCCAAGCCTCTGAAGAAGTAAAATATACATCGCTCACCTCTTCTCCCACTATTCCAGCAGTAAAGTGATATACCTTTATTAATATTTATTGCCACTGAGCAGCATACAATAGTTTATAGAAATTGCTGGCACCAGAAGAAAGGAGGTGAGCAAGGAGAAGAGGATGGGCAAGAAGGATGGGTGAAGTTGAATAAGCTGTCCCAGCCAGCAATGATAGTGGGTTTGGCTAACCACTCTGAAAAGCTGCTATGACCAAAGAAGCAGAACTTGCTCTGAGAATGGACTCTCAGCTGAAGGTTTCCAGTGCAAGAAAGTCCTAATTACAAATTAACCAAGCTAAGTCGCTATGAGGTGGATGCTGTCAAGTTTGCTTTCCACCAGATGCACAAAGCAACTTCCAGAATGAACAGGAAAATCACATGCCCAACTGCTTCTCAGTTATCAGGGCAAAGGGAGCTCAGAGGTGCCCGCACACAGCACAGCTGGGTCACCAGCACAGGAGAACAGCTGTGGAAGGACTTAAGGGGGACACTGAAACCTATCCCAAAGCAGTGCAAGGCACCGTCAAGGGCTTTCAGTCTTCACAGCCAGTGATGGAGCCTAAAAGCCAGCAGAAACACTTGCCTGTATCTTACACATTTCATTCTCCAGTGAAGCCAGTGACAGGTCCCCTCCCATTAGCTGAACTCTGGATTTATCAGTAGCAGACATCTGTGGCCACTGTCTACTGGGACCACCCATCAGCAGCAGAAAATGCCTCCATGCACTCAGTGAATATCAGGAGGTCGGGGGTCACTTGCTCCTACCAGTTGACTAAAAGTACCTCCATACAGCCTGAATGAAAGGTCATTTTAAGATACCATGCAATTCACTGGCAGGGCACAGCTCAGGACAGGACAAAGGCAGCAGAAGAAGCCAGCCTCCTTCCAGCCCGGCTCCAACTTCAGAAGTCATCACGTTCCCTACAAGAACAATTTAAAGCATAAGCCTCTTATCAGCCACACATTGTATTACAGACAGAAATGCAAACACAGATATTTTCCCCCTTCCAAAAATAGCTTTTTCTTTTTTCCTTTTTAGAAAATGACAATATGAGGAAAAAAGACCATTTTGGTTTTCTGCAAGCTTTACATCTTTCTCGCTCCAGAGAAACTGGTAGCAGCTGGTTTAATTTCCTCAGTTTCCCGTGTCAAAGGTTCAAACACAGTTGTAGATACTCTTTATGAGTTAAACGTTCTCCTGCTCTTTGGATCAAAAAACTTTAAACAAAGTCAGATGACTCCATTTCAGTGCGCTGGGAAAGCCCGGGCGAACTCTTTATAGATACATTTCTCCTCACATTTACAAGCACTGCTCTGCAATGAGATCTCTACAGTGAAATATCTGTCTTTTCAGTGGCTATCCAATTTTTCTCCTTTGGTTAACTCTTTCTACCCAGTCAAAAGAAAACTCACCCTTTGCCAAAACTTCAGGAAACCCTGATACAAAATCTAGACTGGACTTACATTTAATTTGCCCCAGAATCTTTTTCATCACCAAATAAAGACCAAGTAAAAGTAGAAAAAAGAATGACCAGAAGAGAGAGGCAGTAGAGATTGAATTAGATAGGGAAAACATTGAGAAAGGTGAAAAAAAAAATAATCACAGGGAAAAACAGGTGCCAAGTGTAGACCTGTTGGCCTGGGCAATGAAGACTTACAAAGGAATCTGCTCATAAAGAGGCTCTGACAGCCCCAAAATGTCTCCCAGCAGCAGCTGTCAGGAGTGGGAGGACAAGCCCTATTCCTCTCCTCCAGAAGAGATGATAGTTCCCTATTGTGACAGTAGGTGCTAATTATTATTTCCTTTCTAGGACAAAGGGAGGCTTTTAAATCTATCCAATGCATGAATAAAATAGACTGTGACTATATATATGTGTGTGTATATATATATTTATATTTATATTTGGCAAGATGGAACGGTAGGGAGCTCTCCCTATCATGGCTGAGAGGCAAAATCGAAAACAAGTGTTAGTGGGAAAGTTTAGTGCTTCCAGTATGGGGGTGTATCTGGTTATCCACGTGGGGGGTTTCAGGCAGTGGGACCACAGGGTGTGTTACCGCAAGGTATATGATAAGCTGCATTTCTAGCAGCTTACAGATAATGAATGGAAAGGCTCTTGGGTTTTCTGTGTGTGCATCAAGTGCAAAGGTTCACATTTTTATTCAGCCATGCACCAGCAGTGGAAACCAACACTGGTCACTGGGGGAGCCTTTTCACTTCAGCAGGTGAAGGTGCTGACTCCACTTCCCACAGGCAAGCCAGACCTCATTTTGCTGACTAAAGAAGATGCCACTTAAATTAAAACCTGTGTAACCATATGTTTCAAAACCGTGGGTCATATTTTATACAAGAATGACTGTGACAGGCTATGTATTTGTGCTGATTTGCTGTATTTCCACAGTGCCCTGCTGAATAAAGCTATCAAACTTCATCCTGTTTATAAGTTAAAAAAATAACTAACAACCCTATGTGTCAGGAAGATTCCTTATGTGAACTAGATATTACAGTAAAAAAAGACACAACTTCCATATTAATGATATTTTTCTATAATGTTGAGGGATTGATTTATAATGTGTGATTGTATTAAACCGTTCCATTTAACCTCACAGCATATTTTCTGAACACTTGCATTTCACTTATGCTGGAAGCGTTGGGCTTTGAATGACATGTAACACAATACAGCAGAACAAATCAAACAACAGAGTGGCCCAAATCACAGTCCATCACACCATCATATACAGTAAAGCATTCTCCAGCATAGCAGATGGGATTCAGCAGATAGATATGTATAAATGAAATAAATAGAAAAGCAAAATTTTGTCAGTTTTGGCAGTCAATACCAGTCAACGTGGAGCTGAGGGTTGTTGCTATGAAAGCATGAGGCTTTGTCACCAAGACCCACATCTGCAGACCAGCAAGTGCAGCTATCTGGTAAATCCGGGTGGAAAATGCTGAAGTGGATGCTGCTTGGGTCAATGTGCTGCCTGAAACCTAGGAGAAGCATTTTGTTTGCAAGGAGGCATGAGGAGCATGAGGAACAAAAGAAGAGTAAGGAAAGCTGAACAAAGACACCAGTGGGAATCTGCCTGGACATACTGAAGGGTTGGGGCAAAAAAAATTCTTGTCGTTTTCAGCAGTTTATCAGGAATTGAGTTACCTGTCAGTACCTGGGAAATGAAGGGAAGGGCTGCACAAGGAGACCAGTAATGCCCCAGAGGAAGAATGAGGCTGGTCACTGACTTCAGGAAGTTTCCTGCTCTGTTTCTCTCAAATAACCTGAGAAAGATTCATGACATATTTGAGTAGTGAACAAAATCTGCATGTGTTTTCCCTATATGGTGTCATCTGTTCCCTGAGGGAGTTAACTGTACATAGTATGACCACATAGGCTGGAAATTCTTATATTTAAGACATGGTGTAAACCTCAGGGACCCAGTCATAGATGCTTCAGGCACTTGGGTGGGAATAAGAGCCACAGCACCAGTGTCCCCACCATGCGGGCAGGGACACTAAACCGCGGCAAGTACGGCCTTGGGGTTGGGTTTAAAGCAGCCTGAGGATTCACTGGATGGACAGGCTCACAGCCTGGCCATGAGCCATCAGTGGGAGGCAGAGGGGACATCCTTAACCCCATGAAAAAAGCCACATCCAGTTCTCAGCCCCTCAGCTCTCCAGAGATGGTGTAGGTAGGCATAACTCCATTGATAATGCAGCTGGGACGTTCACGGCTCTCCAGTCACACAAAGGCTTGAGAGACAGCTCCCAGCTAAACCTTGAGATGAAATAATGTTTTAATCACACTGGGGAGTGGAGGCAAAACCATGTTGTTAACACAATTCTCGGGTTACTGACACCTCACTTTACATGTAGCCTAAATGGCAGTCACTGAAGTATTTACCAAACCACTGGCTTTTAGCAGACTTCTGGGGATCCACAGCCTGCAGCTAAGGAGTCCATAAAGGTACCTAGGACACACAAGCCCTGCTCTCTTTAGAAATAAATTGGCTGAATAAGGATCCACACCTCTTTGTGCAGTTCTGCTCTACCAGTCTCCCTTCAGCATCTTTGGGTTTGGAGGCTGTCCTCACTACTCTGCACTTTTCAGTGAAGGGAAGAGTTCATCCCCTACCCTCACACCCAGAGCACATAAACCCTCTGATTTGCTGCCACAAGGAAAAGCAGTCATGGAGACACACACAAGAATGAGGGAATTTTTAGAACAAAAAGAGCATCTGATGTTTTATCATCTGTTACAGACACGTTTTTAGGAAGAACATAAAGCCTTTTAGTTCAAGTCATATGCTAACTGCCAAATAACAGAGAAAAGCTCAGTCAAAGTAACTCTTGGTTTACCTGTTCAACTGTGATGTTTCTTCCACCCTTCTCTGCAGCACAGGATTGTGTGGCCATGGTCACACCGACTCTGAACTAGACTGGATTTATCCAATATGGTAAGTCATATGTTTCTTAGTGACAAAGTAGAGTCAATGCCAGAAGCGAGATTCCCATTTAAGAGCTATTGACCCATCTTCTTGAGAGATGGTTCACTAAACCTTCCAGCTCCTGCTCCACCAGAAATAGGGCACAGACCTCAGGAGTCTGATGTCAAGACTGCACCTACACCAGCTGGCTGTGATGGCTCTCACCCACTACCAAGCAGCAGGAAAAAATGTCCCCTTAGAAAGATGGTTTTGACTGAAGAAAAGAAGTTCAAGTAATTCTATGTCAGGTGAAGTTTCTTTGGCAACATCTGGCAACGTTGCAGAATTTCTACACTCCGCTGAGATTTAGAAGAGCATATGGTTTCCACTACAGCAAAACAAATCACTCTGTGAACAAAAAGCTCTGAAAAGGAGTGGGAAAAGGAAGATGAAAGTTTCAAGTCTGTTTGTAAATTATGCATTATCCATGCCCGTAATGCCCAGAGGAGCCATAAATTTAGAGGTTTCAACAGAAAAGCCTGTGGCTGACACCTTACATTCGTAAAACTCATTACTATCCCTGGAGTGAAAATGAAGGGGAAAAAACAGTGAATAAATAATTGAGAAGATAAGAATGTTTCATCATTTCCTTTTGCTCTTTTTCAGCTTCAAGACCAATACAAGGTTCACATCAGCTGTGGTCTTAAACATGAGAAGTGACCAATATTTTTCTAGTGCATTTGATTGCAAAATCAAAACAGTTCAGTTAATCTTACAAGTACAGATGGTGAAAATGGAAACTTCAACTGTGAGATGTTTTCATTTTCAACATTCAGTTCTGCATCTGCCACACATATCAATTCTGTAAACTGGATCCAAAACCAACCTGGGCTGTCATTTTATGTTCGATGCAGCTGAAATCTCACAAGAAAGAGTGGCTGAGAAAACAGACATTGTCCTTTAGGAAATTTTTAGAATATTTTTGATGATCCGGAGGTTCTGCAGTATTTTAAAACATTTTCTGTAGTCGATGCCTTTTTATAAATTCCTTTTATTCTATTTCACCTCTTTGGCCTTTCTATATATTGCCCAAAATCTATAGTAGGATTATTCTCAGAAGCCCGTGTAACATTGGACTCAGTATGACAAGGAAAACAGAGGAATGAGTGAGTCATGCAGAGCAATTTTGTCCAAGGATGAGATGCAAATAACTCTGGAAAAAACGTGCTTTTTGTCACCCTTTCTACAGGAACATCAATGCCTAGCATTGCATGGTGTTGGACTTTTCTGCTTTTTCCTCATTTCACTTTAAATCACACATGAAATATCAAGAACTAGATGCACTGTCTCCCTCGTGACTAAATGCAAATAACGCCTTTCCCTTCCTTTTTCCTCCAGCATAAGAAACATGGAGGGTCAAAGAACAGAAAGGAAATTAAAAAACTGCAGTCTCTTTCTTCAATATTAAAAGTCACAAATTTTAATTCAGTTTTGCAATTAAAGGGTGACCAGCCCAGGAGTTCTCTGCTGCTGGCAGCTGCCAAGGCAGGGCTGCAGCCCCAGCTGCCAGCTCCAGGCAGGAGCATCTCATGTTCAGGTCCTTCCTGCTTTGGCTCACCCGTGGTACACTCCACCCCAACATCTTTAAGGGGTTTCTGCCCCACAGGCAGGATGCATGCTCACACTTCAATCAGCGCCGTGTTTAACTGCTGAACGCAGGTTTGCCCCTTCCCCTCTCCCTTCTTCTGCAGCGCCTCACCGCCAGGAAACACAGGCTGGATCTCACCTAGAGCCAAGGGCTGCTTTTTCCTTGGAAGTACAGCTAGGACCTTCAGTTGTGCCACGTGTTTCAGGAAATAAGTGCCAAAAGTTTGAGCTGCGGTACAGAAATGAGTGGAATGGCTTTGAAAAGTGCTGCCTTCCTAGCAGATTCCCCTGTGTGGAAGCCAATATGCAAGCCTTAGAAGTAAATCTGTGCAAGGTGATGTGCAGGTCTGCAGACCCAGGCGAGGCTTACCACCCAGTCAGCCCCAGTAAAGGGCAGGAGAGGCCCCTGCCACTCAGGAGTAGACCAGATACCCAAGTGCAACGGACAGCTTCGGTCCTTGCTCCACTTTGCTCTGGGAGACAAGTCACCTACCCTTTCCTCAGGGAGCGGATCACTTCGTTAAGTGAGTCTTGGAGTGGCAAGGCAGAATTAGGGATCCTACAGTCCACTGTTCCCTTCCACTTTACTTGCCCTGGAGGAACTTACGGACCAAACTCTTCGACGTCTTCCCTGGGGCCAAAATCACCACACAGACAGGGCAGAGCAAGGCAGCTGACCACCCACTCTCCCCTCGGACCACGGCTGCCAGCCAGGCACTTCTTCCCATGGAGCCCAGCCCCAGTCCCAAAGCCCTCTTTCCTTCTCCCTGCTTGCCCAAGACCTCTACCTGATGCATGCCGAAGAGCCGAGACTCAGCCGGCAAATGACTTACAGACGCTATTGAATAGCTGTAAAAACACTGTGCGCAAATGAACAACATGACACTTAGGGCTGCTAGTCTTCCTGCCAGTCAAAAGGAGTCCACAGGAAAGCGCTCTGAGTAGTTTTACAGACAGGAATGCCCCATGGAAAATTATACATAAACACAAGAGATTGGCAATACAGTGCAGAGCAGTGTTCCCACATAACTTCGTTTAGATTGCACTGAGCTGGTATATTTTTGTATGTCTTGAAGAAAAACATCTTTCTCATTTGCAGAAGATAAATTTAAAACATCAGTGGTATGCTAGTGCCCAGGGCCCTTTATGCATCAGCTTTTACTATTCTAGTCCATGAGTCATAGGTTATAGCATTTATCCCATAGGAACTTGTATTCCCTGGGCTACTCATTCAGATTGGCAGGTTTTGCAAACCAGCATGTAGTCCATAAGAGGCTGAAATTAAAAAAAGGGAAAGGTGACACGAAGAGACCCCCCCCTAGTAAAATAAACAATGGCAGTGGAAAGCTCTATTTATCGAGGCAAGAACGGGTCTTTGCAAAGGAAGTGTGACTTCATGGACTGAGCAGTAACGAGCAGAGGAGGCCACTGAATCTGCCTCCGTATGTTGGGAGTTGGATTAAAACCACGCTGACGATGCAGGCTGCCTCACCGTGCTGCCCAGCCCACCATCACTCCCAAACTGTCCTTCTTCTGAAAAGCCAAGACACTGACCAAGTCCTGGCAGATGTCAAGACCTGCGTGGCCATTGCATCTTGCTAACCAGTGCAAGACCTGTGTGCCCAAACCAAGGGCGCAAACACTTTGAGTACTTTTTGTGTACAGTAACAAAAACCATCACCTACTGTAGGCTTAAGCCCACCAATGGAGGTGTTTCCCAGCTGACATCTGGGTACCCTCAGGGCTGATGGAAATAACAGGAAGCACAACTCATTTCACGTCTGTTTGCAAAATGGTTACCTAACTTTTGTTTGTTTATGGAGCTGGCCACGTCAAGTCTAAAACAGAGCCACATCCTGCCTGGTCCTTCATCACTGTGACACTGCTGTCCTGTAAGGAAAGGGGTCTGCAGTGGGAACACAGAGCAGATGCTGCCCTGGCTCTTGCACTCCACCTAGCAAAGCCGTGGGGTGTAGCCTGATGCTCCCTTCAAAAGGAATATTAACAGCTTCACACCATCATTTGTCCCAGGTGGTACAAAATGTATATCCTACCCACTGTTTTTCAGTCTGTGATCTGAGGACCCCTGGGAGATTCCAGGTCCAAGGAAGAGGATGAAAGAAAATAAGTTCATAAACATTAGATAGTGATCTACAGAAGTAACGTTTTTTTAAAGAGTTCAGAATTTTGCTGGAGGATATATTAAGGAAGGATACATTAATCATAAAAGGTTGGAAAATTACTGGGGTAGCTTTCAAAATACAAGATCATTGGTGCAGAAAACTACATTTCCTTCTTTATAGAGGCATAGGTACGTATGACATCATATAAATATCATGTTTAACAATAGCTAGATGTGTCCAGATGGCTACATCAGTTCATAATAACAGCAGTTCCCAGGAAGCATTGTTGTGGATTATTACCGAGTTCAAAGGTTCACAATGCATTTTGGATTTTGCCAGTAGAAGAAATTGCTCGTTTCACAGGCACAGCTGAAGGAAGATTTTGATCCCACAAAATCCAGGACTGTTATCTTTCTTCACATGCTCTAAATGCTGTTGAACAGCTCAGATCTTTTTTTTTTCCCCTCTGCAAAAAGAATTTTTCTAGGAAGAGTCCGATGTACTATAGTAGCAGAGGACTTTGCCTTTTGATGCAACCCAGGCAGTGATACACTCTGGTGTAGCTGCTCACCCTGCTCACGGTTACTTACTCAAATTATCCTGCAGATGTTAACAGGACCACCCGAGCAAGAACTGGCTCATCCACATCTCCAGAACATTCGCTGGGCTGTGTCACTGGAACTGATGGTGCACCCAGCAAGGTAGGGTGGGTGCATTGCACCTCCAAAGTTATCCCACACCACCGAGCTCAGCAGAAAGGAGCATTTCTTCCATACTTCATTACATTTGACTGAATGGGTAAAAAGATGGGATGATATTAATTCTTCTAGAAGGGCATTTTGTTGCACAATGAACAGTCCTCAGAGGACATGTAGTCCTAGTCAGCAAAGCTGCCATTTAGAGATTTGACTAGAAGCCAGGGTGTGTAAGGTTTCAACCAGTTAGGGATTTTAAATGCACAGTATAGCTAGTTTTCAGGTACAAGGTCAAAGTTTCCTAACCTGGCCCCTATTGCTGTTCTAACTATTAACTGAAAGGTCCAATTTAGGCTATTTATATGTCTAGGTAGTTAATTGTGCCTTCAAATCAAGTAGTTAGACATCAAGGTCACTTAAATTACACCTATAATTATTTGTGCCCTAAAACGAGTGGGAACAAAGAGCCCTTGGTGGGCCAGGCCAGCTCCCGTGCCCCTGCAGAGGCAGTCCAAGAGTGCTGGGACACCCCCGTAGTTCCCACTACCCTCGCAAGGGTGATGCCCCGGAGGTACAGCTGCCACTTATCCCAAAAGCAAAGGGAAACCCACCAGCCTGTGGGAAGGCGATGGGGCAGGCGCTGTAGGGTCTGGCCACCGCATCCAACTGTACTCGGCCAGGTGGAGGGGGGTCCGGTGTTCAAAGGATGCCCTCACCGAGAGGCTGCAGAAGGTGTGTCCGCCAAGCTCTCCAGTTTCACAGCTGTTTTCTTAACATGTAACAGAGGGTGCCAGTTTAATATCCTGCTATAATACTCAACAGCGAGGGTCAAGAGCATCATCGGAAGAACTGGGGCAAACTTAATGAAAAGAGGCTTAAACATCTTGAAAGAATATGGCTGTGCAGGTCCAGGCACAGCTCGAGGCCCCGGGAAGGACCGCAGGTTGCGGGGAGTACAAATCACTAGGGAGAAGAAGATGCCACCTCGTGGTCTGCAAGACCTTCAAGTGGGAAACGTCAGCAAAAGAAGAGAAGAGTACTTCGGCTCCCATGCAAAAGTGAGAAGCGTCTACCTACAGCAGTGGGGTTTGCAACCCACGTGTTACCTGAAACCAAAACCCAGCTCTGGCCTCTGGGCCCCCGGCCTCCTGCCCCTTGCCACCATCTCTCCGAGCTCCGACCTCTTCCTTCGTCCACGCGGGATCTGAAGCTGCCGCCTGCAAGCAGCAGGAAAAGCCACATGCCCCTTCCCTGGAGCAAGCAGGATCCCGAATCCACTGGCACGGATTCACCCCCCAGGTTCCCAAGGAGGACAGGCAGCAGCACCTGTTTGAAATTAAATACTTGGATTAAAAGCAGGACTTCCAAGCTCTCTGCTTGAAATTGCCATACCACAGATGAGGGTCTTTCCACCCCCCAACCCTGTTTCTTTTTAGGGGTAATATAAGCTTCTTTACAAGAGAGATTTTTTGAAACTTTCCATTCCCCTTTAACAATAACCAGAAGAAGTTTGTAGCACTTTAGGGCTTAACTTAAGGAAATTAATGAAGGAAGGATCTCCTGTTCATTGGGCTCTCAACCCCGTCTCTGATTTTGTAGGCATTATTTTGCAAACAGGAACACCTGCACATTTTCCCCTATGCAGTTAGCAGGGGCACACACACACACACAAACCCTTCTGGGCATAAAGGTACAAATTTTGAGTAACTTCTCTCTCAAACATATCCACCTACACATACCTCACTAATTGGTTATGCAGCTGCCAATTTTGCTGGGTGAAGACAGGGCCAACTGTGTTTAAAAGTGTGTGTGTCTGACTGATTATTTGATTGTCCAGGTTCACAGATTTTTATCAAGAAAAATTCAGTGCACAAACATTTAAAAATAAGTAGTAATAGCTCGTTAAAAATATTTTGTAGTGTCTCTTGAAACAGGCAGGAAACTCATAGGGAAGTTTTAGGGCTTGCATTCAGCATTAGTAGCAAGGAGTGGGGAATATGGGATGTATAAGGACCAGGCAACATCGGGCAGCCATTACTCCTGGCACATGTGTCACTGAGACGCAGCCCTTCAGCAAAATGACAGCTATTCCAGTAGGAGACCCAGGAATGCACTTTATTTGAATGAACAGCTTCACTTTCTAGTTAAAGTCACAGTTAATAAATGGCAAGAAGTGCTTCCCAGCATGGGAACATTCAGACACAGCCTGAACAAATGGGGTGCAGATTTTTTAAGGGTTTATTTTCATTCCCATTATAATATATGTCTCAGCTTGTAAATGCTTTTATGCCAACAGTAAAAGTTTCAATTTATATGGGTTGAATTTAGCCTTTGCAATTCAGTGGCAGTCCGGCCACTTTTAAGCAGATGTTGATACGGCTTGAAACTTATTTAGCTGAGTGAGTGACAAGCTGCTAGAGCCTGATGATTTTCCATGGCTGAGCATGCAGATAGGATCAACAGACATCCAAACTGATAACATCATTCATTCCTATGAATGGAATGATACTTTGCTTGCCTGCGTGTGCATGGGATCATAACACAAATACTTAAAAACATAGGATACCAGACCTACATGCAAAAGAAATTCTGTTTAGTTCATTGTAATTTATGGATCTGAAAAAACCAAACAAACAAACAAACAAAAAACAATAAAAAGACCAAGGACTCTAACCATCCTGGGAAGATCTCAGTGCATTCTGAGAGTGCAGGAATTCTGTTTCCCACATTTTGCAGCCCATGATGCAGACTAACCCGGACAGCGTGGCTGGGTTTTGTTCCAGCTATCAGCTAAGGCACTGTTAAAGGAATCTTTCTTTACAGAGAGGTTTTCAATACGCATAAAGGGCCAAGCCTTTCCTCAGATCAGCTGAACCCCAACGGGGCTGTCTGATCCTTCTCTGTGAAACAAGGACAGCTTATGTTCAGCAATTACATTCCTGTCCATGTGCAGACAAGAGGCCACCGCCTTTGTCAGCCAGTGCTCCACGGGCTTCTCTTGCCTTTCAGTGGGGACGGTGACCTTTCTGACCACATCAAGATGCACCATCGCCATGTGCTCCACACGGGGCCCAGTGTGCGGCACAGCTTTTTTTCCAAGCATCTCTGGAAGAGGAGCCAGTCCGTCTCCACTGATCCAGCCTGAGGACAGTGATGGACTGCCCTCTGGGCCTAATTGCTCCTCCACATAGAGGATAAATTATCTGCATGACAACAGACTCCATTCACTCCTGCCCTCCCACACCTCCCTCTGCCCGCAGCTTAGCCCTAAGTGACGGGTGGAGCAAGAGTCCATGTGGATGAAATGGGCTCCCCTCATATGGGCTTGTGTTGGTCATCACAGCCACACTGCAACATCTTGTTTTGGGGGCAGAGCATATACCCTACAAATTCAGTTACTCTGTAAAGCAGCTTTGTTCCTAGAGAACATAACTCCAGTTCATCTAAACAAATGCAGACAGCTTTCTGTGGCCCAGTGCAAAAGTCTTCAACTCACTATCCTTTTTGGGACTGTCTTGTGCAGCTTAGCAGGATGAACTCAGGTTATTCTCCACTCACAGTAATTCTCAACTAAATTATACAGGGACACCTAGGCAGTTTTCTAAAAATTTATCTTTCTCTGATTTTTTCCTTTGACTGTGAAAGGAAACAAGTCAAAATCGGGCAGAGGTGACTCCTTACACATCTTTAGATTCCTGCCAGGGCTCTGTACCATGCTGGCTGTTAGCTCTGGTTGCTGTTCTAGTTCAGTGAAAGGAAGCCACTCTGTTTACCCTAGGACATACCCACTGACATGAAAATTTATTGTAAAAGCTGCCAACACTGTAAATCTCTCCTGTCAGCATATCAGTCAGGTGTTGTTCTTAGGGCTCTGTCCCAGCAAGCCCTATACTTAAGGGTTTAACCCCTTAGATGACCAGAACAGGCAGTTTTCTATGGCAACAGCACTTTCTATAGCCATAGTTATCAGCATCCATGAGAGGTAGCTTTGTAGAAGCAGCTGAAACTCCAAAACAGGCCTTGCCCAGGGCTGGTCACAGCCTCACAGACCAAATACAGCTCCATTGCTCTGAGTAAATACAAGGAAAATCTGTTGGGGCATAGGCGGAGAAGTCACAGGGAATGCATTTTGCTGCAGCATTTAAGGAAATGCTGACACAATAGACTCTTGTCTAAACTAGCGAATGACAAGCTGTGAGACGCCACTGGTTTTTCCATGACTTTGCAGACAAGAGAACACACAGGATGGGAAATGAGGTGCTACTCCCATGCAGCAACCTTCCTGGGCCGGGGATCCCTCCACCAACTCTGCTGAGCCTGGCATCAGACCACGGGTACACAGAACTAGAATGGAACCTCAGCAGCACTGCGTGGGATATAAACCCACTTTATTACACATGGAAAGCCAGCATATTCGAGTGCATCAGGAGTCCAGCTGCCACAGTAACACAGAACTACATTGTGTGCAGAACCACAGTTTGCCATCTCTGTAAAAACAGGCAAGAGACATTCCCTATGAGATCTGATAAGAACAGGCGATGTTTGTTTAAATCTACTCCCTCACCGAAAAAAAAAAAGATGAAATAGCAAACCCTTGAAATGCAAGTAGAGGATCATTATTCTCATTAGAGCAACAGTGGGCACTTCTCATGATGTGTAGTGAAACACCGGTGCTTGAGTGAATAAGACCAACTGTTCAGCCCCAGAACAAATTGCACATCAGTCTTAACCCAATAGGTAAGATTAATGGAATGTCATATAATGGGGGAAACTCAAAAAATTAAGGTAATTCGGCAGAAATGTCTTGGAATCATAGTCCACCTAAATGCATTTCATCTGGAGGATTACTGTCTCCAGTGTTTTAGTTAAGACTTACATTAATTTGAAAGCCATGCCTTACACAGATCCATCCTGTGCTTAAAGGCTGGCTTTCTGCTAGAAATGCTTACTACAATACCTTTGCTGAAAGTTTGCCCAAACATCTCACAGCCGATTGCAAAGCAGAGCGTCTAGGTGCTCGGAGCGCTGTACCTCGCCCGTGTTTATGACCGGTTGACTTTTTGGCTCCAGCACCTGGATTTGTCAGGGCCTCTTAGCTGCTGCTGGGAATGTGCCCCAGCCGAACCCGGCTGCTCTCCCTATCACCCCTCTGACAGATTAAAACACAACAGGGTCTGTTGGATGACTGACACATTCCTCCTCTGTCTGACTCTGAAAGGACTTCATTTAACAGCCCTGGAGTTGAGCTTTTGACTGACAGATTGTGAAGGGGAAAAGTCATTCAGTTCCATTAAGCTCAGTAACTGCTGTAGAACAAAACACCTTTAAAAAAAGGGGATGAAAAAAGAGCTGTGGAGAGCGGGGGCAGGAGCTTTAGGGAGAAAAAAGGGGATTCTTTTCAGGTTCAAAGACAATCTTTCCCTTTGCTTTCTGTCCATCAATGAGGGCAGCATTCCCAGAGGGAATACAGTCCAGCGCTCATTGGTGCCATTCAGCTGCCAATCTCCCTGACAGGGAGACCAAAGGGCCTCATGTTGTGCTGCGGAAACTGTCTGTCAGGCAATCAGCAGCTGCCATGACATCATCTGCCCTGTTTTTCTAGGACTATTATAGGAGACTGGGTCCAGGAGAGCTGCTCCAGAGCGGTATTCATATTTTCCTTTTGCCTCCCAAACCAAAATTTCTTTATAAAAGGAAACACAGTCTTGGTTGCAGGGTTGTATTTGCAGAAGAACTAACTGTGTGCCAAAGAGTGAGAGCTGAATGGCTTCAAACCAGTCTTTTGCCACTTGGAATATATCATGCCAAAGTTGCACAGCCCCTTGGCTATTTTTTATTGTAAACTGGGTTTTACTTTAAGAAATACTCCAAGTTAAATAGCAATGATAAACCTTTCTAGCTCTCTTTTTTTCCCTGAAAGCTTGTCTCACTTCAATCTCCCTGCTTTTGCTATAACACTAAAATGTTCATAGGATTGTTATTCTTTCACACACATATATGTGCATGCACACACAGAAATGCATACGTATAGAAGCCAGGTTCTGGCTGTTTTTACATTGCTGGTGCAGTAGCTGAGGCTGCATTCCTCACTAGTCAAAGTGCTGCAGAAATAAATTATTAATCCTGATGATAGTGGGAGAGAAGTTAAGCATGAAACACAAACAAGCTACCAGCTCTTAGTGTGAAGTCTGGCAATAAAGTAGGATTGGGACACACTGCACGCAGGACACACTGCTTGGGCTGTCCCCTCTGTCCTGTCGCAGACCACCAAGGACCAGCAGTCTTTGGTAGGGCAGGATGAATATTGGGAAGCTTTAGCCTTTCTGGTCTTCCAAGTCCTTATCTGTATGAACAATATAAATAACTTTAGTACAGTTGACTTTAAGCTGAATTAATTTGTGACTTTACAGCACACTGTGCTTACTCAAGCGAAAATCCCAGGGAGCTAAAATAATTTTGCCTGACTAATCCCTGCCTACAAACCAAGACACAGACTGGTCCTGCCCGGCAGTGCTGGCGCAAGCAAGATGCTGGAGACTCGTCCCCTCTGTGCAAGCCTCACAACCGCTGTCCTCTCACTTGCAGGGGCAGCTGGGCAGGCTGACTCCAGCTCTGGTGCTGGGAGACCAGCCTGCTAAAAAGGGAATATCGGTGACATGAAAAAGAAAGTGTGAAATGAGAGAGAGAGAGACTGTGAATGGGGCCTCTGGGTCTCATACCATACCCGGGGCAGGGCTGGGACATCACGGCAAAAATCTGGTCTTGAGGAATGGCTACAGGACTGCCCAGCTCAGTTGAATTATCACAGCTCTTCTCTATTCCTTCTCTTGGCTGGCTGGTCGGGCAGTTGTTTGGTCAGTTGGCCTTAGGCAGACATTAGTACAGGTACTAGCATTAAGGCCAAGCCGCACGAAAGGATAGTAGCTGAGCTCCATATGGAATTGTGCACAGGCTTGTTCCCCTGCCAAAGCCCTGCTGCATGAGCCATTTTCGGCTGTTAAGTCCTCTGTCGTGTTTCAGTAAGGGATTATTGCAAATCTTCACTCATTCCACATGCACCTTATGAGACAGTTAGTCAGATCCTGGATGGACTTGCACACAAAGGTATCCTGCTGCTGCTGGGGTCAGAATGTCTCCCTTCTTTTATTATTATTTGTATTTTTACAGCCCTGCCAAAGGTCTGCAAGTCTTGAGCAGCTACCATTTCAATCCCCTCCAGCAAGCTGTAGTCTGATACTCTAGCTATGTTTTCTCTGTACATTCAGACATTATTCTTTCTCACCTGGCAGTGAACCATGCAAATTAACAGAGTCTCCAAGCACACACACACAAAAACCCATGGAAACCAGAGCTGTCAGATTTCAACATCAGAAGCATGCAAGAGGAGAGGGGCAATGATCACTCAGGCTTCCCTCTTCTCTGTGCCCTTTTCTTCACAGTGAGGAAGACAAATGCCATGATTGACTCTTCTGGTGCTCATACCAAGAAGATGGTGCTGGTGCAGTAGGAAGCACTAGTAAATCCTTTGTGAGAAGATCTCTAGATCAGATCTGTTAAGGTTGCCTCCAATGTATTTCAACATGCACCGTTTTAACTAACATGGAGCAAACACTGACGAAGAATAGAGTCTCTGTTAGGGTTGAAAAGTAGCAAATGCTATTTCTGTGATTATACTATTTCTGTCGACACCAGGAGGTATCACAGAAACTAAGTCTGGAAACATCAGAGAGCCCTGTCTTCTTGTGACTCTCTGCACTTGCATGATAGAGAAGAGGAATGAACCAGAGTAGCATGGGCCAGCAGGGACAGTTCTACATAAAATCACTGGGCAAAGCCCTACATGGGGTGGATCATCAGAAGTGGGGGAGACCTTTACCACATTGTACACCTGAATTTCAGCTCTCAGTGGAGTGGAAGAGGTTGCTCACTGCCCTGAGAGGCCAAGAGTCCATCTCAGAGTCTGAAAATGTGGAGAGATTCTCTTGTATGAAGCTTTTTTCTGCTTTGAGATGAGAGTGAATGAGAAATGATATTTAAACAGAGACACTCTGAAGTAGGAGGACGCCTTATATCCATTACTCCATTCAGCTGTCTTACCAACCCACATAGTATAAAAATATATGTCTAGATCCTCAAAGGTGTACCTCCTGTGCAGGTTCCCAATTGCCATTCAGTACACAGAAAAAAGGTGTTTAAATGCCTTTGCAGGTCAGGACCTTACTGGTTAAATCTTGATCCCAAATAAGTGTCTCCTAGAAGTCTTTTGACAGTCTGCTATAACAGGCTACTTCAAAAAAACCGTCTTATATGTCCTTTTAATACTAAATTCATAATGGGGCTGATCTTATTCCTTTGCCAGTGTCCCTGTGGTAAACAACAAAGTTGCTGTTTCAATACTTTCCTGGTTTTAAGTACATTTTAAACATGTCCACTTCTAGTTTAAAAAATGGCTTTGTGCAGTGCATTTCATTTTCAGATCATCCTGGAATGCTTTCAGCAGGTTCTCTGCCAAAACCACTCAGCTTTCTTGTTTCTATGGATAATAGGAACTTACAGCTTTTATAGCAATTTACTTTTTTTTGTTCAAACTTTATATGAGTTGTGAGACCTAAGGTAGGGTCCTGCACATAGCCTCAGTCCAAAATACTCCTTAAAGAAAAAGAGAAGAGTTTCTCTCTCTTTCTAATACCAGACCTGAACCTCCTGAAGAGAAGTCAGGAAGAATTTGGCTTCGCACTGCTCCCCAACCAGTTCTTCTGAATAGGGATTGTCTACCTAAAAGCTCATATAGTTCCTAACACAACTGCAGCACTGTCTCTTTGAGAGCCTGAAGTGCTACAGTACTCTGATAACAACAGCCCAGTTAATTACAACCTGCCTGTGGTGGGCACACAGAGCAGCAGAGGGAAGGAGGAAGGAACCGGAGGAGTTTTGGTGGGCCCCACAGTCCTAACAAAATTAACAGGTGGCTGTAGCAAAATTATGGCCACAGTAGAGGTAGGAGTTGAACCACTTGTCTCTTCGTGTTTCGTCCTGGCGTACTTCCCTAATACAGTGATGCTGTAACACCACCATTACTGATTGTCTGCCGATAACTTCTTAGCTAATGAAGGCAAATTTCCATTAGACCAATAGATTACAATGTTTCTCAGAAATGTTCTCCATTTGCTATCCTTTCACATTAAAACTCTATATTTTAATTACTTTCCCTCCAAAATGAAAAGCTAAGGATAACTTTCAGCCATAAATTTGGTCATTTTTCTATGATTTTTGCAAAGATCAGATGCCTGTGGCTTCAGCTGGGAGTTTCTCATTTTCATCATCTCTGAAAATCAGATCACAAAACCAAATTTGAGTATCTAAAATTAATCATTTAAATCCACATTCATCTAGCCACCTAAAGAGAACTGACTTGAATGCCAGTATCTATTTTAAGTTGCTGAGAAATTCAAATATTCAGAACCAGGGAAATCAGGCCATGAGAAATGAAGTTAATGTATATATTTATATAATTGTTGATAAGTACTTCAAAATACTAGACTTCACCTCTGTATCCTGTTCTTATCCTAGGATTCCTCATCTCACCTATACTAATCTGAGCTTCATACACAGGGCCAACTTTAGGATAGCATGGCCCACAACAGAATGTCAGTGCTTGCTTTTGAGCTGTACTGCTTGCTCAGGACTGCAATGTTGTTTAGTATTCCCAAAAATTCATGGATTCCGGTGCTTCCTCCTATGCAAAATCTTTCCTGATCAGAAATATATGAATATGTTTTATATATTGGATAAGTGTCCCTTCACTGTTCAGGATTACCCCATCTCCATCCCACGTCCCCTCTGATACATTCACCAAGGAAAAGGTCATGGGTAGCCTGTGCTTGGTGGCCAGCAGGCTGCTGTCAGGCTGAATGAATCTGTTTTCTCTTCCATCTGCGGGAGCACTCATTTGGCCTTATCTCCTCTGTCCAGATGCTGATTCTCCCCAGCGTTGTAGGAAGCTGATAATCTCACAGCCTTTTACCTTCTGTCAAATTTAGTTGAAATTGGCCTGTGGACTCAAAAGTTATTAGGAAGAAAACCAACATAAAATGCAATCACATTCACTTCATTTTTTGCTAATTCATTTCTGTAGGAAACGCAACCAGCCAGGGAATGGACTCTGAGTGTTGCTTTCTGTATTTATTTTCAGAATGAAAATACCAACATCAGGCACGAGACACGCTCACAAAGGTCAGAGTCCTGGTGAACAACAGCAGAACAGGCAAAGCTTCCTGTGCTTGGTTGGCCACCGCTGCTAAACTTGAAGACCAAAGAATGGGATGTATTTGTAATTTGGTGAGCAGGAAGTGATGAACAAGCAAAAGACTTGTGCTCTGAGAATCGATGAATACCCAGCCTATTCATAGCTGTCTGGTTTTCACGGCTTCTCATCTCCCTCGTCTGCCTTTAGAGTCCAGTTGTTCAACTCTTCCTCCTGTATTATGCAAAAGATCTCCCTAAAGCCAAAGTGATTAATGCTGGGAGCAGAGATTACTCCTTTAATTCCAAAATATCAGCACAGCTGTAAGTACAGAACGAGGCCAAGGAGAGGGCAAGGGGGACTTGTACTTTGTCACCCGTGTTAGTCTTGATCCGGTTGTTGAAATGGAAAGCCACCAGCTGTGATAAGAAATTTAAGGAGTACAGAAGATGTAACTGAGCACAGGAGAAAGGGTGCCCTGAAAGGCTTCTTCTTTCCCTGTGTCAGCACTGAAATAGGGATGTGATAGCAGCAAACAAATTTACATTCTTCTCCTGAACACATTTGAGGAATAGGCATTACTTTTCTAAGGGAGGGAAGAAAACTTCAAGTAAATAATGTCAGTTTTTATTCACTTCAGATTTGAATCTCTATCAATTATTTAATATTTGCAAGGCAACCTTATGTAATTAATCTATCATGGAAGACTGTTTACTCTTTACCAGTAACATTAAACTCTCAGTGACATATACCCAAGCCCGTGGAGATCCAGCCAGCTAAAAGGTTTGGAAATCTTGATTTATTTTTATATACTGCAAACAAATATATTTAATTAGAAAAACATCTCTGAAATTTTAGTCAACATGAAATCAACTTTTATTTTTTAAATAAATTATTCAAAAAGTGCTTGGGAAAACATCTAGCACTTTGAGTAAAATTAGGGTGAACTATACTATTTGTATTGCCACAATACCAATAGCCACTACTGGTGTGTGATAAGAACCCCATGTGCTAGCTGGTGTATGACTAAAAAGACAAATGTGTGAATACAAAGACAGCCCTTGAGCCAAAGCACTCAAAACACAAAGCAGAAGCCTCCAGCTGCCTATGGACAGGCAAACAGCACAGTACAGCAAATCGTTAGGACAATGGCAAGTACCATGCTGTACAATGTGCCAGAGGAACATATCAGCTCATTTGGGAAGCCCCAAATTCCTATGCTCATGGGACCCCCTTGTGCTTGCAGCACTGTAGACCCCCTAGTCCACCCACATATTTCTCTGCTGAGCATTTGCAGGTAAACTGTAATAATTGTTACTTTCCTGCATTAAACACCCAGACTTCAGGTGTGTTCATCGATTCATGGTCTATGTGATTTCTCTAGAGCAACTAGACATATCAGTGCTCGGGGTTTTGAGGATGTGAGATCTCAGACATGCTAACTGGATCTTCCGATGACATGCACCAAATTAGAGATAATGAAATCCCCTACTCGGGTGCCAGTATTATACACTAAGAAGTTTAATGTTTCTTTAATTAGCTTACCCACAAAATGCAACTGCAATGGTCATACTAGGACACTGTCCAGCTCTGCATCTGTATTCTGATTTGCACTCAGCTTCTTTCTTATGACACGTCTAAGTTATGTTTTATGCCATAGCAAATTACACCTTTCGATTTTTAAATATATGTGGGTCTGTGATAGGAGGCACTTTTTTTCTTCTTGTTCTGACTATCCCTTATTTCACTTGACCACTACAGCTAGTTTCCTGACTATCATCTTGGCTTCTAAACTTTTGGGTTGGTACCTAAGATAGCAGTTAACTTTTTGAATGTTAATTGCTCTTTTTCATTTTCCTCCTAACTTTTCTCCTTTGAGATAGATAGAATAATAGATGAACAGACAGAAAAAGCTCTTTTGCATGGAAAGGTAACTCTGTGCAGTTGTTGAAGTAGATACTAATTTGCTTTTTTCAGTATCCACGTTTTTTTCCAAAATCAAAGCCCATTAAATGCAAGCAGAAGGAAGCTGACTTTCCTCACAACAAGGCATGCAACTGCAGGTGAAGTTAGACCTCTATATATTTTTCAGCTGAACATATTTAATAAAGTTATGAAGAACATAATTGTTCATTTTAAATTAGTGTTTGCAGATATTACTGCTCACAAGAAGTACCTAATTTCTCACCTACAACCAGGTGCATGTTACAAAGCCCAGTGTGTCACACGCTGTTTAATACCTTGACAATTACAAATAAGATTAGCCCTGTCACAAAGGCAACCACCTACAGGTTTGTGTAATCTGAGTTTTGTAAATGAAAGTAGGATTTTTATGCCTTTATTAATAATAAAGGCATGAATCCTGCTTATGCGGGCACTTCTGTTGACTTGAAGGGGGAATGCAAAGAAGTTAGGAACAGGTCCAAGAAATGAATTCATTAAGATGTGCAAGCAAATTCCCTGACACCATTTTATTAACACTGAAAAGAATTATTCAACCAGAACATAGAAAGGGTAAAGGTTTTAAGGTTCCCAAAATCTAGAAAATAATCTAGATCGGTCTGCTTCTGACAATGGACACAGAAGTTTCTTTCACATTTAAGAGTACATTTCTCTACAAATCTCAAAGGACAGAGAATCCTTGGTCCAGTGAAAGCCTTAAGCATGTGCTTAACTTTTACACATATGAATGGTTCCATTCACTTTTTTAGGCTTGGATAGGGTAAATCACAGTCTTAAAGATTTATTTAAATCAGTCTTAAAGATGTATTTATGTGCTTTCTGGACTTGGGTTTTAAATGCCATTTCTATTTATCCAATACTTACATTTCCACTTCCCTTTTTCCTATGTCCCTTTATAGCACAGGCATAAGGGACAGAGTTATGGCTGACTTAACAGGAGCCTTAACTCTGCATTTCATGACATCTGTGAATTTTTAAATCACAGACTTTAATTAACATAAGGAGTTAATTTTTCCTCTGAGTATACGACAGCTGGATGTTATATACCACAATTTATTTACTCACGGAAGACGATAACTTTTGTATGTTCCTTGAGTTTTTACTTCTTGCAAGAGTTCAGGTCATTTTGCTAGCAGTAGAAATACACTGTGATGCACCACAATGCAGCGTCACCCATATGGAAATCAGGTGTCCCCAGAATCCAAGCACTGCCCTCCAGCTCGCATCTCCAAGTCACAGTGGAAGGCACACAGGGATAGTCACTCGGGTTGTTTTTCCCCAGTTAAAAGAGTTGTTTCTCTCTGCTTTCAAGCATGATATGAAATTATTAACATTCAGATGACTGTGTGGAGACCAGAATCCAAAGCCAATTAGAGAAGGATGATGTAAGGCTGCCAATTTACAATTACCACAACACCTGCGACATTTATAAATATTACCTCACAAAATTCCTGTGTCCTTAGGTAAATCCTTAGATTTCAGTCTTGTAAAATGGATCACATATGTTCCCTGCTTCTGTGACTTGACAAACATCTTTATATAAAGCAAGCTACTTTAAAATAGTTTGGTATTTAAAACATTTGACAAGCAGGACCATTCCTAACATTTTACTGCTGTAATTAACAATCAGAAGAAGCTACCAAACTTATGGTTAACTAATGGGTCTGCCTAAGCACCAGGAAATATGTGACAACCCAGCACAGACAGGAAATCCTACAATATGAGGGACTGGGATTTAAGCAATGCATAAATGTATTAGTACCATCTCTATATTAAAACAGAATTGTCAGCCTTATCATTGGTTTATATTAATAATATTTACAATATTAACAATGTTCTTGGTCTTTTTTAATGGTAATAATAATGATAGGTGGTTTCCTGATGTTATCAGATGGGTTCACCAAATCAGGCATTTGCAACCTATCAGTTCCTTCAGCCCACATGAGCCTTGGTTTCAAAATATTTCCAACATTTATTCACTGGAAGACTGCTAACTGAAATTACTGTTTCTACAAGCAGGATGTGAAATAGCT
The DNA here is from genome assembly GCF_030463565.1 of Pelecanus crispus. NCBI lineage: Eukaryota > Metazoa > Chordata > Aves > Pelecaniformes > Pelecanidae > Pelecanus > Pelecanus crispus. The sequence goes on from NC_134644.1 coordinate 37,947,386, forward strand.
TTGCAGCAGCAGAAAATGGTGTTCAGCCTGCTCTTTCAGACCTGCATGGGCGGAGGAATATTGAGGAAGCCATACAAAAGGCTGCCCAAGGAATTTGCTTGTACAACAGCTATGGCAGCTTACAAAGGCACATCCTCTGAGGTTTTTTTCCCCATCGTTCAACTGACAGATGGAAAACTGACCCCAAGAAAGTGCCCTGGACCATTTCTTTCCTAAATATAGGAGGTAGATTTAAATATGAAGATGGTGGCAACTAATAGCTGGAAGACAAAAGATTCATAAAATGTTATGATTGTTTCACAAACAGACACTGGTGGTGGTAATGCTATTTTAAAATCTTCATCTCATTGCAGGCCACTGCCCCACAACTGTAACAATATAAGGATTATTAATCACACTGGGGCTATTTCTTCAATTACATGGACAGGCACACAGTAAGATGCAAATGCAGGCCATGATGCTATCAAGCCCAGCTCTGGTTGTTAATAATAACATGGATATCTCTGATTTGTCCTGTGTTAATTACTGAACGAGGAACCTATGACATGCAGATTGCCTGATGGGGCTAAACTCAGAGATGATTTATTTATTCTATGATTATTTTTTGTAATATTAAAAACCAAGTGAGAGTAAAAGTGACTGTCAAACTCAGTTAAATTCCACTGTTTATTTCAGTGGGATGACATTTACATGAAACAATGACCTTGCCTCTGACTTTAGTTGCACCAGCATAAACCCTGAAGGAGCACCATGTGAGCCCAAGAGAACTATTCAAAATTCACACTAATACAAAGTGGAACTTGAACCTGTCCAATCATCTTCAAAAGTAATTGCATCTATGTCCCTCTTTCCCAGTTACTCTTCTTCTGTCTCTCTTGTCTGCAATCGCTACCTAAAATGTCTTTCATGCCTGTCCTGTCCTTCTCGCGTATCTACCTCCACTTGGGATGAAAAAAATAGGTATGAGTAATCGTACCATCTCGTAATATGATATATTGACAGCTTATTTCCTCCTGCTATACTTGGGTAAAAATCATGCTTGAGTCACATGCCAGTCCCAGTTTATCTTTCTGGATTCAATTTCAGATGAAACACCTATCATTTTGAAATTTCCACAAATATTTATGTCAAAGAGAAAAGTCTCATCTGATTGCCTGTGGACTCAACTAAGATGCACAGCCATGCCACAGTTCAGTCAGACAACAGAAGGATTTCTATAAATACCCTAAATTCATAAAAATCCTAAATGTAACCAATTCCTATTTGTGGGGTCAATTCCGTGTTTAAGCCTTTGAGGACCTCCTCTTCCAAAGTTGCTATTTTATCTTCATCAGGGAAAGACTGCCTCCAGTTACCTCTTTGTGATCTAAAACTCTCACGTGGGACTGCTTAGGAACAGGTGATTCTTGATAATGAAATATTTTACTATACAAGTGTTCTTTAAGTCATAATATCATCCAGAATATCTCGGTTCTTATTCACAAATAGCAACACAGAGATGAAAGACTTCTTAGACGTCAAATAACCCCCAAAGAGTAAGTGACTTTCTTTTTTGTGATGAAATACTATGAAGTGGGAATGGCAGTGTGATACCCTTGGAGGAAGGCAGAGTGAAGCCAAAAGGACAAAAAGTCAATAAATTACAGAAGCAAACTGAAAATACGGACACACGGATTTCAGCTGTATAAATCACAGCAACTCCAATAGTACTATGCTGATTTATTCTTTCTGTGAGCCTCCCCAGTTAAGCTGTGCTGGCTCACTCACAGAGTATACAAAGAAAATGAAAATACAGTGAGGTTAATAGCCAGCATTCTGTTCCTCCCCACAGTGTGCCTTGGTATCAGTTACCAAATCTGCAACCTCATCCTGGGGTATGAAATGAGAAGAATGGTGTCAGTCCTCAAGAGGCAGGAGCTGCAGCTGTGACGGGAATGAAATAAGGAGTGCTGGTGTGACACGGCTTGCCTTCTCCCCATCTTCTCTCATCTCTGGCATTCACAGGCAGAGTCAGCATCAGATTTATGGGGACCTCAGGCAGAGGTTAAGGTACAGGCCCTTCTCCCCACGTATTAGATGACTTTCAGTGCTACCCAATTTAGTGTGGTATGACCCTCTGTCTATGTCCTAGGCCCTTGGGCAATATTCTGGGTATTCACCCCTAAAGATAGCTCTCTCCACAGGTCTGCAGCAGAAATTCACCTGTTCCAATCCAAAAGCCTGCTGATATTTGGCTTTATTTCTCACATTAGCAGATATCTCCTTGTCTTCTCCAATACCTCCAACTATTTTGCTGCTTCTCTCCCGTTTCACTCCTGGGGATGCAGTAATACCAAGATTTAAAATCAGAAATAACAGACATCAAAAGATCCCTCAGATCATCTAACCACCTTCCTGATTGTTCCCCAGGGTACCTTCCCCAAATTTGTTCAGTCCTGTTCCCTATGCCTTTACTAATAGGGTTTTCAGTGGCTTCTTTCAGTAGACAGCTCCGCGGTGTTATATTTCTGAAACTTGACAATGGCTATTATTGTGCCTAAAGGGGGAAAATTAGGATTTTTGCTTTTCAGTAATTTTCTCCTCCATTACTAGAAACTCTAGCCCTAAATTTCAGTTGACCCTCTAGGTCACTATTAATCAACCTTATGTAACATTTGAAACTCCAAGACATGCTCTTCATCTTTCTAGTCTAGTGTTTTAAAGTCCAGAAGTCGGGGGGGGGGTTAACATAAACATAGTAAATACAGAACAGGGAAACATGATATGAGGATATCATATTCTGGACTAGTACCACTGGTCACTGTCAAACACTGTCAAAGAATTACCCGAGCCTGAGCTTAGAAGCCAGGGAATAGGGATCCAAGAGGCTTCTTGGGAGTTAATGAGAAATCATGTAGCAATATTCCAACAAAAACCAAACAGGTACTTAACAAATAAGGGCAAATTCTGCACTCTCTTATTCCCTTTACAAGTTCTTTGGGCGGGAAGTGTGCTTCTCCATCTGGCACAGAGATCTCATCTCCTTTTAAGTTTACTAAGTGTTATGCTGTTCAGAACATATAACAACTATTAAGTAGGATCCATTTGAGTTTTGCCTGAGTAGAATATACGTGAAGGTAGCATCTCTTCCCTCTGATCTCACCACAGTGCCATGTCTTCCAGTGGGAAATCCTCTTTTGAGTTGTCTGCCAGATTCCCTTCCTAACAGGGATATCTGGAGAGCTTTGTTCACCCCAAGCCTTCAAATATTTTACTTGCATTCTTGCACCACATTACAAGTGCATGTCATAAGAGTAATGTTAAGGGGCTGAGGATTTTCCTCAGCCCTGTGACCCACAGGGCTAATTACTAGCCCATCACACGACAGGAGTTCATAAGCAGTGCTTGAAATGGCCATTGTTATAATAAACAGGGGCAGAGCATGAAGTTTATGTACCCTGTGCCCTCTCCTCCCACCCAGCCAGACTTTTCAGAGCGTTCTCCCAGGGTCCTACAGACAGACATACACAACTCTTGAATGGGGATGGGTAACATGTCTGAAGATTGTCATTTCTTCTGCAGAAGAAAGATATTTCTAATGGTTGTATCTATAAAACAAGGAGCCCCCAAGACTAGCGTGGAGTGTGTTAACAGCATTATTCATGGTTCTCATACCTTAGCCCTCAGCTTTGTAGGGACAGAACAGGCTGCCCTATTCTTGTTTACACTGCTATAAATCCGGTGACCAACTTTTGGCATATTCTGAATACATTTCATCAGCGATCAGCACTGTGGCAGGAATGAAGAAAAAAATCTTTCTCATAGCCCTATCAAATGTCTGAGTCTGAAATATATTCCAAAGACATGCCTCAAAGCCTCCACTCCATTACCTGGACAAAGACATGGACACCTGAAAATAATACAGGCTCAGATGAGGGGTGCACATCTGGCCAGAGATTCAGGGGGGTGATAATTTTCACTGATGCATGAGTTTCGGCTCTTACCCCAGGCAACTGATCTCCTATCAGCTAACCATGAAAATTGGTCACATATGTCTTCTGAACTCTTCCACTCCCATGATTTGACAGGGTCCTGCACAAAAACATCTCTCCTGACCCTTTTTAGCTTGCCTCACAAATACTTTATCCAAATGATAGAGGGTGACCAAACGATTTAGGGCAGTTTAGGATAGGGTTTGGTGGAAAATAGGAAATGTAATGTAATCATATTAAGAAAGGGGGAATTTTAATGAGAAGACAAGAGGAGAGATTTCTTTGCAGGCCTTATGAAAACTAGGTTGAACTTAAAACCAAGATGATATTGAAACTGTAGGAAACAAACCTGCTTTAGGCATAACTGTCATTCCTGTCTCCAGTCTGTAAAATTTTGTATTATGGTACAAAGGCAACCAAAACAGTACAGGTTGAACAACCAGCATTGTAGAGAGCTTAGTCCTTCTGGGGAAGCGGTGTAAGCCTTCTCATAAAGGACAAGCCAAAGCCAGACTTGAGGTCAAGAGGAACTGAAGGTCAGTTTAGATGGAGCTTTGAGCAACCTCATGAGTGGAAGATGTCCCTGCCCATGGCAGGAAGGGTTGGACTAGATACTCTTTAAAGGTCCCTTCCATCCCAAACCATTCTATGATTTTATGAAGACATTATATCTTTCTTAGATGACACTTGAGATTTTTCAGGAGCTAGGTTGGTCCAAAAACAGCAAGCAATTTGTTAGCAGCTGTGTGCTGCTGTGTTGTTCATATTATTGTTATTCACTGTAATAATTCTGTTAGCAAAGCAGCAGAAAAGAGGTATGTTAACTCAAGATTGTTTCTGAAAAAAAAAAAAACAAACCAAGAAGATCCTAAAAACCATCTTTTTCTCAGCACAAGAAGAAATAAAGAAAAAAAACGCAGAAAAAATAGAAAGTTAAAGTTATTGTATTTTCTTCAAGAGCCAGAAAAGGTGACCTGAGCACAGTGAGCAGAGCCTGGCTAAGCTGAGCCCATGGGAGGAACCTGGGAAAGTTTCTTTCCTTGGTGGCGTCCTGGCTGAAGAAGGGCCATGCACTATTGCCACCAGCTTCAAGCCACCGTCACTACTACCACAGCCCATTTTTCCTTTTAACAGAGATGGGTCACGTGCAGAAAGACACCACTGCCGTTCTTGAGAATGGGATCTATATGATTAGATAGTCTCTCTCCTGGCATAATAAATCACGCTCTCCTATGCTGTTCACTATTGCTGAATACTTCCAGTGTTCAATATTTCAAGTACTTCTGTTGGTCAAAGCCCATACTGATTTTTCTGGAAGTAGTTTCATTCACATTATACTTGTACAAAAACATGATTTATTTTAAATGTCAGGAGTAAATTATAGTTTTACAGATTTTGTAGAAGGTTTTTCTTCCTGACAAAATAAATTATTCTTCCCCCAGAATTACCAGGTTTCCTCAGGTCTTGGTTTTCCTCCTCTTTATTTAGAAAGCCACACATATGAGTACACTAAATATTTATGAATATAATTTATGAGCCCAGTTGTCTGTTTCTTGCCAAAAGTAAGAAGTTGGCCTGTGTGTGGCCTGAAAAATCTTAACTATGACCAGACTGAAACTACGGAGGTGACGGCAACTTCACATTCATTGGGAACAACGTCCAAAAATTCCATATATGACATAGAAAATATGTCCTAAATAATAAGGAATCATACATCATCTCTAAGCTAACCAGGCTGTTAATTCAAAATAAAAGACAATAAGGAAGTTAAGCACAAGACGTTTGATAGCAACATTACAAAGGGCATAAAAACTGAAAAAAATGTACTATTTTCCTGACTGAACTGATTATTTTGCTTTGGTGTATTTGCTTAATGGTTTCCTTGTTACCTTTGAACAAGGTGATTTGGGCTTCCACGTAAAAATTAAAAAGAGTCTCTCCATTGAGTGTGATAGAAGCTGGATCAGGCCTCGAGTCAGGATGCAGAACACTCAGGTGACCTCCCAAGACTCTTCCAAAACAGCCTCCCATTGCACTCAGGGAGCAAATGCTGCCTCCTCTGATACCTGGCACAGCCTCTCAAGTGTTGCCCAGATTTCTGGAGAACAAAAAACAGTAAGTCTTTCATCACTGCAGATCATCCTAAATAGTGGTTTTCATTGATTAACGTATCATTCTCCACAAGCAAAAATACTCTTTATCGTAGGAAAATACAGCGCAATCGGGAACAAGTCACTAGTATTTGCTCTTCACAATAGGAAAGGACATCAGATTAATATCTCAGAAATTATAAAAACAAAGCTTTGCATGGGGTCCTTGCTATTTTCTTAGATTTATGAGGTTAGAATTCCTCCCAGCCAAATTTTTGACACAAGTGAAGCTAAGAAATAAAGGTATTTTTAAAACTAAGTGAAAACCAAAATAAAATGTTTGGGATTGAATTTCAAAAGAATCTTTCTTTAAAGTTTAACATGGTGAGTGGAGCTGAAGAGACAGTGATAGGGAGTGGGCTTTTTTGAAACAATTGTTATGTCATTCCCACTGGACATGGAATAGGAGAAACACACTCTGGCACCACGCAGTCCCCCACTTTGCATTTACTAGCTTTGCTCATCTCTTGGATTGGGGAGTTCCTGCTTTCTTGCCTCTAGTGTACAATTTACAATGTAGCTCAAATATTTATAACTAGGTTGCTTTTCATGTTCCCCTAGGTGCTGCGTATTAACCTGTTTTATGAGATTTTGGTAAAGAGCAGCATATCCTATAAATTCAAAGTTTGAAATCCACTGGGACTTATCAAGTATCAGTTTGGGGATTCAGAAACCTTGCTAGATAGCAAAATTCTCTGCCACCACATATTGTACCCCTAATTAAGAGAACTTTCCTGTTTACACAGTGGTTAAGGAAAATTGCTGATCATAGATCTGTAGCTAATCTTGTGTCCTGTAGAAATGCAAACAATTTTCTGAATAAGGCGTGTGTTTGAAAGCTCCCAAAGTAAAGAAAGAGGTCTCTGGGCATTGAGTACTTGTCCATATGAACAAGGAACACCTTCAGGTCTGTCTCTGATACTGTATGGATCTGTAGCTACTGTAAATGGATAACCTTCACAGGCCATTAGTTTTGTTTTTGTTAACCCACAGAATTAAACCCATGGGCACATTTAGAAGGTTTATTTCAGTCTGATCTTCCAATGACCCCTCATTCTGCCTACAGGAGTCCAAATATTTCCAGGGTGGATACATAATCAATTAGTTATTTTATATGCAATTTATCTTAATGGAAATTCAATCAAACATCACAACCTTCTCGAATACCATTCTTTACCGTTGTGTCAGCCTTCGGAGATGTCTGCAGGTAGAGGGTCCTTAATGAGTTTTATAAAGCACTCATATGCAGTGCCTGCCACTATAAGCCAAAAAGAGCTCCTTAATTAGTTCTGTAAGAGAGAAGATAATGCAGCACCATCTGTACAGGTTTTCAGATCAGGCGCTTCCCTCCTTGTTTTTTATGGATTGAGAAATGCCAGTTCAGCTGGCCTACCATGCGATCCTAATTTCTCAGTCATTTAACAGTGCTCAGAGTTGATGGGGATGGTTGTTGTTCTTTTAATCTAGATATGAATTTATTTTTAAATCTACTCCAAGCTTTCACTTGTAAAAGAGCTAGCAAGTCTATCATCTCTGGGTAGTCCAAACCTTTGCTATAGGGAAAGCAATGCTCTAGGGAAATGCCTGAGAAAGAATTTGCAGATTTAACTGAAAAGTCTCAAGCAAAAAAAAACAGAGAAGCTCCAACATAAGCAACTTTACATTTGCAGCTATTTGCTTCTGATGTTTTCCCTTTCTCTGGCCAGTCTCAATTAAATTTTTAGCTTGCTTTGGCTTTTAAGCGGACCATATAAGCATTGGATTTGATTCACTGCAAAATATCACGAAGTTCATGGATAACTCTCCTCTCACATATTTGTTGTGGTATTTCTGTGGGGTGTGCTGTATTGTCATTCACATGCAGGTTGCAGCAAAAGGGTGCTGTGAAGCTTCATTGCCCTCTGGAATAGCAAAGGCAAGGAAAAGGGAAGCAAAATGCTCCTGGGTGCTCAGGTCATGAGTACGTCTTGCTGTATCCCCTCCATCCCCACTGCTCCTTCAGAGCCAGCTACGCTGGGGACCTAGGGCAGGCGGGTCTCCCCAGCTGAGCAGAGCAGCCTGTGCCAGTCCTCCAGACCACACCTGTGCTTGCTCAGAAGTCAAAAAATGCCAGCATCAACCCAAGCTGCAAAGGAGTCTGGTGGGGAGGAAAGTTGGCACAGATCTCCTTCATGCAGGCAGATTGGGACCCTGCAGGACCAGCGCCTTCATCTCCTGAGCTCAGCGAGTCAGCCTTGAGCCTGAAGGACAACCTGCAATATGAGCAGAGGACATGGGGCATCAGTTTATACCTGCTCAAACCCACCTGCGCATCTGTGCTTTGCCCTGCTCTGCATCTCAACACAAAGCCTGGGGAGATCCCTCAGCTCTGAAATATTAGCAAAAGCTACAAACCATCCTTTGTACAGTTTTGTATCATCCTTCACCCAAAGATCTTAAACCAATTTGCTGACATTAATTAAGCCTCATAAACTCCTCTGGGAGTTAAATAAATGTGGCTATACACACTTTGTACCAGAGCTTACCTTAAGAGAGTTTTTCTAAGTGTTCATTCCTGCTGACCCACGCAAGAGCAGCGGTCTGTATGAATATGCTGACCTCCTGAAACTCTGTTTCTTGCAGGTAAGCCTCAGTTTAGTTTTCCACTGAAGTAACATATGGAAAAACATATACTTAACCATGCACAGTATGATTTAAATATGTTGCATACTCAAGGGCATACATGAAATAAGACATGTCAACCAGACTGTTTCAGGCTTTGTAAGACAGCCAATACACTTGCAAGTAAGGTAGACTTTGGACATTCATTTTAAATATCATGAAAACTGATCAATCCTGGTTTAGCTTTTAGACACTGGGCAATGTTGGACATTTTGTTAGCCTTCTAACTGACAGTTGTATGAATTTGATTTCCCCACAAAATCCCTTTAAAGCAGTCCATGCCCAGTCAGTTGAGCTGGTGCTGGGCATTGTTATGGAGATGATCTAAGTTTAACTCCTGGATTAATCTGCCACTCTTCAGAGATGGGGCTGTTGGAGTCCCTTTACTTATTCCTGTAAAACACAGGTGATATTTTTGGCATTGCTACAAGACAATCCATCTACATTGCTGACCCTCCCATCCAGTCATGAAATGAAACGTTCTCTTTTTAACTTGAACACCACAAGAGTTGCTGGGGTTTCAGTTCTGACCACTGTGAAACTCATAATTTTGTCATTGGCTTTACTAGGACCAGGATTTCCCCTAGACCAAAGGTATTCCATTGACAGTCAGTGCACCCTTGGGCATACCTGGACCACTTCTAAGGCAGCATACAAAAAAACAATCTGTCATGCATAGGCTTTAATTCTCTCTGCAGACACCCTGGAAAACCATTACAGATCCATATTCACAAAAATGTTGAAAGCCATTTCCCTTAGCCACTGAGAAAGATACGTTCAATAAAAAGCTGAAGTTATGTCAGCACTGCTCAGTTAGGGGCCATGTTGAGGTCTCTTGACAACATTTTAAAGGTCTACTTCTTATGTATGTCTGAACTGTGGTCCAATTTGTGGGTGTCCCAACTTGATGGACACTTTGCCTCTATGTTTAACAGCACATACGTCTCCTGCACATTGAACAGCCCAGTCTAGAGGGCAGGAGTAGACTTCACAGCATCATCCTGGCCCCAATTTCCACTCTGTTTCTGCTGAAGCTACAGTCTCTCTTACTTTCTTTTTCTGCATTTGCCTTAACCTTAAATTGTCACAAGCCCTCTGCACAGCTGTGGGGTGCTTAGGGATTTTGTCAGTGCTAAGATATGCAGGAAATCTCCCACAACAGAATTGATAAGGTTTGAGTGTAAACTTGCCAACTACCAAGGTTTAGTTAAAAAAGATGGAATTTTGGCTTATTTTAGGCTTCAGGAACCTTGCAACACCAGAACTGAAGGCATAAGGCAGAAAAACATGAGTCCTAAACAGAGAGAAGAACCCGCAGAGCCATTTTGCAAGTGCTCCTGCCACAACAGCTAAGGCTCCTAGATACAGCCATCTGCCTCTTTTTCCCTTTCCCCTTTGCTACATACACTTCCTCTCCCAGATGTTTTTCATCATCTAAGGTAGAAATTCAGGCATTCATGTAACTGATCCTAAGGACTGTGCTGCATGTGATTAGCATCAAGTCACCAAAGAACAAAGAAATGCAATTAATCCCTGTTTAAATAAAAAACAGATTAGATCAGATTAAACATATTAGCAATGGGCAAACCTCAAATGGTTTGGAGACTGGACTTGGGCTGGAAAAGTGTTTGGGAGTGCCAGTATAACCCAGATCCTATCCAAACTTTCTGATGCTTCTATCCAAGAAGGCTGGAAAGCACCAGGAAAGCTCTCCTGTATGATCCTTTGCACTTCCTACTCTCCAATTCAGTCGGAATAAAACCAGACACTCTCATGGTATGTGACTTCTGGCACCAACACCTCTGATCCTGCTCAGAACAAGAAAATATTGAGGGCAGAGTTGCCTACTTACTAAGTAAGGGTTTAGTTAAAAGGACTTGCTATAGCTAAACAGATTTCAGGGTTGATTTTTTTGTTTGTTTGTTTTTGTTATGAGTTGAATTTGTTTCTAGGCTTTGTGGTAGAAACAATGACCACCATTCCGTTATCCCATTGATATTCATGATTTTGCATGTACATCAAACAGAGCATTTTGAACAACCCATCTATGGGGGTTAGGTTGTCAGTATTCTGATTTCAACAACATTTTTGTCAACATCTGAAACAGAAACATTTTGATCAACCCATAAAAGTGATTGCAAATAGTAGTGAAAGACTTTTCCCTAGCAGCTTGCAGATCTGGCCTGATCTGTCAGCAGGAGTGGGCTTCATCTCATCTCTGAGAGTTGAGTATTTAAATATATGAATTCCACATACATCAATATGTGAGTTTGAATATATGGATTTTGTGTGCAGGTATTTGTTCCTCAATTGCAGATTTGTCAGGATATTACATGTCATTAGTCCCAGAGACAGTCACAGAGCTGACAGCTCAGTTGGCTCATACCAGTTTTTTCCTGCAAGCTTCCTTACTTCTGTCCCAGTTGTGGGCTGAGCCTCCTAATGTGGGCACAAGCATCCTGTCTGCAGAGATGGAAGTACATATTTCTTCCTGCCCACGTTGAGAGATCCCTGCAAAACCCCAGAGCTACTCTAGTGCATCAACATTTGCCTTAACCCTCAAATGTCACAAGCACTCTGCACAGCTACAGGGTGCTTAAGAGTCTTGTCAATGTCAAGATATACAGCCACAACATTGCAGGATCTGCACCAGTATTTTTAAAGTGACCTGGGACCTAAGCTTTTAAGCAACATATCCTAAGGTTTCTTGGTTCATCAGAGCCAATATTCTTTACCCTTGTTCACAAATTTCTACTATTTCTACATGTATAATAGAGTTCCAGAATGAACTTTATACCAATCAGAAAAAAAAAAAAATTAAAAAAAAATTTAAAAAGTCTTTCTGATAGAAGAGAAGTCTTTCTGAAGATAGGACAGATAGGTGGATGGCTGGACAGATGCTTAGCACGCTTCTTTGAAGAACTATATTTAGTGCAGTTCCTCCCTGAAACTAACATCTCCTAAAGATTTTTTTACGTCCAGTCCAATGAAAGTAAAAAGTGGGGAACAAAAGCACTGTCTCTGGAAAGCAAAAAATCCCTCAATGCCAGAATCATGAACTGGATTCAGAAATTTCCATATAAGAATGGTCATTCCAGAAAACATATAATGAAATGACAAGCAGAGGATTATCGGGGATTAGAAGTATATACATGCATCACGATGTAATCATTTCCCACATCCATGACTTTTTTCACAGTCTTTAGTTTGAAGAAGTGAGATCAGAGGCAGATGGGGCCTCATCTGTTGGACTGGTCCAGCTAACCTCTGGAAGGTAGCCATTCAATACACACCATAATTTGCTCTCAGACTGGACTAGAGTCACCACTAAATCAGATATATGGGGCCAGATCCTCAGCTGATGTGAAGTAAAGTATCTCCACAGAAGTCAACTTATGGCAGCTGAAGGTCTGATCGATGGTGTTAAGTACACTGGTAAAGTTTCAACCATCGGACAAAAGTGATTTCTCACCTGTTTCCCAGACATTTATTATTCATGGCTGGATTTCACCTCCTTGCCTCACGGTGACTAGCACTCCTCTCAAGAAAGAACCCTACTGAGATCTCTGGTATATGTGGAAAATAAAAAAAAAGCACTCGACGGGAGGGGAGCAGGATCTTCAATGCTAAAAAAGTGAATGCCTCAGAGCTCTCAAATCCTAGCCCTTTTACAAACTAAACAAAAATCCCTCTCTCGCCTGAAACTTACCCTCAGAAACTTTTAAAAATATGGTTTGTCAAACATTTTGGATTTTATGTCTAATGAAATGCTAATAAAAATGTGGAACGGTAATTTATTTTTTGGTGCTGCACTCAAAGAGTGAGAATACTTGGTAGCTGTGTGTTCAAGATGAATTGCCGGGAAATGCCTTTAAAATCTGTCCTGTCCTTTACCTGTTTAGATTTATATCACCTTAGATGTTAACAGCCCTTAGGTGACTTCTTAATGCCAAATGTAAATACAAAAACAAGAACAAAATGTTCCTCATGCATTCATACTTACCTTTCCTGGCAGAAGGCCACTTCTGTCACTCAGAGCTCAGACTGTTCTCCTTTTAATTTGGCATCAATTCCATGGCTGCTGTTAATAGTATTATTGGTGTTGGAGGTAAGCCAGACACCATACTTTTCTAACCAATTTGTCCAATAAAATGGATTATTTTGTTAGTTAATCTGTCAGTTCTTGAAAAGAGAAACCTTTAATAGCATTTTTACAATTATTCTGGGTTTATGTCTTATGCTTTCTCATTACCCTGCATCAATACCAAAGCTTCTACAGGAGCTAATTAAGTTTCAATACATTCACAGAAAAATGACCATTCAGCATTGAGCAGAATCTTCATTTTGGCACTTTTTTTTCCTCCAGAGATTAAAAAAACCCTGACTGTTTCAACTCTGGGTTGATATTTTTTCTTGTCTTACTCCTACGGTCCTTTCCCCCCCAGAACGCACCAGTCTTTTCTGTGTAAAAATGGAACAAGACACAGTACAACTAACAAAGCTGGCTTCTTTACAGGCATGCACCATTTGTCCCTGCTCTGCAGTAACTCCAGCTCTTTGGCTTCACCCTCATGACCATTCTGTCCTCCCTTCCCTTCTGGGGCTTCTTGCCATGCAGCAGTGCCATCAGCTCCCTCCTCCTTCCCCTCGTTAAAACCTGAGCAAATGGCTGGCTCCAAACAAGACCTGTGTTTCATGAGCTGGAACATTGAACAAGACTAAACATTTCAACACACCCTACAGATTTTCTTCCCTGAACTGTTTTTCCTTCTTTGCATATCTATCCGTTTTCAGAGGTTTAAGAGCTCACGTCTGAGAGTGTGTCTACTCCGTCTAGAGAAGCTAAAAATGGCCAGCAGGTTCAGCAGTTATTGCAGGTGGCCTGGCAGATGAGCAGATGAACAGGCTGGGGTATCACCTTCTCTTAAAGAGGAGCTGGAGAACACAGGGCAGAAAGCAAAACATGAAAATCTTCATAACAAAGTCTAATAAAAATGTTCATACACAAAAATCAGATCAATAAAATATGTTCTATTTTAACAACAATCCTGCAAACAAAAAAAAAAACCAAACTATTACCTCAGAAGTCTTCATTATTTCCTGTGCTGGGCTGCAAAAGAAATAGAGCCAGATTGTATGACAAACACTGCATGTTCATTGACAGTCTGGTTTGACCTTTAATATAGCTTAAATCAGAAGCAGAGTAAACAGGGCTGCAAGGAGGCGTTGGACATAAACTGGGTAATCCTATCTGGCCCAGGAAACAGTACCTTCAGCAGCACATTCTTAAGTACCTACTGCTTCCTCCCCATATGGATTCAGGTGGTTAAGTGCATTTCTGCAGTGTATTTGTGTCTTGAATATTTTCTACGTGGAATGTGGGCAACTTTATGGAGTTTAGGTTAACTACTTTTATTTTCTTTGACTGTAATCATCTGTATGCCAACACCCTGGTTTGGTCGGCGTTCCCTGCCCCGGGGTGAGCCCACAGCCCAGGGCAGTGTGACGGGGACTCAGCCCTGTGCCTGCTGCCAGGGCAGCAGCCTGCCCGGCCACTGTCCGCAGGCACACAGAGGCACTGCCAGCAGCTGCCTGCTTCCCCCCTGCCTGCCCTCGCCTCTGGGCAGGAAGGGCTGAGCACGAGGAGAAGGCACCAATGCACAGACCGCTGCCTACTCTGCATTAGTGGTGCCCACAGGAGCTGTGGCACGATGACAGCAACACTGAGCTCTACACCAAAGCAGCACTGCTTGGCCAGCCACATTAGCGCCATGCCATGCCCAGCTGATGTCCCCACAAAAGCCCATCTGCCTGAGAGCTGCTCCTCCTCTGGAGCTACAAGAGTCCCTCAGGGCAGGCTATATAACGTGGCCTGCTGAAAATTTAAACCAAAGGGTATTTCCTCTCATGTTTACAAGTATAAACTATGACAATTTAAATCTGACATCTCTCAGCTCAGGGAAAGACTTCATATAAACATGTGTTTGGTGTCTTCTGGTTTCTTTCTCAACCAAACCCTTTAGCAAGTGTACACACACTTCATAATGATACAAGCAACATTTTCCTGCTGCTATGTACTGGAGAAGTGCTTGGCATAGCAGTTAATTCCAGCTTCAGTCTCCGTGTTCAAATCCCCTGCGCACAGCAAGGCTGAAGCCTGGACTCCATACTTGCTGCTCCTGATGAGATATGCCTGGACTCCAAAGGTGAAGGTTGTTTATGAGCCCTGAATCCTTGCACCTGGTCTCCTGCACAGCCAGCCCCATCACAGCACAACCCTCCAGCCTGGCTGGAAGAGATCCTCTGCGCTCTGCGTTCCTTGGAGAGCATCCTCTGTTTAACGAAACTCAAACATTTTATTAAGGAAGCTCAGATGGAGGCTCTGCAGCTTTTAAATGCACAACGCTAGCCATTTACGGCCAAACACTGCAATCCTTACAGCACTCAGTGTTGTGAGAAGTCCCAGAGGTAACAGTCTGCATTATCAATGAGGAACACCATGGTCCCAGGCTGTGCAAGCATGGCTTTCCTCACCTGTCCGTTTCCAAAAGGACTGGGGTTTACCAGACCAGTCCCCATGAACCTTCTCACTAAAAAACATACTCTCCTGATGACTTGAAATAGCAAATTGACAGAGCTTCTTTTAAAGCTTTCAGGGGGATCTCTGTTTCTGAAAAATATATAAATATATAATAAACCCAGAAACATCAGTGAGCAATTTACTGGAATTGGAGGCTCAGCTATTTTCTAAGCTGTAAGTAGACTACAGAAGCCATTTCTTTTAAGACCCTTGTGTTTTCCACACCATGTACTACTTTGTGCACATTTATGTGCTTACACTGCAGACACCTCCAGTGCCCCAGAAAGGATAGAGCAGCAGCAAGGAGCAGAGACTTTGGCTGAACCCTAAGTTTTTGCATACATGGATGGGCACTGCAACCAGATTTGTCCAGAAACATCCTGAAGCAGGGACTAAGTTACCAAAATGCCTAGTAGTCAGCTTTCAAGATGGAAAAGTAGCTCTCAAGACAAGTGGTCTCACACTATTTATTTAGCAGACAGGAGTAGAGCCCATTGCAGTGAGGGAAGGTAGAAATAAGTAACCTGAAGAAAGCTTTCAAACCTGAGTGACTTTCCCAAGAACAAGAGTTGCGTCTCTTGTAAGAAAGGGTCCTGGAGCTTGTGTCTCTTCACACATGCTGCAGGTAGCCAAACACTGCTGGGGAACTGCAACCACAAAAACTCAAATTACAGCCAGCCAGAGGATTTATAGGATATCTAGGTTTGCTAAGTGGCTTCTAATGGGCTTTGAGGGGCTAAGGGATTGCCTCTGTCCTGAGCCTGACAACAGGCTTGTGGACAAGGGGCTGCAAACCTCAACAGGATCACCAGCCTGACAGCAGCTCAGACTATCACTATCATAAAAAAAAGACTTTGGGAGCCACTGCTGGTTGTGACAGAGCCACATAAATTTTGAAATTAATGTCTTGGAAACAGACAGGTCGTTCCCGAGAGATCAGGGAATGCACAAGGATGCAAAAATACAAAGTTCAAACTGTTTTGTCCAAATCCCAAAAGTCTTATACATCAGTACTGAAATGGTATCAACACTAATAGGTGTACTAGCACTGTTTTCAAGCCTCAAAATCAAATGCTGGTGTTGCATAATAACAAGCATCAGCTTTGCCATCTTCACCCTGCCAGCGGCTCCCTCAGGTTTGCTACTTTACCTGCACTGACAAAAACCCCACAGCTAGGCTCCTGGGCACCATTTCCCACCTCAACCCTGCTAAACAGCACCCTCACACCATCCAGGACTGGCCCGCAGTCACTGTCAGCTGCACTCTGATGAATCAACCCCAAACATCTTGGAGGCACCCTAGCAGCCTTGTTTTAAGTCCCATTTCTGCACTTTTCCTCCCAACCCACCAGCTGCTCCACAGCTGCTGGTTCCTTAACCCCTTCCCTGTCTTGAGCTTTAAAACCCTATTAATAAGGGGTCATCTATCTGTACTATGTGTTGATAAAATTCCTTTGCAACACAGGCCCAGTTTTACACTTTCTGTATTTCTTCTGTACCCAAGGAGCTGAAATAAGGGTATGGAACGGCCTGATTTGTACAGGTCTGATAGCTGGGGCGGGGGCAGAATCTGGTGTAAATGATTCCTTTCTGAATATAAAACTTAACAGAAATATTTTTCAAGAGAAATCTCCAGAGCTCCTTAGGCAACTTTAGCTGTACCAAGCAATGCCATACCCATGGGTGAACACTGCTGGTGCAGGGTTTCTCTTGTATTTAACAAAAATCTTAAAAATTGTTACTATATAGGCAGTGGCTTGATACACTGCATCTAGGCATGGCTGCAGCAGAGCTCTGTCAGACACACAAGGTGAATCCATCTCACTTTCTGATGACTGCTATGGTCAGCCTCAGTATCCTGCCTTACGCAGTGGGTCTAGCAATCCTTCTGATGTTTATACTTAGAAGCACGAAGTGCTCCAAGCAGGACTGAAGCGAAATGCTCCAGGTTCTGAGTCTCTCTCCAACCTTTGAGACCATTGAATATATAGTAAGATAAAATAAATAAAATAATATGATAAAATAAATAAAATAAAGTTTTAGGCAAACATCCCACAATATGCTCAAGGTAAAAGCACACATGGCACGGTGTTCCAACTTGGAGGTCTCTATCCTCACATGATACTAAATAGCTTTAGCATTAAGTATTTCTAATTTATTATCATTTGTAAGCATCTGGACAACCTGGCAACTGTGGCAGGTTTGGGATTTGAATCACAGGCTAATAAAATCTGTAGTGAAACCTGTAAACCAAATACATGAAGTCAGACATGGGTATTAGCTAATGTGTGCCATTGATGCGTTAGCTTCAACCCCACATTGGCCACACAGTGAAGGTGTTGGGATGAAACAGCTGAGGGCTGGCGAGCCGCTTTCAAATGAGCTTCCTGAGAGATGTTTACAGGAGACAAGTACATATCGTTGCGCTGAGGGAGTTGTCAGCAAGCCACAGCAGTGGAGCACACTTCCAACCTTCACATTCTCTCCTCAAAGTCACGCCCTCTCCTGCCTTAAGATCTTGGCTTTCATGCACTTGTGGAGGGGCCCAACAGTTTTGCTTGTCTGATGCTGTGTCCTGGCTTCAGCATCTTTGGATTTTGTTGCTCTTCCAGTGAATCTCCAAAACAACTAAGCTGCCTTTGGCAGTCCTGCATGAGGCAGATATGTGTAGCAAGAAGGTTGTTTTCCAAAGTAAGCCAAACTGTAACCTTTGACATGGGGTATGGTTTTGCAAGGTCCTTAGTCCGGACTGGAAACAGCTATGGACATACGTGAACCATCAGTATTATATGTTGCTTTGGCCTAAACCAGGCAGGAGTCCATCATATCTCTGCATGGGCAGCAGAATTTTTATGAAACACCCAGACACCTCGTGGTTTCTAACCTTAGATGTTTTTTTTTCACACTGGCTACCTCCTGCCAGCAGTCATTAAAAGTCCCTGCCCAGTCCCTGGTTGTCCATAGCACTTCCCAAGTCACCCTGCTCATGTGTTGTCAGTTGTGACAGCTCAGTTGCCCTCAAATGGGACTGGCCGCGTGAAAGCAGCACCTCTGATCTGTTGTCTGCTCCCAGGGAAGAAACTCACCCTCCCTTCCCTAGAAGGCCACAATGAAAAGAAAAAAGGAGGGGGGGGAAAGCAGCTAGACATTTCAAATAGTGTTTTCACAAATATGTCTCAAAAGGTTGATTTTTACCTTCCTTCCTTCCTTCCTCCCTCCCTCCCTCCCTCTCTTCCTTCCTTCCTTCCTTCCTTCCTTCCTTCCTTCCTTCCTTCCTGCTTTCCTTCCTTCCTTCTTTCCTTCCTTCCTTCCTTCCTTCCTTCCTTCCTTCCTTCCTTCCCTTAGCTTTTTTCTTTCATTTTTCTGTTTCTTCTTTCTTTCCTTCATTATTTTTTTCCCCCTCACCTTCTCTTGAAAAACAGCAGAAGAGAGGAAATGCATGCAAGAGACAGAAAAGGACAAAAGAGAGGATACTGGACATGAAAAGCTAAATGGTAAACAATGAATCTCTATCAAGTTGTAGGGAAGATGGGTGAAAATCCTGGATTGCTTTGTTAATATTTTTGAAAACTATTTAAAAAAAAAAAATTAAAAGGTCTCTTCTACTTTAAATAATCTGTATCTATTTTATAACCAGCTCTAGCTCCACACCTGTAGAAAGTATGCATATTTGGTAGTAGATGATTAGTTCAAACCCAGACTCTGAGAAGGCTTATACAGCATCTCCCTCCTTTTATAAAGGTTTAAAAACAATAGATCTGGATAATCCATGACACTAACAAATTGTCTGTAATTTACTTAGGGAAGACTTCAGTTTAATGGAATGATAATTTTTAACTACCCTGGTACAAGACTGACCTTATTTGTGCGCAAATTAGACAGTTGTTGCCCTGGGCACCAGAGCTGACAAAACAGTTTGTGTAGTCCGTGCTATGTACATGGGGAGAGGGTAGCACTGGATATTTCACTCATAGGGACAA
Source organism: Pelecanus crispus (assembly GCF_030463565.1). Lineage (NCBI taxonomy): Eukaryota > Metazoa > Chordata > Aves > Pelecaniformes > Pelecanidae > Pelecanus > Pelecanus crispus. The sequence continues at coordinate 37,966,728 of NC_134644.1, forward strand.
AAAATAGCTAAGAAAGTTCTGTACAGATGTGAACAATTTTCAATTTTTTACATATTTTTAATACCTAAAAGGTGAACCTTAATTTAAAAACTTGTTAAGAAGATATTGAAAAACCATTGAAAAAAGAAACTTTTTAAAAATTGTTTTAGAAGGAAACTTAATATTTATTGACATTCCCATGGAATTAATTTTGGGCTTCTGGCTTCCAGCCAGTAGTGTGGGCACCCTCCCAGCTTTGCCCAGCATCTCATGAGCATCACCAGCTGCCCCAGGAGAACAAAAGCTGTTGCAGTAAATTATACTCTTCTCTCAAAGCCAGAAAGCATAAAAGGTCACTTCCAGCTGTCAGGTATCAAAGTTTCAAAACTGATCACTATCTGCACATCCATCTAGCCAGCACTGATCTGGGGAGTCATCATCATTCACATTTTAGATCATCAAATGTTAGTTTTATTTTGAGAGCTATGATGGTATCTAACACTATGAAAAGCTAGATTCCTCCCGCAAAGGGTGCTGATCTCAAGAAGGAAGAGTCTGAGTGACAACTGCAGACTGGCAGGAGGGCAAGGAAGGGATTTACCCCAAGTAAAGACCACCAGATTTGTTTGGCAGTGTTGTGCCTCAGACACATAAGCTGAGATTTCAGGGTTAAACAAGGCATGGAAAGGGAAATTTGCAAGTATTTTTTGTATCACTTTGGTAGCTGGGTGAAGCCTACTGGCTGTCCAAGACAGAAATGCAATGGCCTAGAAACTGGGGGATTGTGAGGAAGGAAAGTCTTCCTGACACATAGTGGGCAGAAATGAGAGCCAGAGAGGATGAGCTGCAAGGGGACAACTATACCATGAAGAAGGGGCATGACCAAAAATGTGAATGACAATGAGTCAGGACATAAAATATCTTGCTTTCATTTAAGCCCAGGGTTTAAGAAGGGGGCTATGAGGTACTGGAGATGCCATCATTTCAACTGAAGCATAAAACCAAAATCTGGATCACTTACATTCACTAAAGATTTGCTGGCCCTTTTTTATTTACATTTTGGCATGCTGGTCAAACTCCAGTTTAGGTCTCCATACATTATTTTCCTACAATTCACCCCATCATTCCACCTAAAGCACTTGCTCCTAGAAATACAATTATGTAGCCACTGTGGCAGCACACAACCTAGAATCAACATCAAATGATAAGCAATAAACCTGCTCTACAGCTCTGGCTCTGTATGTATCTCTCTCAGTTGGGACCCATCCAGGCAGTTGCATACAAATTATTTTAGATTGTCAAAGGTACCATCACAAGTGCAACACCCCTCTGTGTATGCATCAGCAGTTAGAGCCATTCACTTACACATATATATAGCAAGATGTCATGACAGCCCAGCATAAAAAGAGCTACCCAGTTCCTGCCATCACAGCCCTGATTGGGGTAAGATTGCAGCTGGAGAAGGAGAGAAAGTGCAAAAGAAGATGCTAAGGGAAAAGACACCTCCCTTTGCCTTGCATAGGGCTGAAGCTGAAATGGCCTTGAGTGGTTATTACCCGGTAGTTCAAGTTGATTTGTTCTGCCTGTGAGTTTTGATTTGGAAATACAGCAAGCCTGAGGAAAGGGATATGAAGTGACCTGTAGTTGGGACTTATATTTTTCCTTCCCTAGTGGATGTCCCTGCACACCTGCTTGTGGTGTAATAGTGTAATAAATTGAGTGCATATCTATATCCACAAAGGGTCAAACTCTGCTCAGAATTACACCCGTGTAAATCCCCAATAACTCCACTGGCCTCACCGGAGTTATTTGGCACAGATTTACACTTGTGTAACTGAGAGCTGGTTTTAAGCTACAGTCTGAAAAGTGTTTCACCTTCAGGGTAAAAAAAATGCTACTAATGTCAGTTCTTGTTACATTTAAAATAACCAGAAGGAATTTCACCTGGATAGGATCCATTCATAATCCATGACATTCCCATGAACCTTTTCCCCTTATTTCTGGTGTGCATGGGAAGATGTCAGATTTTAATTCACACTGCATCCATGCCTTTTGTTTTGGAAGGACTACTATGCCTTAGATCAATCATTAGGAAAAGGTGTCTATATTGATAACACATTTGTCTCTGAGATGCTACAGGATGTTCTAAGCCAGATTTCCTTTGAAGCCAGGCACCGATTTTATTACCAAAGCATGAAAAATAGCTCGCGTTCATGACATCAAATGCAGCCAGCACACGACGCTGAGGGCTAAAGTGAGACTCCAGTTACATCACGTAAATCCAGAAGAGCTCTAGCCACTTACACTCCCATTACTGCAATGCAGCTGGCCTCGGCGCAGGTCCCGTGGCTCAGGGGCTGCTGCGCTGCCGGGAGGCAGCACACAAACCGCACGGGTCACCCTTCAGGCACAGGGCAGGCTGCCACGCTGTGACCCACAGACACGCAGGTAAGAAGGAGAGGTGTAAGGATCAAAAAATATAGGCTGTCAATTGTGACCTTTTGCATGCATCGATCCCAAATTGAGTTGAATTCCTTTAAAATATCTGAGCCATCAGTGATGATGTCAGAAGGCTTCTGGCTCTAGGGATTCAAAGAATAATTTTCCTGAGGTCTCCCCACCTCCTTCTGGCTCCTTGTTGGAGATAGAGAGGGAATGATCTGACACACATTCCTGCCAAACAGCTACATTTCATTAAGATACAGCACAAAGGTATGTGAGTTTGCTTTGTGACCCTATTAGAGCTTACAGTTATCCACAGACCAGCTTTACTTAGAAATACAAACTTTGTTCTTCAAATAACCTCAGCTTGAACTGAGTCCTGGAAGGACTATCTTTGAGTTAAGCTAATACGAAGCAATAAAGCTTCCTGAGAACAGAAGACTGCCAAAGTTTAAGTGGTATATTTTATGATCTGGATTATTGTCCATTGGGGGACTCAGAAGAAAACACAGACTCATTTCATTTAGGTCTCTAGTTGTGATTTGAACCATGATCCAAATTTCTAATAAAAATACTCGAAGAGAAAAGCTAGTGCTTTATCCACTACATACCAGGCCTTGCTGGCCCTTTTCTAAAAAATCACAGTAATCCAAGGTCAAATAATACATGTGCAACAACTTTAATATTCCACAGAAATCTACCTTCCACCATTTCATCTCTTGCAACAGCACAAACCACATACAAAGTGATGTACAGTGGGGTATATCAGATGTGATAACAACGATTATGCAAATCATCTCCAACAATAAGAACAAGAAGAAAAATGTCGTGGGTATCTCTGTAGAAAGGCAGCATTTCCACAAATTATTTTGTGCAATAAATCTTCACTATTTCCTGGGCTTATCCTGGGAAGTGGTCAGTACAGGGAGCATATTCCATTCTGTCAGAGGAGACGCAAAAGTACACGTACAAAGATACATACCAAGCAGATCAGCATCTGCATTTCAGGAAGACAGTCATATTAGCAAGTGATCAAAAGTATGTTTATTGTTTTCTCCTCAAGGGAATGAGATTCAAATGACCTGGTTTCTGTAAGCAGGATGGGAACAAAAAAAAAATCTCTAAATAAAATTGACTACAACCAGCTACATTCTCTCATTCAAGATGACAAATGGTCTGACTTTTCTGAAAGGTCATTAGTCAAACCCAATTTTAAAATATTCAATTCAGAAAAGAAAAAAATCTTTAAATGAAAGCCCAAGCTCTACAGACCACTAAACAAAACTCTACCAACATGTTTTCTCTCACTTAGTCCTATTTAAAAAGCCTAAACTATAAGCTGTATCTAAGTCAGGAGAAGACAAATAACTATTTTTTCTTCTGGCAAGAGTCAAAGTGTCCACAGAAGTTCAACCTGTCTTTACACTTAGCCTACACAGAAATGCAGCAGAGCATCTATATTGTCCTAAAAAAGAATCAGAGGTAGCCTGAAATACAGAAATACTCAGAAATACTTTGCAGAAACGCCTCAGAACAGAGAAGTAGCAGCTCCTTGTCTCAATACAGCACCTTATGATGCAAGAGGGAGAACTCCTCCCATAAATATGTTTTTATTTCTACCAGTACGCTATTGACACAAATTCATGTCAGCTTACAAGTCATGGCCTGTGTTTATGGTCATCCTCCATCACTGGTGATGGGTAAAAAATGTTTCTCTCATTCTCTGAGAAAGTGAAAAGTTTCAAAAATGTTCTCACTTCACTTCAGGCAGAAGACAACTTCCTCTCTTCTCCCTCTTCCCCTGCTTGCGAGTAATGCCGTGATGGACTACTGATTCAGATACTCTTCCAGAATCACAACATCTCAGATTCGGTGTCCTGCTTGAGGACATCCCCAGTCATTTGTATGAAGTGGAACCACCTACACAGGAGAGACCAGGAAACACTCTTTCCCAAATGCTTAAGATATGGGACCCCCCACCTCTCTAAGGTGCCAGGAAAGCCCTCTGGATTACTGGGTGCTCTGGCTTCTCTTTCTCCCACATTTTGTCCAGAAATTCCAGTCTGAACCTGAAGTCTCTCTCTCAGTGACAGTTTTGCCAAAACTGGAACACATTTGCAAATCATCATTGTCCATCCCAAAATTCACTCTACTTGTCAAAAAAATACCAGACTTCTTGTGTCTGAGATTCATTACCCAGCACTTATTGTTTTGTTTCACTGTCATGACTGGAAAACTGACCCTTCAGAAACAGTGAGAAGTAAAAAGTATAAGAAATACTATTCTAGTAAAAGTTTTAACTAAACAATCATTTGTACACCTATATTAAATTCATAGAATCTACAGTCCACAGAGCAAATGCCCTTAGACCTGCATCAACAGTTGGTTTGATACCAAAAAATTAGAAAGAATTTGACTCAGCAATATCAGAATAGTCACAAAATTTTTCCTAAAAGTATCTGTAATCTATTCTTCAGCTAATGCTTCTGACTACATGGATAGCTAAGGCAGACTGGATCCTGAAAGACATATGAGGGCCTTAAAGCTGAGCATCTGGACTGCCTCCATCTTTGAATCACACTCATTACTGTGTCTGGATTAATAAGGATTAAATTAACCCATTCTACCAAAAAGCCAAGGAGATAATTCTGTGTAGGACACAGGACGCAGAGAGTGAAAAAATCCACTTGTGCATCTTGAATACGAGCTGCAGTGTCACTCCTTTTTGTGGAGATTTGTGGCCACTGGGTCTGCATGAGCACAAAAATTCATTATTCATAATTTGTACTTACCATTCTCCCATCTTCATTACCTTCCAGTAAGGAAGCAAAGACAGGCTATGTGACCAATCATAAATAATAAATAGTAAAGAGCTCATGAACAAACCTCTAGTCTGAAAATTATTGATTCCAATTTTCTGGTGAAAACTTAAGAATATTGAATACAACCATGGCTAATAGGACTGGTTGGTTCATGGAGGATTCTCTCAAGCTGCATAGTTTTATTAATATATGTATGACTAAAAATTTCCCTATAAAAATATATTTAAACTGTCAGATTTATAAAAGTCAGACAAATTCTCCATTTTTCTGTTCACAACCTCTCTAAATCCCTTTGTGGAAGATCCCCGACCTCAGCTGCATTCCTCAAGGATTTACAGGGCACCAGAGGAACGGCAATCACCTCCAAATGAATATGTGCATTCAGAAATATATGGAGGCTTTTCCAGCTTTTCAGGTACTTCACTCAGATTAATCTTCCTGAAGGCACTGGATGTATTTGCAAGAGCAATTTTAACCACTGCTCCACTCTGCCACTTTTCAGCACATCCATTGTGTCTCCTTGATGGGAATAACTGCCATGTAACAAGAGGTGAAAGGAACAGCAGCTGGAATATTGGAGGGAACCCACAAAATCAGGCAAAAAAATGCCACGAACTTAAGAAGATTTACTCCTCCTGGAATAATACGAGCTAAGACTGTAGATCAGATTCTGATCTCAGTTATCATGGTGTTATCTGAAGTACCAGCCCTGATTTCAGCAGAGCCACCCTGGATTTAAGGCCTGATTCAAAGATTGCCACTGATTTACACTGACTTTGTAACAGCTGGTTATTCCAGCATAAGAATTTAGCCTAGAAAAAGGTAACAATGCTTTTATCAACACTGCATTATGAAATGCTTTGTACTAGTATGCATAATGCTTAACAAGGTTTACTATTTTCTCTTTTCTGATTGTTTAATCCATGTTTATGTTCTGCTCCAATTCTAATTATATATACAGAGAAGCAAATTTTATTCACCCTTTCTGCTATGCTCCCTTCATTTCCTGTAACATTTGTAAGATATAAACACAAAGAAAAATGCTAGAAGAAAAGCATGGGAAAACGATACAGCACTAATGCATCACTACAGAATAAACATCAGACCACAAATTATTTTTCTTTCTTCTTTGCATTCCACCCTGTGTTTTATCTGGGATAAGTTATTATTCATATTGCATACCATGTTTTGTTATTCTCTGGTAAGGAACAAAAATGTCTTCAGATGTGGATGCTGAGGAAAAAAAAACCATGGCTAGTATGTTGTCAAGATTTGCCTTGCTAAATAAAAATGACATTGTTATTGTACACAGATTTTTAGTTGAATATTTACATAGATAATAGGATGAGCTGGATGCACCTGTTTTCTAAACAGTTCAGTATGAATTAGATTAGTGGGATATGATTTATTTAGGTCAATAGAAATAGATCTTCCTAGTTGTCCCAGAGATCTGAAAAATAAATATGGCAACTGTTGTATTTGCACTACAGGTTTGGAACAAAGCTCTGCACTCTCCTGAAACAATGCTTTAAAAAGGAAAAGGCTGCAAGGATCTTTCTTGTTCTTCCTTCTTCTGTCTCTCTAGGTAGAGGCCTCATTGGATGCCTCCTGTAGCATTTACAGCCATAAAAAGAGGTGGTCAAACATTTTTCTTGTAGAAAAATTTGACAAGCAGCAAGGAAAACGAACATAGGTCAGTTTTTTCCTTTTACAAAAAAAAAAAGAAATCCAACAGCTGCTCCCTTTCCAAAAAAAATGTTTCTGTTTCTCACACAAATGTTTTGGCTTGCCTCATTTTTTCTTCTCTTTCTTGACAAAAATATTGAAACTGTCCCCAAAAAAGAAAGTTTTCAGAGAAACTTCCACTGAGGTCAAACCAAGTTTCCTGGTGAAAACCAGTTTTAATGAGGAAACACTGGCCAGCTATAATTGTCAGTGAGGTTGTAGGCAGAGCGACGGGGAAGGAAAGGGTGAGGAAGCCAGAAGCCAGCAACAGTGGGTGTTTGTGTCTTTCTGAAAGAGCAGTATGGGATATGGCAGGGGCAGGTTGTGCTGCTCAGGGCCGTTTCATATATCAACTATATATCAGGCGCTCCAGCTGTGCTCTCCCCATGCCTCCCACTGCCCCTGCTAATGGTGGGATTTCAGCCTGAGATGAATCCTGCTCATACTTTTGAGGAGTGGTTGTGAGCTCTTGCCTTGTTTAGCAGCCTTGGCAAGAGGTTTGCAAGAGAGTAAGGTGGCTTTTGAAACAACCCATCATGGAGTATTAATAGCATAGCACTAGCTATCACCAGAGAAAACTACATAAACTACATTATGTGGGGGCTAGAGAAAAATCAGGTAGCGTGGCAGGTATGGTGAACATAGTATGAACATACAGACCAGGAAGCCACAGAGTGGGGATATATAGCTGGGGGGGGCACAGCTGCTTCCACATTGTTTGACCACAGTATATACCCTGCATTAGGTGATATGGGGGGGCGCATAATAGCCCTGTCATTTCAGTTCCTTCATATGCCAGAGCTCAGACACATCATGCCTCTGCATGACCAAATAAATAAATAAAGAGACAGTTTCTTGCATGGTTTGACCAGCCAGAGATTGGACTCCCCTCCCCCGCCAAAATAGTCCCCCCTCCCCCAAGAAAAATCTAGAAAATTGAAGTGCTTTTAAAACCCTATATACTGAGTATACCTTTCTTCTGTTACAGGCTGCTGCCTTTTTCCACCCAACACATGGTAAGGATTATATTTAAATAAAGATTTAACACTCATAAATGGTTTCTTTTAATATTGCTGTAAAGTAATGGTTCTTTTATTGGTGAATTTAAATGTAATTCCCCTACGTACAGCTGTGCCAAACAGTATGGTATCATTTTATGCAGCCATAAGCAAGGAGGCACATTGACCAACAGTGCCTGTGGGTAGAGTGTGGATTTTATTAGCCAATATGAGCTGATGACCCATGAGCAGAGTCAGCTTTTGCATCTTGTAAAGTCAACCGTTGTAAAGGTACCACCGCATGTGGATAGCGAGCGGTTTCCAGGCCAGAGCAGCTGAGCACAGCCTCCTGGCTCAGGCAGCAGCAGCTCCTCTTCGGCTTGCAAAGCTTTTTCCCAACACCACTGCCTGTTCAAGCTTCACCTCTCCCGGTTGTGGGGATGTGGTTAGGCTGGCTTTGCACACACTACTGAAGAGCTTGTGTCAAACTCTCTATTTACTGGTTACCACCTCTCTGAGCATCTGCCCAGCTGAGCAAGCATCAGACTCCCTGCGGCCCCAGGCAGAAAGTCAGGCTTTTCCCTTCCATCCCTACACAGGAGGGCTTGCATCGCTGCCTAACATAGCCTAGCAGCAGCTGGCACACACAACCGAACACAAGGCTGTTTCAGATTAAAACTAAGAGTCGAGTTCCCAGGCCAGGGTATTACAGGGCACAGATATTCACCATTTTTTTCCAGCCTCACAAGAAGAAGTATTTGGTGACTTTTCAGAACTCATCACGAACATTTTCCCAGAACTTGTTGCTTGTATGGGTGATTACTGCCTGGTTTAAAACATCCTTGACTTTGAAAAAAGGCAGGATTATTTTGCTGCCTAATTTTTGCAACACTGTATTCCTTGCTCCAGTGAGGTTCCTGTTGTTCTTGATATAACCATCCACGGGAAACTACGGACAAGGCTGGGATGGGCCTAATTGCTTTAAAACAATGGTCTCTCCCCTTGCAAAGTGTCATGTCATGTTTCTGCTGCCACAAGACCTCATACCAGATGACATCTAAGTAATTATTTATGCATTTTCCTGACATTATTTCCTCCTTTTTTAAAGAATCGTAGTTTCTGATGCACAGAATACTCAAAATACTTCATAAAATATCTCATAACAAACATCATCCCCACCCCTAGCCACTGGAGGCTCTCCCATGCTCTTCTACGTTCCACGATAGGCAAGCTCCTGCCAAAACAAACCCTGGTGGATCAATCACCCCAGTGGAATGAGGGATGAGAAAATGTTATTCAAACCTCGCTGCAGAGAAGCCACTTGGCAGGGCTAATTGCCATCCATGCAATATATGAAAAGAACCCTTTATTTATTTCTGTCAACTTCTCACCAGCCAACTAGAAAGCATCCCAAACTGCTTTTGAGTCTTGATTCAGCAAATCATCTCAGCACATTTCAGAAAAGATGTGACCACAAAATATTTTGGCTTCATTCAAAATGCACAGCCACATTGTTTGTTGTGTGCCTTACATTGCTTGGGAGATGGCCAGGCAGAAATTTCCAGAGATAGCTGAGTTGGGAATAACCAGCCAAGACCACATTTTCAAGGGCAATTCTGGACCAAGCAAAGAGACCAAAAGAGCAGCAACACTTTTCAACAGGACTGCTCAACTTAGTTTCATTGGTTCACTAAATAAATCACAGACATTTATGTACTTTTTACTCCCAAAATGAGAAGGCCAGGAGAAGTAGCACACCCCATTGCAGAGCACTAAAACCCAAGTAGGACTTTTTTTTTCTTGCCTTTTGTCTCACAGAGGAAAGGCACTGCCCAAAATTCTTAGCATAGGGATTTACTCAAGAAAATGTGATCATTTTCTTTTTCATTTTTTTCCCTCTTGAACACATCAGTTAGCACCCTCTGGTTTTGGTTGATTAGTTTTGTTTTCAGTCTTGCTTTTGGTTTCGTGTAGATTTGAATATTTTCTTCACACTTTGCAGACTTTGAACATGAGAATAGCATCTCATTCAATTTTAAAGCTGCAGTTTCCTTCCTCTTTTAAACTGTGAAGCATGCTATGATTTACAGTGGCATATATTTGGAAAACTGGGCCAAGGCTTTTATAACTGGATGCTCCTAAAACCCTGTTCTACAGGGGAATACTGGGGCAGTGAGGACTTCTTAAAATTAGGATTTATTTAAGAGACTGAGGAGAAACCCAGGAGCTTAACTTTATGCCCTGGTGTTGGAAATCTTAGCCCAGATTTACATTTTAATTCATCTGTCAGCACAAGTTCTGGGTAATGCAGAATTTCACTCTTTCTTTCCACCCCACTCCACCCCCCCGCCTGCTCAAGAAACCTCAACTAGCAATTCCAGCTCCTTTTCATTAGGAGCCTGGCACTTCTCAAAGGACTTGAGCTGCATGGAAGGGTCCCTGTGAAAGTTGAAACCAAGAGAAAATGCCTGGGCTTTCAGGTTTCATTGCAGAGCCAAAAAGTCAAGTTCATTTTGCTGTAATTCAGCATGTCTCAGGAGCCAAGGTGAAGCTTTCTGTGAAACTGTGCTCCATTTAAAGTGAATGCGGATGGAAGCGGTAACAGGCAGTATGCACAGGCAATTCTATTTTCCTGGGTAGTCTCAAAACTTACCATAAAAATGCAGAAAGCTCTAATACAACTAAACTATAAACTGGAAAAGGTTTTATGTATCAACATTTTGAACTGCACATAGAAAATAAATGCAAACAAAACCAAAATTTAGACCATAATTGAAATAAGCTAAATATTTTCAAGGAAGAAGGCAATTGTCTTCTGTCCTGGTTGGATATACATATACCCTCATGCACATTGCACGTCTCTGCTTTACCTTTGTTGAGGAGGGAAAAAGCCATTATACATCTGAGAATGCGGTGGAATTCATCTGTGTGAAATGCCAGAGATCAACTCATAAAACCTACTCAAAAAAAAAAAAAAAAAAAAGAGAACTCTATGTCTCCTTCAGCTCTGGCACCAGAATTACCTCTTAAGCCTCAGGAAATTCTGGATCCCTTCATCAAGGGGTTAAAAGCCACCATGCTGGGAATAATACATATTCTGCTCTTTCCTTTTCCTTTTCATACTCCCTGATGGTTAATGACATCCAGTCCCATCTGGATACCAAGCACCATAAGCAAACATATCCCCAAAAGAATGTTACCCAGATAATTGTCTTTGATGAAAATCAATTGCACGATGTTCACATTACAGGCCTTTTTAAGCCAGTCACTCATTTCTGGAGATTTAGGCTTCAGTGGTTTGAAGTCAAGTGTATATAAATGCACTTAATAATGCAACACTTATTCTACAGAGTCACTGGTGTTTTCTACCTTTCTTCATTGCTTTCGATGGGTGCAATGCTTTACAAGCACTGGGAAACTGGCCACATTCTGAGGCCTTTCATAATAACGTGATCTTGAGCAGAGTTTTGGATGACAATCCACCCATCACTGATGGATGGCACAGAAGGACAGGGAATGGTGGAGTGGAGGCTATGGGGCCAGCTGGGCTAGAGCTGAGCTCTACAAGCCTTTGTTTCTACCCAGGCTCATTCTGTGGCAGCTAACAAACTCACAGGCTGGGCTTTTTGAAGCAACCTAAAGAAAACAGGTGTCTAGATTAAGAAGAAATTAATTCCCAGGCAGCCCATGGGCTATCTGATTTCTTGTATTTTCTGTGCAAGATAAGTATTTCTACATCCTTTCTGAGTCCTTCCCCCTGACCAAAACACAAATGCACACAAAACCACATCTTCAAACTGACCTACTCCCTTGTCCCTGTTTTTCCTCTTCCGTTTCCCTTCTCCTTTTTCGCTTAGCTTTGGTATTTCAGCCTGTCCTAATCACACCAACATGGGTTGAAGGACTCAAAGGCCAAAAGTTTATTTTTCTAAGGAAGGCTTCAAACATTGCCCTGGACCTCCTCCCCACGGGCTTTTTTGTAGGTCCTGCTTGTCTGCAAGGATGGCAAATGTGTATTTTGTGGGTGGACTTTTTCTTTACTAAGGTTTGCATGCTTCTTGTGGTATTCTGGTGATGAAAAAGCCCTATGCGCAATCATTTTTTGGGTTATGAAAAGTATCCACCCTGTGTCTTCAGGCTGTGTCCTATCTGCTTGCTAAGGAAATGACAGTCTGCTTGTAGCATCCAAGCCCCCAATGAGGTTCATGCTAGACCAAGAAAGCCAGTCCTTTAGAAGAAACAGCTAGTTTACTTTTAAAATAACCATCAGATGGTGTGCCATTTTAGAAGTGATATTTTCTTTTAATAATTCGAAAAAAATCTCCATGAATGTAGTAATGTAAAATACCAGGAAAAGATTATAGCTTTCCATATATTTATAGCTCTCATTACAATGAGGAAATTTTGATCCAGGACATGAGCATAGCCTGTGATTTCATCAGCGAGAATCAAATCTTCTGTCATGTAGCATGACTCACTTTGGTTATCTCTGCATTGTGTTATCTCTGCATCATGTTATCTCTGCACTGTACAGCAGTTTCTGCTCCCAATGACTGAGTCCCCAGCCTGTCCCCTCCTGCCCTGGGACAGCACAGTGCCAAGAGATTCTTGGACTTCACTGCACATTTCTATAATGCCCCTGTGGACTTGGTGACAGCAATTCTGTCCACACAGAAGACCCAAAAATAAATAACGCTCAACAGATCAAGCTGAGTAGCAAACTTGCATTAGCCAGCAACTAAAAACAATGGCCAAAAGTAGAAGTTATTAAAACCTGACAGTGATCAACCAGATGAGTTTTTGCTCTTCAGGCCACTGGCTACAAAAGAGCTTTTTGCCTTCCCATCATCTCCCAGACCCATGTGTAGGAGGGGATTTCCTGGAGGAACTAAGAGGGCTGGATCCCATTGTGAGGCTGTTAAGAGAAGACAGTAAAAAAAAAAAAACAGGGTTTCAGCATGCTGCTAAGGGGATAGCAGTGAGAGAAAGGCCGCTAACTCTCCATACCACCCTGAAGACTTTTTGAAGGTTGTTACACTGAGGCTAGAATCAGCATTAGACTATTGAAGGCCCTGGGCAGCAGCTGGTTGATTTGCATTGCTACTTAAATCAGCCAAGTGCTACCCCTCTTCTCCCTTTTCCCCCAACATCCATTCCTGCTCAAGAGCCTCATGTAAGGAGTTGGTTGCTCTCCTCTAGAATAAGGGAGCATTGTCCCCAGGGTAGAGACTAGTATTCTGTTCAAAAAGGCAAATTTTCTGTACCTGTCAGGACCATGGCCTCAGAGCAGATGCAGGACTGGAAGAGAACCACAGGGTGTATGGGCAGACAATGCAATGAGTTGGCAAATGCCAGGCAGTATCAGAGCTCTATCGTTGGCTTCGGCTCCCTTTGAAACACCTGGACATATGCAAAAATTTCCACTGCAAAGTAAATCAACTCCTGCAATAACCCACAGGTCTGGGGAGGAGGTGAGAATTCCTGAAGGAGTTTGAGGAGGGATTTCTTTTTTGGAAAGATGTGTTGCACGAGGTGGGTGAGTCACCTCATAATACCTTGCACTGGCTCAAAGTTGAAGGCATTAAGGAAACTAAGAGCCAGGAGAATGACTCTAGTGCTAGCTTGTTTCTGTATCTGCTCCTCCTGTTAAAATGTCTTTCCAACAAGCAGTCTCATTAGTAACCCTTGTGGTGCCACCACTAAGGCAGGCAGTGAGGTGGGGAGAAAGACAGGACTCAGACAGACAAGGCAGAGAAAACCCTCAAGGAAGAAATTGCAGGGCAGGACACAGAAAGTAGTGGTGTCATTTTTCACTGTGGTTACATATTTGAGGAGGGAAAAATCCACTTATGGTTTACAAACTGTCAGGTTTGAGCAGTATGACAGAGAGGCATGAGGAGCTAGACTGACATGGCAGCACCTTTTCTGGACCTGAGAATCAGCTATTTGAAAGCCTGAGCAGGATGGTCTGTACATGACTCATGTTTGCTTTTGACTGTCATTTGGGAAGAAAAGTGTCTGGATCTTCACTAATGAATTTGCCTGAGCAGTTTTCAGAGGGCTGATTCAGAAGGCTATGGCTGAATGTTGGCGTGCCACAGCCCTGCCAGTGTGCAACTCACTACAAAGGACCGCTGTTAACATGTTCACAGACCAGCCGGAGATTTGAGGGCCTGGCTGAGGTCCAGATGTTTGCTCTGCCTACCCTGGTCTCTACCAGAAGGTCTCTGGGACCACACTGAAGTACCAGTCTTGACTGTGGGTCAGGCAGGTGAATGGCAGAGTTTAACAGAGTAACCAAGTGTGGGCAGGCAGTACAGAAAAATTGAACAACCAGGGTGGGGCTGGGCCAACTTACAGCTATTTTGGGGGGGTGGGAAACACCCCACCTAAGATATTACAGAGCAGGACATCTCACACCTCAACAAGCCCTCCTCTAAATACACCTTGAGGGGGCTACATCCAGCAGATAGATGGTACCAGTTCACTGAGCAATAGTGTGAGAGGGAAGGAATGACCAGATACCTGTCATGGGTGCTGGGCATCTCTTCCCAAAATTGCTACAGGATTTCTGACAGCTGAAAAAAGCCCTTGATTTTTCAGTGTCCTTCAAAAGATCTCCATGCAGCACATAGTGTGTTACTCTGTTTATCCATTCTGGCAAGATGAGACACTGATCTTACCCTACTAGAATCTATAGAAAACCAATATCCTGTGGTAAAGCTTCAGCCTTATGCTTCTCTTTTAATATAAGCTGTCATTACTGAATCGCAGTATTACCCAGATCTGTTTTACATGAGTCCTTGGCCAGACAATGTCAGCTGTACTTAATAAACAAGGTCTGCATTTATCGATTCAACAATATTGTAAAGGGTAAAGTGTCATCTGGTGTTACTAGAACATCAAACCTGCACCTACATCAGACACAAGACAACCATCAATCGCAAAAGGATTGCATTACCTGCTAACCCAGAAAAAAAAGGAGCATGTGAATTTTCCACGAAGTATCCAGATCCCAACCTTGAGAAAGAAATGGATTTCCTCTGTGACTAATCTTCCAACCCCTGAGCTGGAATGATGTCATGGCCCTACACTTACTTCATGACAGCATCTAGTGTAGACCAGGTGTCCAGTTCTTTCTTGGCCACACTTCCCTGGGGTACCCCTCTCCATCCCAGAGCCATGGAATGAAGCAGCTGTTGTAGTAAATTGGCCCTCCCCATTCTGCTGCTGTGCAGAAGTCACTGTTGTGTTTTTCATTGGATTTATTTTCTATCTTTTTTTTTCAGCAATTCATGGTGAATTTCACTTGAAATAATACTCTGTTCTTCAGTTTTCCTGAAGAATGTATCAGCTGGGCAAATCATAGTTTTTGCCTCAATTAGCTGAACAATAATAGTGAGAGAGAAGAATTATTCCAGTTGTGAGAGGTCTGTGGCTTGAAAACATGATAAATGCTGCAGTTGCAGACATCTACAAAGGCATTTGTATGAGCACACTGGCCAAGTAGGCTTCAGATTGGGCCCTGAATGGAACAGAGTAAGACCCTGTGGAAATGATAGCAAGAGACAACTAAGAACCTCTGATATATATCAGAGGGCAGAGGGTGATTAGCACCAAACAGCTCCAGTGCCAATACTTACTAATTGGACAGCTTTTCATTACAAATGTAAAGGCCTTTCAATATTGTTACATACCCAGCCACCAACAGGTCACAGCTTCTGCTTAAGAACACTGTATTTTGGGCAGAAGTGTCTATGGCATCAAGGAAGCAAGACAATAGACCTGGTGGGTAATTTCTTGGTAGCCAGGATGTTTCATCCAAAGCATCTCAGTTTGCAATAATGTTCTTCCAAGCCAAGGTTCTGGCAGCCTCTGCCTTGATTCCTTAGGATGTTCCTGGAATATAAGGTCTTTATCTCCAGACTTGCCCAGAAAGTCTGTCTACAAACAGGGTACAGACAAGCCCAGGACCATCCATAAAGATGAGTGCCAAGGCAAGAATACGTATCCTAGGCTCACATCAGCTCTCCATAACCTGACAATCAATTCCTGAGAATACCTTTGAACAAAGACACTGCTGAATACAGGATCTCCCACCTTGCAGAAGGGTACAATTTCCCCCCCCAAAAAATGTTGGTTTGGGTCTGATTCAAGCCAAAGATGGTATTCTGCACACACACATACAAATCCCTATGAAACAGAAATGTCTCTTTTTTGGCCAGGTCTCCCAGTGAGGTAAATCAGAAGTAAAATAGCACTGAATCTAGACATGGAGACCTCGTATAACACTATAAAAGCAACTTGGCTTGGAATTTCATGTGTACCATACCCTGGCGTCTTTGGGGAAGAATCTCATTTGTCCTTACATTCCTGACCTACACGATTATAGACCTCAGCCTGCTTCTTTTACAGAGACCTTTTAAAGGGGCTGATTTAAATTGTCCAGAGATGTCAACAAGTTGTGAGAGGCAGGCTCACACTGGCAGCAATTACCAGAGGGCAATGATCAATGGGGGTCTTTTGTTAGCATTACAGGATCACTATTGACTCAGGAAGGAAGTGCCCCCATGGTTTAGGCTGAGCTAAAATGGACAGGCAGCCTTGCCCTTGGCTGTTCACAAGCCACTAACCTACACTTATCTCATTAATTATTCCTGTCCAAACGGCAGCAATCGTTATCATCCACAATCAGCTGAGGAAGAAGAGGTCACAGCAAACACAGAGGCTCCATTTACCAATCCAGGACACGCATCCTTTCTCTTATTTGCATCAGGACTATTGTTCGACACCAGTGCTGTTCCTTTGACAAACAGGTAACAACACATGACAGCCACACCAGCTCTCTGCAAAAAAATGGATAGAGCTGACATGTTTTTCCACTTATAGAAGTAAGCCTACAAGGCACAGTGACCTTGCTAATTGTGCAGATAGGGAGAGGGGATTAGTCTTCATATTCCAGTGCGTCCAGATTGCCTTGATCCTCACATACTCCTATTCCAAGCTATGGCCAGAGCCGTCAAAGGTTTACAAGACACTTGACGCACAATCCCATTGCTTCAAAAGTATAGTTTGTGCAAGGAAATTTATAGGAAGAAAAGTCATTTGACAGGAATAAAAGACATTTGAGGGATGAGGGCTTCTGGATGGAAGGATGGAGTCTCCTATTAAAGTCACCTTGCAGTGCTCAGGGATAAATCACTCCCTCGAACATATTGCAGTCTGTTGTAAAGGCAGCTGATTAGTATGACTGAGAATCAAACCACACTCTGTTCTTACCCCCCACTGTGTTATTTTTCTCCCTTGCACTGAATTGTTCAAGCCACAGCATTTTAAATCAAGCTCTGATTTAAGAAAGGGAAGAATATACAAAAGGAGCAGTATATTCCAAACACACCCTGCCCTTCAAGCTTAGTGCTCCCCAGCCACTTCAGAAAGAGGAAAATCACAAGCCCCAGAGGAAACCTTACAAATGTGCACTTGCAATGTGAAGTTTGCCACGTGTACCCAGCTGGGAAGGGAAAACTCCCCAGCACCTCTGCTCAACACCCTGAGCCCAGAGGGGATTGTATTTGCAAAACAGTTGCCATACCCCGGTCTATCTTGCTAACTAACCGAGGAACAGCAGACAGCCTTAGAGTTTCAAAATATAAAGGAAGGCCCCCACCAGGAAGCCATTTCCTTCTCTAAGCTGCATTTGTGCAGAAGGTTTTTCCTCTCCTTCTCCCCTCAGGGGGCATAAAATATGAAAAGAAGAGACTTTCAACATCTGCTCTAGATTTTTATTTTCTTAACTCTTGCTGATTTTTTTTCAAGATTCTTACCCAGAGCCTATAGCTTAAGCAGTCCGTATTTTCCTGACAAGCAATTGTCAGATCTGGTACTGCCTGTCAAACAGGAATGCCGTCAGCCTTTGACAGAAGCATTTGCAGTGGGGAAGACCCAGCATTTACAGACTGGGTTTATGCCAGACTCCACTGCACAAAAAGCACCCTACGAGTTTTTTCAACAGCTTTGAGAGGGGACGAGAAGAGATTTAAATGGTTCTTTGCTACAGCAGGCTCCAGCAGTGATCAGGTGGGAGACAGCAGAAGACAAGTTGAGGATCATGTGCTCTGAGGAGCTGGGTTGGTTTTCAAATGCTCCCCACTCTGTGCTCTCCTAGCAAACAGGCAAGGGACTTCAGCGGCTGTCATTGTACTGCTACAGCATTGGTCTAAAAACACCAGTTGGGGTCTGTATTAGCCTCCTAAAAAGGGTCCCGTTTACAAGAAGCACACATGGGAACTTGCCGTCCTCCGGGGTCGGGGCTAGTGCTGACCACACCCTCTTACTTCTGTTTAAGAGAAACCCATTCTCCCTCCATCATTCCTCAGGGAGCTGGCTGTGCAAGAGCTGAAAGAAAATCCCCACAGCCAAGACTAGCAGCTTTTGTTCAGAGCACAAGGGATCAGGGATTCACATCATTATTAATACTAGTGCAAAGCACTCATGTTCAGCAAGAGATGATCCCTCTCCCAGCCAGTGTCCAGACACAAAGCACTCCATCAGATAACCCCGAAGGGGAGTGGGGATGGAAAGGGGAAAGGGAAGGCAGAGAGGGCACTTCCCTGGGGCTAAGAATGGCTTCTGCCATCCCAGCTGCCACGCTGCCTCGTCAATGTCTTTGTATGTCCATTTCCACAGGCTGTGCGCAACATCAGTGATCTCAACAGACAGGGTAAATGGCCACCTCTGGAGAGTGTTTCAAACTGATGGTGGCTGAAGGGCCAAGTTATATGGCCGCAGATCCATAGAAATCATATTAATAGCTATAGGCCAGCTGGGGCAGCCATGGTGGATGGTGGGGCGGCCATGTTGACTGGCAGGGCAGCCATAGCAACTGGCAGGGCAGCCATAGCAACCGGCAGGGCAGCCATGTTGACCATCAGGGCAGCCATAGTGGCCTCCCAGCTCCTCCGCCCTGGCAGAGGGCAGCCAGCAGAGCGGGGCCACCGCCACAGCTGGGCGAGCCACAGCCCCCCACCAAAGCCCTGTCAGCGAGTGGCCGCTTCCCTGTCAGTGAGAGCCCATCGATGGGAGCGCGGGGGCTCAGCCATGCCTCCAAAGCCGTGCTATGCTACACCCCGCGCACCGCTGTGCCTGTTTACTTAAAGCCATTTTTTGTTTTCCTTTCCAGAAAGAACACTGCCAGTCGCTGGAGGCAGACGTGTTTATCAAGACATGTATCTCGAAGTCTGACATGAGATCTGCGGCCTCTGGTGCAGCTGAAAAACAGTCTGTCAACACAGTGGAGAAGGCAAGCCAGCGGGGCCAGCGGGGGACCAGACCGGCCCGGGTCCCTGCCAAAAGATACAAGAGGAGGGAAAGTCAAACTCAAGCCGAACAAACCCTTTCCATCCACTCTGTTCAGTATCTGGGGGGGTACATCCAAACCACAAATCGGCCAGTTCTTACGTGAAAGGAGAAACCCTTTTTTTATTATTATTTTTTAAACTCCCCCTGCTCCCCATTTGGAGAACTGCTCTGCCCATAAGCCCATGAATATATCACTATATTAGGCCTGAAAGTTTATGTCAGAGGGATGTTGAAGTCCTACCATGCTGAAGATTGCCCGCTTAGGAAATAAAACACCCTTCGAGGAATTGCTGCACTTGATGATCAGCCTGAATAAAAAAATATCGAGGGGCAGAGTAAATCCTTCAAGCAGAGACCTGCCGGGGAGGGGAAAGGGGTGACTCACAGGTTAAAAAGACTTTCTCTTAATGCTTTCAGATTCTGCCTGCTGCTCCCAAACTGCCCCGACACGGAGGACGGTTTCTGGGGGAGCGGGGGGCGGCAGAAACCCCTGTCACAGGATGGAGTTGCCCACTGTCCCTGGGCCACTGGTGCAGTCTGCACGCCATGACGGGCTCTTCCACCTCCTTTTCCAGAAGCACCAGCTCTGGAAGCAAGAAGGAGAAAGACAGGCAATTTGCAGGGAACTAGTTTCACAGACCCAGGGGAGGAAGGAGAAAAAGAAAGAAGAAAAAAAAAAAGAAATCAAGAAACCTGCTTTCCAGCAGAAGGCAGTTCCTCCGAGTTACATGGAAAATGTTGCCCGTATCTGTGCAAAATTCCACTAGACGTATTGCTTATCTGGTAATCATCAGTCAATTACATTCACATTCAGCTAAACTTCCTGAGGCAGAACAATCTCCAAATCACCTCTTTCGTAAATCACTCTTTCTTCTCCACAGCTCTTCACTCCAGCACCTTCCTCATCCCTCCTCCTTCCTGAGGCTCTGCGGTTTGCGCTGGGCAAGGTGCCCGAAGGGGGCGATTGCAGCCCTCCCGTGGGAGATGCATAACCAGCGTTCCAGGAGACTCATGTTCTTGAAGCCTGCAAAAATGACAAATAGCTGGAGAAAAAAGGGCGCATGCACAAAAATGCCACAACTTTCACAACTACTTACCTAGGAGAAGATTGGGGTTGTAGGTAGTGTCCCAGCCCCCATGCATTTTTAGACATCCATGAAGATGGATTCCAGGCTGGAAACACTACCTTCTCAACCTGCTGGAAAGCCCCCTTTCATTCAGAGTACCTCAACCTTCCTCTTTGTGGGTATATGACGGGAACACATTCCCCACCATTTCTGGTCCACAAGGAAAGCATAGTTCCCCGGCTTACCCACAGAGATGATATGTCCTAGCCGTGGCCACATTAACAGTCCCTGGACTATGCTTCTTACACTTAATATAAGGCAATTGTTTATGTGGTCTCGATTATTGTTCCTCTTCTCTGAAGTTTCCTGCTGCTCCTTAGATTGTGACATGGGTACAACAATAAGAAAATCCTAATTCTTCATTGCTCATGGGCACACAAGAGGGAGCTGGGTAGGAGGAAATCTCATGACATCTGATATCACTGGTGGGATCTAAACAGGCATAAAGACGTGAAAGACAGACACATTTTTATGGACCACCTGCAGAAATGCAAAGCATACTGTTTGTCTGTGCATCCACTGGGCTTGCAGGATTCTCAGCTATGGGCCACCAAGTTTTCCTTGAGAAGATAAAGGCACAGTGCATGGGACTAAACTTGCTAGTTTGTGGTATCCTATTCTCAGCAGCAATTGCAAGATGGTTTCCATACTTAGTGTCTCCCCAAAATATCTAAGTCTTACCTAAGTCTGTATGGATGCTTCTGACATGGCCAGGAAGAACTATTTCTAAAGGTCAGGTTCACGAGGAAGAAAACTTTCTGGGTACCGTTACAGGAAATCATTCTCCCATTATGCCTGGTTTCGGTTGTTTTCCAAAACAAAACCCCCAAACGCACTTTTTTTCCCCTTCTGTTCCCCCTTCCTGCAGCTCAAAGCTTTGGCATCACCCACAGCATTCATTCCCGTGTACTGTCCAAGAGCTGAAACCTATAACCTTCACACCAAATGAATTTCTGTTTATAATCCCACAGCTGATCATGATGAGAGGGACTTCCCACTTTCAAAAATAACCATCTGCCTTTTGCTCTGAATTTCCACTGCCTATCTAGGAAAAATATAGCAACAAGACCAGTTCCATATTATCAAAAAAACATATGAAACTTTTTTCCAGAGTTTATGCAGCAGCTACCCAAACACTGTGCATAAGCTTACATGAAAGGCTTCATGTTGGCAAACAGATAAAAACACGGTGGGTCAGATTTCCCAAACTGGCTAAGTCAGTACCATTCCCTTGACTTGACACAGTGCAAGTCTGGCCTGAGATAGCTAAGCCACATGCACCATGACCAGGAGTGAAATTAGAGCCTACAGTTCCCATTAGTATTTCTTGTAATAGGAACCCTTGCTGGAACTGCCGTATCTTGGTGCTTCCTGAAGTATGAGTAATTATTGGGGATGTCGGGGAATAAAGGTCCTCGGGGATACAATCGTGCACGTACCTACTCTGGCACACGGGGCACACCTTTGCAGGGAGCCTGATTCATTTTTCTGGGTAACAAAACACTGAATGTCTGCTTTTCAGGATGATATTTTGTGCATGTAGATGACAGCACAGGCAAAATGTCAGAATAGTCATCTAATCTGGCTGGTGGAGAATGAGGCTTGCAATGTCCAAGCAAAAATATGTTACCCTTTGGAAAGATCACATCACTGCCAATAGGCAAAATGATCAAAACTGCTTATCAACTGTGCTTGGAATAAGGCCAGAGCACGTCTGGAGCAGAGGCTTTTCTTTGCCTGTACATCACATCATCTGCGTTATCAGGCACTTCACTGCAAGCTCGCAGCAAGGCTTGTCATGATCCCTCTGCATCCACAGAGCAATGCACCAAGGCCCGGAGCAGGAGGATGAGAAAGCATCTGAGCTTCTTTGCTGAGTGTTTCCTGTTTCATTTGTTTCTTTGTTTTGAGAAAGAGAAGAAAGAATCTGTCTTGAATGTCATGTATAGAGACTCTGGCTCTGAAACTGCTGCAGTGCTCCTATTCAGCTCCAAGCATCCCCGTGCTCAATGGTCTTTTATCTCCCGATCACTGACATGACAGGAACTGTGGTTACCATGTCACCCGCTGCTATTGCGGACTCAGAGGGATCAGGACCTTCAGCCACAGGTTATGGACTCAATACATATTCACAGAGTCCGGGATCACTCGGACCCCACAATGCAGCGCTGGGAACACACCTACCGTCTACAGCACAGCATTTACACTATATAGCATGCACGAAAACTAAACATTTGAGCTTTTTTTTTTTTACAGTGTTAGAAGAAACAATTTAAATTTCCACTAATTTATTTTGTGAGTGTTTAGAGAGCTACAAGTTTTGCAAGAGCACCCTAAAATCACTGGCAAATCAATTGGGTCTCTTTCACCTGCTCTGGCAAACAATTCTCTGTTGAAATGACTCAGATAATCTTTTTTTTCATGCGTTTTGTTTATTCTAGGGTTGAGTATTTGAGCTTGTCACTTCCTTGCAGTTTGTTGAGTCATTTGGTGGTGGTCCACGATCGGAGATTATGAGCAGGCGTATGAGCAGGTTGCCGATGAAAATGCCAACAGAAAGCAACTGGGCAAATTTGCCTTTTGCAGCCATTTGGGGCCCAAAAATTCCATCACATGAGTGATGTTGAAGAGAACTCAGAGAAACATCAAGCTGGACAAAGTGGACTGGTTAGAAAATTCTATAGAAAATCCACAGAAACATACTCCACTGTGTATCTAGCTCCAGTTTGTGTATCTATTGCCTGCTTTGTGTCAAAAGCTCTCTTCTGAATTAAAAGCAGATCTTTTCCCAAAAGTCTGTAAGACCCCCACAATCACTTCTGCATCTAGATGACAGTAAGACAGCCCTCCGCTTTTCTAGCATTGTCTTACTGTTTTCTGCCGGGCAAGTGATGTGAAAATCCTCCCAAGCCAGCTACAATCATTTGAAAAATTTGTCTCGGTACTTTGCAAGCTGTAGAAATGTTTTTAAAAGGATTGGTTCCCTTGCTAAGGCTAAAAGAATCGGGGCATGGGTGTGGAATTATTGCAAGCTTTTTCTTTACAGGGATTCAGCTTCTACTAACCCAAATTTTCAGCAGCTTTCCCGCTGTATTCAATAAACCCGTTGTTTCAGCAGACCTTGCCTGAAACGAAAACTGTCGGGGTGCTGGGGCCTGCGGCAGCGGCTGTCCAAGGGGCCGCACCGCTCCCCCGGCCGCCGGCGGCGAGGAGCCCGGCCCGGCCCGGCCCGAACCTCCACCCGGCCCTCCGCCCGGCCCGGCCCGGCCCGACCTTCCACCCGGCTCGACCCTCCGCCCTGCCCGGCCCAGCCCGGCCCGAACCTCCCCCGGCCCGGCCCGGCCCGGCCCGGCCCTGCCCGCCCCTTCGCCCGGCCCGGCCCGGCGCCGCCGCCCTCTCCGCGGTGTCTGCTGCCCCCTGGCGGCCGCACCCCTGCACTGCCTGGCAGCCGCGGCTGCGGGGGCGGGGGGGGGGTCGGTCAACATACATGTGTGCGCCTATGTATACATACCACACGTGTGTGTGCATAGGCGTATGCACGCACATACATGTTATATCTTTACATATATACACACACATACACGTACATATAAGTATATACTCATGCACAGGCCTATATATGTGGTCGAGGGAGGTGATTCTGCCCCTCTGCTCTGCTCTGGTGAGGCCTCACCTGGAGCACTGCGTCCAGCTCTGGGGCCCTCAGCACAAGAAGGACATGGACCTGTTGGAGCGGGTCCAGAGGAGGGCCACAAAAATGATCCGAGGGCTGGAGCACCTCTCCTACGAGGCCAGGCTGAGAGAGTTGGGGTTGTTCAGCCTGGAGAAGAGAAGGCTGTGAGGAGACCTTATTGCGGTCTTCCAGTACTTAAAGGGGGCCTATAGGAAAGATGGGGAGAATCTTTTTAGCGAGGCCTGTTGTGACAGGACAAGGAGTAATGGTTTTAAACTAAAGGAGGATAGATTTAGAGTGGATATAAAGAAGAAATTTTTTACAGTCAGGGTGGTGAAGCACTGGAACAGGTTGCCCAGAGAGGTAGTGGAGGCCCCATCCCTGGCAACATTCAAGGTCAGGTTGGACGGGGCTCTGAGCACCCTGATCTGGTTAAAGCTGTCCCCGCTCACTGCAGGGGCTGGGGCAAGATGACCTCTAAAGGTCTCTTCCAACCCAAAGCATTCTATGATTCTATGAATTATGTGTATATAGATGTGTGTATGTGTATATCTAAGGCATCATGTGTCTCTGAATAAGAAATTCCCACACCCCCCACCCCAAACCGTCCCTGTGCTTTTCATAGCTTTGGGGACATACTTCATAAGATTTGGGAGAGGGCATTTAATGACACGGCATAACGTTCTCTGATCAGGGACAAAAAGATAACACCTAATACCAGATAGACACACACCCCCCAGAGCTGAGCAAACACATCTTCTGTGTGGAAGGAAATAATCCGAGTCACAGCAAGAACTGCGACCCAAGATCTGTGGGGGGTTTTAAACCCTTATTTTTCCTTTTTTTTTTTGTTTGGTTAGTTGGTTGTTTTGTTGTTGTTAGTTTTACAGCCTCCCCCCCCCCCCCCCCCCCACCCCGGGAATCGCTTTCCCTTGTCAAATTTGCAGACGTGACACTGTGGGAAAGATGCCAAGTTGTACTTTGTCGTGCTCCGTTGCCCCCAGCACGGATCTGGCTGTTTTCTGGCCAGCATTCTTGTGCAGTCCCTTAACTTCATGGAAAGGTGAAAGCCAAGGGTTGGGGGGGGGGGGGGGGGGGGGGGGGGGGAATTTCAGTGTTTCACCATTGCAGGCAGACAGCCTGCGCTATAGAAATAAACAAACTATGTGGTAAAAGCAGTTTAAAGACACAATTCTCAGACTCTGTGTGAAAACAAAACAGACAAGGAAACCACAGGCTCAGTATTCAAAAGCCTGAGGGTGCAAAGTGGTCCGACTAAAACCAAAGGAAAGGGTTGTCCAAGAACAGGCCAGAAATGAGGTGGGATACTGCAGAAGGGCTGGGAGAGGCTTGGGGGCAGAGGATTAGTAAGAGGAGGGGAGAAAATGAGTGGGAAGGCCAGAGGCCAGGGTTCAGCGGTGACCCTAAGGAGCTCATGGGGGACCACATGCGTTTCACCGCAGGGCCTGGTCGATTCCTGGTGCAGTCCCTGGGAATAACCAGTGCACCAGGAAAACAGAGGCGGGGGGGGGGACACCAATTTTGCACAGGGTCAATTATTTCCGATTATTTGGGGATGGGAGAGGGGATTCTTTCCGAGCCCTTCGGGTAATCAGGCTTGTGCGCTGAAGCGTAGCATTTGTTTCTCCTTGTTACCACAGCAGATACCTCCCCTCGGCCGCGGAGCCATCTCTATTTCCCTGAGCCCTCCCCGACTCAAGGCCCCTTTCACTTCTCACCAAACTATGCAGTCATTTCTTGAGGGAGTGAATTCTAGCGAGTTATTCTCTAGGGAACCTTCCTTATTTAGAGAGAAACCACAAGCCAGGGAGATCTGGGAGGGGAGAGAGAGAGAAAAAGAGATCAGGCTTGTTTAGAAGCAGCAGCTAAACAGCTGGGAGATCTTTCAGTTGGTTTACATTTCTAACTCTGTTTGGGTCTTGCTTTACAACCTCAAATGAAAACAAATCAGGATTGTTTCCTCCTTCTTGGAATGTCTGGTTAGGATTTTAAAGGAGGGGGGGGACAGGACTCCACAGGGTTTCTCAGGAATTGCTGCTTTCCCAGTGCCTGCAGCCTCTTTATCCCCCCGCTAACCACACGCACGCACGCAGCCCTGCTCTCTTCCAGTCACACAACACAGAGACATTTGTAAAATCACTCTGTCGGTGGTTGCAAAGGTGGCTTTTCACCCTTCTCTTAGAAAGGGAAACATTTTCATGTGTTGGGTCACTGCAGGATAAATTGTCGTGGACCATCACACAAACAGTGTCGATTTAAATTTTTTTTCCAAGTCACAAAAGCAGAATACCCCCCGAAAAAAGAAAAAATCCTTTCCTTGCTACAAACGAACATCACATTTATTCTTTCATGGGATTATTTCTAAATGCCAAGCGCTGAATTCAAGCGCTTTTCCACATACACGGGCACAGACACACTTGTACTCTGTCACAGTCCAACTCCAAGAGGCACACAGGGACACGGAGTGTCCTTGTACCCTTGTGCGTTATTTCCACGCCGGGGAAAGGCGTAGAGTGGTGTTTCTTAGCCCAGTTAAAAGTCGTCTAAATAGCAAACTATATGCAGCGGCCTCAGAGTGCCTTGTCTGCTAAACCAAACTGAAACAGCTGAAAGAAGGGACTGCAAGCTCTTCAGGGGGTAAAAATGCAAACCCCGGGATAAAAAGAGGGGCAGGACCCGAAGGGAGCGGCGGCTGCATGCGCCGGCGGGAGCCCGGCGAGCAGCCGTGGCCCGGGGGCCGGGGCTCGCTGTGCCAGTCCCGGGGCTTGCGGACAAGAGGGAGAAGATAAGCAGCAGCTCGAGTGAGCCCATCGGCTCGGGGACGTTCTTTAGAGGATAACTTTCCTTTTTTACACGTAAAATTACACGCATAAAATACAAACCCGTACCCGTGTGTGTGTCTACACATGTGTATTTACACTCCCAACGCGGGGACCCGGGCACGCAGACCTTGCTGACAGCCGAAGCTCTTCGAGAAGAGCCGGCCACGCCGGGCTGCCGCTTCGGGCTACCGACGGCGGAGGGCTGGGGGAAGAGCTCGGGGCCGGACCCCGCTCTCTGCCCCGCACAGGAGCTAACGGGGGGTGGCCCCGCTCCGGGCCTGCCTGGTGGGTGCGTGTTTGCCTGTCCGGCGTGTGACGGTGCTCCGGGAGGTGCCCCCGATCCTGCAGCCCCCGGCGCCGGGCTCGCCGCCGGCCGAGGCGGCCCCGGGCAGCCCCAAAGCCCGCTCCGGCAGTGGCGGCGGCTCCAGCCCGGGCGGGGAGACCCGCTCCGGAGCTGTCACTGAAATAACCCCCTGAAGCACCTCGCTCCTGCCCCTTTCCAGGGAAGAAATAGACCCGCGCCAGAGCCGGTTTTCTCTCTTTAATTAACTTTAATAAAACGCCGCTTCCCCTGCCCGAGGAAGGGAAATTCGCTGTATACAAAAATCGGGGCGGGGGGGGGGGGGGGGGGAGGGAAGCTCCCCGGGTGCCCTCTGGCTTCGTTGCCGATTTTATTCTAAGTTTTTGTCCCCGGGCAGGCGCGGAAACAGTGCGAAAACTTAAAAAAAAAAAAAATAAAATAAAAAGCGGCGCAACCGCCCGGTCTCCCCGCCTCTGCGGTTCATGAGGATTTTCAACTCGCCCGGCAGCGTGGGGCAACCCCGAGCGCAAAAACCCGCTGCAAAAACCCGGTGCGGAGCCGCGTCCCTGCGCCGCCGCCGCCGCCGCCGCCGCCCGGCCCGGTCGCCCCGCACCGCTGCAGCGCCCCGTGCGGCCACGGGGCGGCGCCCGCCGCCACCGCCCCCCCTCCGTGCCCCCGCTATTTGCATACGCAGCGCGGATTGGTCCGCGTTCTCACGCGCGTCACCTCCGACGTCAAAGGCCAGCCGGCCAATGGCTCGCCGGGCGCCCCGCCATTGGCTGCCGGCGGGGATGTCAATCAGGAGGAATTTGCATGCTGGGCGCGCCGCCGTGGGGCGGGCGGCAGCGCGGGTCCGGCGTGGGAGCGGGAGGCGGGGGGGCTCGGGGGAGACGCGCCAGCGTCTGCCGGTCATAAGGAGTCACTGCACGTAACAGCGACGCCATCCGTTAACGCCTCCCCAGCCTTGTGTGTCGCTCTGCAGAGCGTCAGCTCTCTATTCGCACGCGTAACTGTGATAAGTAATCGCCTCTGCCGGGCAGGCGCGTACGCGTTACACGCGCAAAAACCGTTCCGAAATAGAATAACCCAGGCGCTGAACTACACGCGCGTGTGCGTGCGTTCGTGGTGTTACGTGGTGGCTGGACCCCTGCGTCCGGCTCCTCCGGCAGCCGGAGGAAGAAGAGGCGAAGCCGTGGGCCGCCCCCACCGCCCCGTTCGCGCAGCGCGCTCCCTTCCCCGCACCCCTCGTCTCCCCGCGGGACGCGAGTCGGGGGCGTGGGAGCTCCCCCCCCGCCGCGCCCCGCAGGGTAAGCGCAAGGGGGAGAGAGCACCCAAGAGCTCTCCGCCGGAGAGGGCTCCTCCGTGCCGGGCAGCGCCGGGCGCGGCTTCTGCAGCGGGAAAAAAATGACGCGGGGGTAAAAAGCAACCCGTGGCCGCTCGTTTGCTGCACCCACGAGAAGCGGCGCTTTTGGGTGAGGGGGGTCCGAGCTTACCCTCCCGGCGGCGGGACCGGCTGCCCCCCCGCGCCGCGGTGCCCCGGACCCCGCCGCCCCGGCTCCGCTCTCCGGAGCCCCGGCGCTGGCGAGACGCCCCGCGTCATCCTGACGTCACCGGTGGCGAGCACCAATCAACGGGCGGGCTGGGAGAGCGCGCGGCCGGTGATTTACGCGCTTCGGGACGCGATGGGGGAAAGAGCCTAAAGGGCTACGGCGGGTCCGGGGGGGGGAAGGGGGGGCACGGGGAGCCCCGCCGCCCCCGCCCCGGTGTTTTGGGGAGCAGAAATAGCGGCGGCTGCTCCGCAGGGGCCGCGCAGCGAAACGGCTTTGGCAGCCGCTGAGGCCCTGCCGGGCTGCCCCGCCTCGCCGCCCCCCGGCGATGGGGTACGAGGCGGCTGGCTTAACAGGGTCGGTGATTACAAAAAAGAAAAAAAAAAAAAAAAAAAAACGAAAACAAACCAACCCCAGGTGCGTCCTGACTCTCTCACTGCCCTGATTTACTGCAGATATCGAGGCCAGGTGCAGCCTCCAAGAGGGGCTAGGTGACGTCACCAGGGAGGGGCCGTTTCGTCACGGGGGGGGGGCTGAAACCGTGGTCCCCCCGCCGCTGCCGCAGGGTGTTGGATTTTCCGCGGCGGCGAGCTGATACTTTAATTGCCCGAAACAGCTCTATTTTTTCCTCCTCTTTCTTTCTTTTTTGTTTGGTTTTTTTTTTTCCTTTTCTTTTTTCTTGCAAATCAAGTAAACACAAGAGGGCGTTTCGAGCCTTTGATCCGCGCTCTGTACAGTAAGGAAAACAAACCGTGAACTTCAAAAGGGATGGAGGCATTCTGGGGTTAATTTCCCTTCCTAAACGGCTGAACACGGCAATAAATCATAACTTCCCTCCAGGAAAGCGCTAATCAGAGGAATAGGTACCAAAAGCCCCCTTCACCATTGGCAGCCTCAGAGACCGCGTAAGGCTATAATCGGGCGGATCAAACTTCGTGCGGGAGATATTATAAATCAACAGGTTTAATAAATCTTTGCAGGCGACGGCTCCGCGGGGCCGGGGCGAGGAGGGGCGGGGGGAGTGCCCGGCGGTAACGTGGGTACCGTGAAAATTCACTTCCTCGCAAGAACTGCATTAAGTAAACCTAACACCGAAATGTTGTCTGGCAATCTGTCTTGAAAAGGTTACAGCGTGTTAAAGATTTGGAAAGCTCTATAAAGCAGTAAAGATTATGAAATACAGCTTAAAGGTTTATCAAATTACTTCCCGTGCCGGGACAAGCTTTAAACCGAAGGCAAAACCTGAAGCCTGTGATCTTTGCAGCCTTAGCCCATAAATGCGCTTGAGGAGGCATTCTGTTTTCTGCCGCTTTATAGTATTACGTCTGTAACACGTAATTTAAATCTACTTTTCAGGAGTCGATATCTGGTCATAAAACTAATACCGGGCAATTAGATGTGGTGCTTTAAAACCGCGTCGGGGTAGATGCAGTATGAAGGGCAGTACGAAGGGGCACACACCCAAAACCGGGCGGCGATCCTGGCGCTGAGGAGCGGGGAAACATCCCCTAAAAGCCGGCTGTCCCCAGCCTAGGAGCGGGGGGAAGCGAGCCCGTGCCGGGACCGGCACCGGAGCGAAGGGGCGCGGCGGCCGGGGGAGCCCCGACCGGGGCGGGACCGGGAGCCGCGGAGGCGCCTCCGGTCTCTCCCCTCGCTGGTTTCCGTCCCGGGCTGCCCCGCCGTTCCCTGCACACGCACACGCACACGCACAACACACCGGCTCTGAATCACCCGCGGGTTTTCACAGGGCTCTTTGATCCGGCCAAGTGTCAGAGTCCCGAAAGCCGGGACTCAAATAACACGTCGTTACGGCAAACAAATTTCTGCAGTCAGCTTTATGGCTTTATTGTCTATGGCACGAATAAACTCGGGGAATTAGCAGGTTAGGGGGGGTGGGAAAGGCAGAAAGCTCGCTTGAAATAAAGTACACATCTGTTTCCAGGAGCAAATGTGGTAAAAAAACACACACGGAGACAAAACCTGGCGTAGTCGCCGCTGGCTGTACGGACAGGGGAAAGCACCGTCTGTTATCTCTTAAGTGGCCCTTAAATTGATATTTACATTTACAATAGGGTTTTTTAATCAGTCGTTTTACAATAATCCGTGTTATGTGTATTTTCTAATACACACGTACAAAAAAAAAAAAGCTTAGTGTGTATATTGTGTATCTACAATCACATGTTCACAATTCCTTTCGCATGCACAAGCAGGCGCACTTAAAGCATGGACTACCATAAAATTTAAATAGGGGTAGATTTTTATGGGCTTGTGTATTAATAGTGTCTAATAAAACAAAGCTTACTGTGTATGTGTGTGGTTTGCGTGCACATGGCTACATTCACCGTCCAGTTTTCAATTTGTTAGATAAGCAGTGCAAGTAGTATTAAAGGCGGCATATACGTATACCCATTAACACGTATTGATAAATCCGCATACGACTGTGTGTGCGCACGTACGGAGATCTAGTTTCCGACCTGGGAGAACAATACATCATCTCTGATATTTCAACAAGTGGGGTTTTTCATGTCTTAAATATTTTGTGAGCCAGATTCCACAACTGGAAATAATGGATTTTCTATGAGATATAAAAGAAAAATCCATCATCCTTTTTTTTTTTTCCCCCTTGAAAACTCTTTAGAAGTCTGGAAAATAAAATCCCGGAGATTTGCGAAGGCGTGAAATCGTTTCGTTTCCCTCTTTGCGCACACGCGTGTACGTGCCCACGCGCACCGCTCCACACACACGCACGGGCTTCTCTTTGTGCAGGGATTTCCACCAAACCCGTGAAAGGACACCGGTGGGTGTTAAACGACACGATTTAGGAGCTTTCCATCCACAGACTTAGTTTTCTCTAGGTCTTGCTTGCATGTGTAACGTGTGCATTTTACAGCTAAATGCGTTACGTGCACATAGACATTGTATAGGGGTGTGTATTTACACATTTTATACAGCAAGAAATGCAGAGAAAATGGTCTGAGCCTCGGCTCCGGGGGACCCCGGCGGCCCCCCGAGGCCGGTGTGCGGGGTGGGGGGCGCAGGGAGCGCGGAGCGGGCCCGGGCTGGGGGCGGCGAGCGCGGGAGGCGGCCCCGGTACCGGTACCGGTACCGGCACCGGCGGGGGCCCGGCCGCCCGGCAGCGGGGGGCGCCAGGCCTTTCTTCCCTACTACAGCCCCCAGCTTCCAGGCCCTTTAATAAGTCTAAATATTTACCCTCTAGAGGAAGGCTTTATGCGGCTGCATGAAGGCCGGTAACCTTTGACAGGAGCCGTCACACAACACTCCTCCGTAATGGACCACAGTGCGCGTACATCTAACTTATTGTGCTAAAAGTTATTGCAGGGACTACGGGAGGGGGTCTCCAGACTACAAATAAGCGTTTTGCCACTGAGTGGAAAACGCCGCCCCTGGGTCAGCCGGGCAAAGCCACGGGGTATCCGATTCGACCCCATCATCCGTCCCGTGTGATGCCGCTTTCATGCTTTTTTTTTGGGGGGGGGGGGGGGGGGGGAATACAACAACAAAACAAAGCACCGGATACTGCAATGCGATGCCCCGGTAATACGCCAGGCATTATCTTGCCCGCGTATCTGATAAAGGGAAGCGTTTCCCGAAGGGTCACTAAGGAGAAAATCGTTCTCCATTAAACGGGGAGAAGCGGGGAAAACCCCCGCAGCCCCGGCTGGCGAGCCCACGCCGCTCCGGGGCTACCGGGAGCCCCGCGCCGGGACCGGCCGCGGTGCGGGCTGGGGCTGGGGCACCGCGGGCTGAATCGAGCCCCCGCCTGGGGTGAGGGCGGCCCAGGAGCCTTTTAAAACCGGCGGCCGGTGCGGGCTTATTAGGGGGGACATTTCAGGCAGCGGCACCCGTGGGGGCAGAGCGGAGGAAGCCCGGTGGGATATTACCCTGTTTGTTTTCCCTTTGATCCGTAGGAAATAGGTCCTGCACTGCGTGACCCATTAAACTAATAAGATTATAGAGATCAGCAAGAGGGGATGGGGTCGCTAATGGTTCCCATCTGGCCCAGATTTCGGCGTTATTAAAAACGGCGAGGGAGCGGGCTTGGGTTACAGAGCCGAGGTGAAAGCGGAGAGAGCGGGGAGCCGGGACCACACATCACTCCAATTAGCGCGGCGGGGCGGAAGGGCCCGGGGAGCCGGAGGGGCGCGGGCCGCCATAAAGCACGGCGGGACATTTACGGCCGGGGTCCCCCGCTGCGGCGGCCGGTGCCGCCCGCCGCCCCGCCCCTCATGCATATGCAAAAGGGAGGTGCCTCTATGTAAATCACCGCCCTGACTCCGCCCTGGGCGGTTCGCCGGTGGGCGGGGAGGCGGTGCCGGACCCTCATTTCAATAGCCCCGCCCAGAGCGTGACGCCTCCGGGGCGATCCTCCAATGAGAGCGGGCGCCGGCTCGGGTTGCTCCTGAGCCTGCCCCCCCCCCCCCCGTCTTCCCCGCCTCTCCAAGGCACGCCCGCTGGCCGCGCCCTCCAGCCAATAGCAGCGCTGCATGCAAATGAGCAGAGGGCGGTGCGCGCCCCGTCGTAGCGGATTGGGCGCGCAGCGCTCACGCAAGGAAGCCCCGCCAAACGGGGCGGAGGCGGCTCGCTATTGGTCGGCGGTGGGGGCGGGCCTGCCCCGCGGCGGGGCGGGGCGGATGACGCAACACGAGGCGTTGCGGCCCGGCAGCCGGGCGGAGCGCGGGGTGGGGCGGCCTCCGCGTCCCGCCCGCTCCCCTCCCTGTCCGGCCCCGCGGCCTCCGGCCCGCCCTCCCGGGCTGCCGGCCCCCAGCCACCCACCCCGGCGGAGAACGCCCCTCTGAAGCCGTTTGCGTGCCTCCCCGCCGCCCCCGAGCCTGCCATACCCGGCCGGGCCCCACCCTCCAACGGTCCCTGGGCCGGCCCCGGCCTTTAACGGTCGCTGTGAGGCCCCGCCGGCCGCCCGTTACCGCTCTGGCGGGAGGCGGGCTGGGGTTCTGCGTGTTTAAAAAAAAAAAGGGGGGGGAAGAAAAAAAAAAACCCGAATGGGGGGGCGGGGGGTGTCACAGCTCCGCTGGTTTGCGGCTAATGAGCTCGGAGCCCGCCGCAGTGCCCAGGCCACCCGTAAATCACCGGGGAGCGGGTGACAGCGCGGGGGGGGCGGTGTGAGGGGGAAAGCTGAGCGAGGGCGGGGAGAGGAAGGGTGGAGAAGGGCTGGCGTTAAAATACGGGTGTCCCCCGTGCAGCAGGGACGGGGCTCTAAAGGCGAGCTTGGGGGCTGCCCGTACTCGCATCCACCTCGCTTCGTGTGCTACGGCGGGGAAGAACGTAAATTGTGCCTCCGCGGTTAATAGAAAACACGCCGTTAAACGAAACGACGCCCCCGAGCCACCGAAGCGGTGTTTGAGCACCAATTTAGGCGTTCCCCCAGCCTTCCCACTGCGGTTTTTAAATGAAGCAAATAGTATTGGAAGTATTTGCTCTAGGCAGCTTTGTGCTTTTTAAGTGCCCAAGCTTCACCTCGCCGTAATTTAGGTGATTACCTGAAGTGATTTAAGTGATCGTCTTGCCATAAGCGATTATCTCAGCGTTTTCGTTAAAGTCACTTTCAAAAGAAAAATCTCTTGGAGGTCAGTGGAGTCTTAAAGGCGCCTTTTTCTTTTTAGCTAGCAGCTTAAGAATAAAGAACATCTGAAAGTATATATGCATATAATTTTTCGTGAATAATCACCTTCACTCTTCTTTACAATTTTTTTTTTTTTTTTACAGTTTGTTCCTTACCATTGACACCGTACTTCACAAGTTGTTCTTCACTGTATTTCTTGAGTATGCACGAATTGATCACTGTCATGAAAGTTTCGGGGAAATAATATAGCATAAATTAAGGGTGTAACCGTGCCTTCGGAAGTTACCCTGTGGTAACCATTTGTGCATTTGCTTTGCTGGCCAAGCAAATGCATAAATGACGTCTACATCTCTCAGAACGGCAGCAAATATTTCTCTCTGCACTGTTCTACAGCAAGTTTGTACGTGAGGGTGGTTTGGAATGTACTGCGCTCTGTTCATTAAGGCTTTTTGCAATATTTGTTCTAAACACAAAGTAAAAAATCCTTGCCGTGTATTTCGTTAAGCGTGCTGACAGCTGGAGAGCTGGGGGTTCAGGCAGAGAGGCAAGTTTGGGCTCTGATCCTGTAACTTCTAATGCAGTGAGTGTTTGCTATTTATTAGGACCATTTCTAGGATAAATCGTTCATAACTTTTGCAAAAATAGGGACGAAGTGCCTGCTTAAGGTTCAAGCAAATGAAAAATCCATCGAATGAAAAATCAATCTAATGAAAAATCAAAGAAACTACATGAGATGCTGGGTATGGCTCATTTTCAGCGATCAGACTTGGGTGGAAAATTAGTAGGAATACACACAGTGCGTGGTTGTAGGATGTGGTATCGAAAACCTGGTCATGCTGAAGTTCGGTCTGTTAGTATATTTGTTGTATGAATTTCCCTCAGTGCCTGAGAGAGGGAAGAGCGAGTCTGTAATTTACACCTTTCTGTGCTTGACAGCATGCCTTCGGGGGAGTTACTTTTACATTTAAAATATGTGTTTATTTTACTTCAAAATACATAAAATGCCTTTTTTTCCCTACATTGTTAAAATTTTTGTACGCTGTTTTCCAGTGTTTCAGTTGCTCGTGTAATTTAATAAGGGAATTGTGCGTGTTTGCCATATAAATGGCATGGTGAACCACTGAAAACAGAGATAAAAGCTAGCTGAATGGTTGTAGTAAACCCACGACAGGACTCATTTCTAGCTTAATTGTGTATTTTTCTAGACATTATCTGCTTCTTGTTATTTAGAGATACTTTAAAATATGCAAATAATTCATTGGTTGTTCATATAACAGTATTACAGATTCCTGCTGTGGAGGCAGAGGAGATAACACAACTGCATTGTCTTGGGTTTTTTACCTAACCTAAACTGGCATTAGTAGGAACATTTCCCCCTAGCTGGGGATCTGCAATATTGACAGGTTTATATGTTATTAAGGTCCTGGGATTTAATTTACTTAAACTGCAAAGGGAGTTTTGATGGATAAAGATGCAGGATCAGGCCCACTCAAAAAAGAAAAAAAAAAAAAAAAAAAGAACAACTGGTGTCAGTTTATTTTTACTGTGTCTTAAATCCTGTTTTAGTTTAGCTTTCCAGATTACTTTTGAGATACATATCATCGACATGTCTGGAACTCAGTGGCACAAGATGTTACAGATCTAAATAGCTTAGTAGGACTTTTAAAAGGATTATGTAGCTGTATGGATAATAAAAAGCAAAGTACTGGTAATACAGGCATGTATAAGGGATATAAATACTTATACATCAGGGTGTAAACCAATGACTAGATCTACATTGCTGGAAATTGTGTTTCCTGGTGCAGGTTTTTTCATAATTGTCTGTCATGAAGTTACTTGTTGTCCCTTACTTTAAGTCAGCTGGGACTGATATCTGTCTGAAGCAGAACACTGAAATATATAAATTACTTTTATTTTTGCCAATGTTTTTATAGATTTTTCTTTTTGAATATCATAAATCATCACATTCCCTGCTTCATTCAAGGTCTGTTCCCCATTAAAATAGATGGGAATCTTTCCAGCGACTGACAGACATTGGATTATGCCCTAAAGGAATTATGCACTACATTTCATGCAATGCCAAAGAATGAATGAACATGGAATCTGATCAGATCTGTTTTTCTCGGTGTTACAGTTATTGTGCTTTGCACAACTGCTACATAACATTTTGCAGCTGATGTCTGTTCTATGTATGTTAGAGAAAGAGATTTGTTCTTCCACATTTATTTATTTCATGCCAATATGTTATATCAGTAGCTACTTACAGAAAAAAAAGAGTAGATCAGTTAATTATACAGAGAGACCATAACTACTACTTATTGCAACAGAGATTCAAGAATGGTTCACACCTGGGACTGTACTGCCTAGTGATGAGGACAGGATAGCAAAGTGTAACTCCTTGTTTCTGCTTCTGACCCTAGGGACCGACCAGGTGTGTGACCTTTTCTCAATTTACAGGTCGGTGGATGGTAAGTCAGAGTTTGCTTCATGGAAGCTGGTTAAGGATCTTGTTTGTGATGCTCCAAGAGTCACCGTTGAAAGATTGCTTGAAATACAAAGCATAGTGTGGCAACAGTTACAAAAACACAGGTAGAAAGTGCAGAGCTCCTGCATGCCAGAAACATTCAGCCTGTGGAGGTAAATCAGAAATATCAAGGCTATTTCACAGTTGAATCAGGAGATCAATTTTCCCTATAGCAAGCACAAACTGAAGTCTTTAAAGTAAGCGGAGAAAGTGTGCTTACCAGACATGGGAGAAAAGAGCTCATGTAAAGCACACTGTAGTAACAGCTCAGTTAATGTTTTCTTCTCTTGAGTATTTTTAGTGGCATAAAAACTTCTGCTGTTTGAAACGGTTGGACACTTGAAACTCATTTGTTATTTTGGTTTTTTTCCAAACCATGTCTGAGCTTCTGAAACCCAGTTACAGAAATCTTCCTCTCCATGATTTATACTGAACTAGAATTATATTACAATTTAGTAGTGTAAGTGCAGGTTGTCCAGAGCAGGCTAAGGAATTTGTTTCACTTTGGACCATTATAGTTGAGAGTTCCCTCCCTGCCCCCCTAATTCTGTTTGAATTATTCACTCAGGGTAAAGTCTGTCATGCTTGTGTATCCTGACTGTTTGCTGTGAACCCCATGTCACATCCCTGAAGTAGTGAAAACCTGTTCTATAAACCTTACCTCACCTTCTTGAAAAAAAGAGAGACGTGCACGTAGCTTTACAAACACCAGGTGCTTATGAATGTGAACAATATCCTGGACAATCCTGGACCGCAGAATAAAAAGACCAGAGTGTCATGTGATAAAATGGTTAAGGTGCTCGAAACTCTGTGAGTGCACAAGGTTCACACGGCAGCAGGAGCTTCCCCTTTGCAGTCCTGCCTGGCTTCCAGAGGCTGCTCTGAGAAATGAAGGCAGGTTCACAGCTCTCACCTCTCAGAGCAAGAGAGCTGTATGATAGCCCGTGCAGGAAAGCAGGGCACTGAAGTAATTCTTTAATCTGCCCAGGGGGGTTGGAGGACTGCAGCAACGCTGAAATGTAGCTCCAAAGTGCTGCTTCAGTTCTTCACTTGAATCACATGGCAGCAAACCAGAATGAATAAAAGGGAAACGGAGTAAGGGAAGCAACAGGAACAAAGGAGATTTTAGCTTACCACTCCCTCTCAACATGAGGCAGCTTTACATTTCCTGGCCAGGTTTATAGTTTAAACACACAGCTATTTAAATACTTGTTCTTTTGCAATGCTAAACAGTTTCGTGCAACCTGTTTTGGTCACTCAGCACCTTTTCCTTTCAGTAAGCCAAAATACCCTTTCCATGTTTTTTTTAACCATCAGAAATCTTGTTTGATGCCATCAAAAAATGATAGCCCAGGGCAAAATCTCATTCCCCTTCGCCAGCCCAAACACACACAGCAGCTGCAGAGGCACAGGGGAACTGGTGCATTTCTGATGCAGAAAGTCAGGGACAGGTGCAATGTTCAGTCTTCTATGGAGGCAGAAAAGGCTTGGGTTTTGCCACTTAAGTGTATGTCTCCATGCATCCGTCACCCCCTGCTCCCATGCAGCAAGTGGCATAAAGCTCTGGGACTGCTGTGCTAACTGCACAGGGAGCAGGATTTGGCGGTGCCCACATGCTGCCTCCTCCCAGCCCTGGGCAGTCTGTGTGTCTGTCTCTTCTCCACCCAAACCTCTGCCCTCACACCCCCACCTTCCCAGCTCGGGGCCAGGGGTGCCAGGAAGGCACAGGCTGGCTCTGGAGTGGTAGGACTGAGCATTGCCAACTCAAAACAGAAAGGACTGGATTTTCCTGTAGAAAGGATGGCATAAAGTGCACATTTGAGGCCAGCCGGTCTCTCCTTTGCCATAATATAACTGTTCTTTGCCTGTTCCCCAGAGCTTTACTAGTACATAATTTCCAGATTATCATTTCCATCTTGTGAATATGGAGACGCTACTATAGTAGAGTTCATCCTCAGGAGAAAATATTACGCATTTTAAATTGCTCTCCTTGTCTTTTCCCTGCGGATGTATTTTGTGCTAACAGGGAATCCAATCTTCAGCACAAACTCGTGAACAACATGGTGAACTATAATAATTATTGGACCTGTTAGGTCTATTGTGGAAATAAATCTGCTGTGAACCAACATTTTCCCTCATATGTTTCACAGAGAGACAGTAACCCTTCTGCTGTCAATGAATTAATTTGCTAAAAGAAGCTGGAGTTCATAGATAAATCTTGAGATTATTTCTCATTTACATATTAGCTTAGCATTTATGTGCACTTCTATTTGTGTGATACTCCTGGGGACAATCCAGGAAACAATATGAATCATCTAATATGTAAAAATTAGGCTACAGTAGAAGGGGGGAAAAGCTACCTTTCTTCTTTTTTAAAAAAATGTTGAATTCTTTGGAATGGCCTTTGTGCTTACTTTAATTGTCTAGCACAATATGTGTAGTATTCCAGAGTCAGTTTTGCAGCTGGAGCATGCTTGAAGAAAGCTCTCTGTACTACAGCTCATTCAGAGTGCACGTTATCTCAAGGACCGCTGGTGGGGGCTTGTGTGATATTGTGGCTTGGACATGGATTGGGTTTTTTCTTATTATTTATGGGGAAGAAACCAGGCCAGAGGCACAACTGAAAGCAGGACCAGTGTACTTCCTATTTCCTGTGGAGTCCCCAGAGCTCTAGTTTGAAACCATTACTGTTGCTAATTAATGATTTGCCAGCTGTCTGCACTAATTTTATAGCATTTATGTATGCAGAGCCATTGTGCCTCAAATTCCTGCTTGAGAGTCCTGTAAGCGAGACACTACAATTACAAAACCAGCATCACACTTACATGTTCATTTGTTATTTTGCATGTGGTCTGCTCACAGATAATTTCCCTTTAGCTTTTCAAATTGGAAGGCTGGCTGAAGAGGTTTAGCAGCAGCAGGAATCTACTTTGGGACATTTTAGACATTTTCCTTTCAAATCTTTGCTTGATTTAGGGCAGTCATACATCAGGACAAAGGTAAAATGGCCTTCTGTTGACTCTTATTTTGGAGATACACGTACGTTTAAAACCAGAGTGAAAATGCTGGGCACTACGATGTGTTAGCCAGGCAGATTCTTACAGAAGACATAACTTCTGTGTGTGTTTGTCGCTGCCCCACTGCCCTGAATACCTACACTCAGCTGCAATGCATGCATGGCTTTGCTTGCCTCCTTCCATTACCCTCTCACAAACCCCTCCATTTTCTGTGAAGGTTTGGGAAACCAGATGGTTGCAGTAACACAATTCCCACTGACCAACTCCATTTTTCTGTAGCAGTCCTGCAGTTACAGTTGGCTAAAGGTTTGGTCGGGGGTTTTTTTGTTTTTTTTTTTTTTCCCCCCTGTTCTCTCCTTTGAGGGCTTGTGTCAATGTGGGCTGTTAAGCAGCTGTGGCATTTCTGGCAGAAATGACAATATTTCAGCAGTGGCTGACTGTACACACACCATACAGTTTATAGAGTGGGACCCTGCTACTCCGGAACCGATTAATCTGAATGGCTGGGTTAGTGTTTGGGCTATCCTGACCTCCTGCTGCTTCTAGTTCCTCTACAAGGTTTATATTTTTCATACCTACTCCTTGAAGTTATTGTTTAACTTGCGTATTATTCCCTGTAGCCAAAATACTCTTTCCTAGTGGGGGGGGACAGGGGGAGGGAGGGAAGCATGAGTTTATCTAA
The DNA here is from genome assembly GCF_030463565.1 of Pelecanus crispus. Lineage (NCBI taxonomy): Eukaryota > Metazoa > Chordata > Aves > Pelecaniformes > Pelecanidae > Pelecanus > Pelecanus crispus. The sequence continues at coordinate 38,007,365 of NC_134644.1, forward strand.
AGCAGCTACAGAATTCTTATTTTAAAAAAGAGCAATAGTTTAAAGTTTAAGTGAAAATAAAGCAGTGTTACAGTAATTCCCATTTTCAGTAATCCAAGTAGTGATATGGTCCCTATGCACTTGAATTAACAAGGTTTCATTGTATTTCAGTTTAAAGTATAGCTGCATGTGTCTCACCTCAGTAAATGGCAAAATTACCGTGGAAGCCAAGTAATGGTGCAACGGTTTGGACTCTTTTGAAACAGACTGTGTTATACAAACATTGAATTATCACAATAGCAAAAACTTTAGGTCAGCTGGTTGGTTTATAGGTATGTGTATAGCATGGGAGTGATCTAAAGAATTATAGTTCCCCTCTAAAGCCAGACTGTGCTTATTTCTATATCGCTTTCACACTCCCCTGATTCAGCAGTCTGCAGCTTCTGCTGTCTTTATCAGATTTGATCATTTATGGGCAAATGCCTTTCAAATAAGCACCTTAAAATACTTGACTATATGTTGAATTGTTAAGATCATAAAGCGAGGTAAAAAGAAGATTCTTAGATACCAGTGGGCACAAAATGCACCAGAGGATTTCTTTTCTCCTCCCTCCCTCCTATCCCAAACAATCCTTTTCAATATTGAACAGGTCTGAGAACAATCCAATCCGCAAGGTCAAGATAGGGTCAGATTTCCTGACCTCCTTGCCCCCACCTCTTGATAATCTAGAAATGAAAATCAATTCTTGTCTTCGAGCTTGTGAGGAGCTCATAATTGCTTTAGACCAAATCACAAAGTGCCTGCTTTTTCTGCCACCTTTCAATTCTTGGAGATGGGGATGTCATTTTTCAAGTCGGGTGCACTGTCAGGATTAGATTGTGTGGTAACCAAGTAGAAAGATTTCTGCTCAGAATGAGATTTCTCATTGCTCTTCCTTTTACTTGGGCCCAAATTCTTTTTTTCACTATTATCTATAGGGATATCATAATATGCTTTGAGCAGATTATCTATAGAAAACAGTTTTTCTCTTCTCAAGGCCAAAATCAGAGGTCGTTTATGGCAGTTGGAATTAATGGATTAATAGAAAATGAGACTAAATTTGGGGTTTGATCTTTTGTTTGCTTTACACTTTTTGCCAAAAATCATACTGGTCAAATGAAATGTGAGTAGAGTTACACCTTACATTTTTTAAGCATCGCTTTTTAGCCAACTAAACTAAAATGTGGTACCTTTTCCCTTATGACAGAACTTCTCTAGGCCATTCTGCATTGCTATGAATTGCTGTCCCACAAATGAGTTTGTACCAGGCTGTGCAGTGCCAGCTCTCTGATGGGCCTTACCCAGCACAGTGGGCTCTGACAGGCAGAGAATTTTGGGAGAATGGGGCTGGAAATCTGGTCCCACCAAACTCACAGTTAAGGGAGGAGAGGACTTGCTTAGGACCATACTCCCTTCTGATGAGATGTCCTATGTGAGCCTGAAACCTCAAATCTTTAACACCTTATCTGCAAAAATGGAGGGAAAAAAGAGGGATCCAACTTTTTTATGTGAAGGCCCCTGAGGACCATGTGCGGAAAGTTCAATGGAAGAGTGATTATCACTTGGTTTTCATCAGTCTTTTCCTTTTTACACCTCATGAGTGAGTGTATATCTATTTTTATCTGTCCTGATTAGAAACACATTGGTGATACTGGTGAGGACTTGACTTTTGCAGTTTGTGTCCCTTATGCTTAGTATTATGGTTGTTATCTAAAGAAAGGTCATTCTCACCTTTGGGGAAGAAGACCATCTTTATGTGGCTTTTGTTCTTGGGATTTTGAGAAGTTCTTCTGCTGAACAACTCCAGCATTTGTGATCATACAGGTATCCTACATACCTACATTAAAATTAGAGATAAGGCAGCTCTTTCCCCACTACTCTTCTGCTGCTAAGATTCGTGGTTTGGCCATAAGAGCCATTTAGATGACAAAAGAAACCGTAAGACGGTTATTTATTGCTAGAATGATTTTTTTTTTTTTAATATATACTCAATGAACATCTTTATATCTGTTTTTACCTCATTTGGCAGCTGAGAGTTTCAGTAAGGAGAGCTGCCAAGAATTACAGTAAAATGAAGCCTAAATAATTAATTCTGTCAGCAAATGAGGGTGCAAGATCAATAGCTAACAGTAGTCTCAAAGTTAAGGGAAAAAAAGTGAAGGAGGAGGAAAGACAATCCTTGCTTTAGATCCTGCCAGGATAAACAAAGTAATAGCGGGATTAAAGTAAAAGAAGATTTTTTTGAGACCCACGTTGAGTCTTGGTTCTCGTTTTCAGAGACTCTGTCACAGCAGGTGAACTCAGGGAATTAATGTAGTGTGAAGCCACAGAAATTTTGATGTGCTGATGGCTCAGCAGTGTCAATCTTTCTTTCTCAACAAGGCAAAGCAAAACAGAAGGGCGTCTTTCACAAAGCAAAGCCCACTCCTCTGCTGATACGAGCTGGCCCAGGGAAGCTGTATCAGGTAATGGCAGCAGAGATTCTCCTCCACCTTTCTCTGCCCTCTATGGATTCATTTTTCCTTTTCTCAGGCCACTCTCCAGACAGCACAGCCTTATTAGTGTCGATGAAAGGAGGCTTGAAACCAAAGGCCCATCTTTACCTTTCTTGATGTCAGTAAGAATTGCACCCACCGATTTTGAATTTTGCCATTTGAATTGCACTGACTGATACTAAGAATTAGCATTGCTCTTGAATGAGGAGTGAAATAGTATGTCTTTAAATCAGGTAGGACCCAAGTACATAAGTTTTATTCGGGTACAAGCTTTGCTCAGAACCACAACTGTCTCTTTCCTGTACAAACGTATAAAAGAAAACAAAGGTAGTTTTTCCATTCAATGTGATCAGAAACACCAAAATCCTCAGTTTACAGTCCTATGCTTGTTACACCGTCCCATAAGGCAAGTTCTGGTTTCTTGGGAAGATTAGCAACGTTCTGAAGTTTTAACATATTTATTGTATCTCAGCACTTGTTAAAATGTAACTTGATTCTGAACATCCTGTGACTATTAATTGAGCTTGTGTTCTTCAAGAAAATAGTTTTCAGCTCAGTATCATTTCTTTTTCCTCACTCCGTGCCTTCTCTGTGCAGAAAAGTTTGAGATTCTCAGATGGGCTTGACAACAGAAAGTGCAGACGTGCTAACCAAAGACTTCCCTTTTGTTTCGCAAATAAAAATTAAAAAAAAATAAACCACAAAGAAAAAGAAAAACCTTTTCTGACCAAATGTAATTCGAGAGCTGGAGTGACTTTTTCTTTGTTTCTTTGTTTTGCTTTTGATAATAACACCGTATCCCTATAATATATTCTACACTGAATTATTGATATGCACTTTCAACCTCAGCCCCTGAGTCCCACTGTTGTTTCTGACAGGAAATAATAAACACACTTCCCTCTTTAAGATGCCCCTTGAGAAGTGACTAAATACAAATATTTATCACCGCTTTCTTTGCCTGTATGCATTGTCCTAACTGTGGATGTTGAACCCCATTTTTTTTTTTTCCTGTTATTCCTTGCTCCTGTGGGCTGCGCGGAGCCGGGTGAGCTCAGGCTGGGAGCTAGGGCCTGTCCTGCTGGTAGGACTGAGGTGGCTCTGGGTGCAGGGTGGCCCCAAGGTCTCTGCTAGGTGTGCGGATGGCTGGGCGCAGGGCGTGATGCAGAAGGACATGTTGCTTTCAGAATCTGCAGGTTGCGGAGAAAGCAGGTTTCCTCCTCTAACTTTTGGGAAATTGGGTCTGTGAGAGCTCCTTGGTCACCCCATGTTTACAGTCCTTTTCAGAACTTTTACAGATGCAGCAGGCTCTGGATTGCCAGTTTAAATCATGCTTTTCTAAACCATGTTTCCAAAAGCTGGTGATTTTAGTGTCCCCAATTTAGGATGTCCAACCTGAACCATGTGAGGAAATCCAAGCAGCACTCTGGCAGCCAGACACAGCAACAAAACCTGCCTTTTTTCCCATGGCATTTCATTTTGACTTGCAAAGCCACTGCAAAGACAGGGAGTGCTTCAGACCTCTAGCACACTCAGGGTTCTATTAACTCATATGGCTGCTGGATGTTGATCTAGATCCAAATCACCTCAAAAATGAAGCCATCTATCTGTAGACCTTCACTCAACGGGAGCAATATCTACTTTTTTATTCCTTGCTTAATCTACACAGCATTATGTATTATATGGGTAGCATGAACGGTAGATAAATCTAGGTTCTGGTTTTGACATGCAATGGTATTGCTAATAAGCCAAAAATGTTTCAGACAACTTTTGTATATATAAATCATGGTTGTTTTTGTAGAAGATTAAACAACAGTTTGGCCCCTCAGGATTTTCATGAACAGATGAAACATTAACCACTGGGTCTTAAACATTTTATAAATCTGCAGTACATTCCTGCAATGGAGAAATAAAACCCATGATTAATAAGCCAGCAGTCCATGGAGGGATAGTTACGTTTGCAGATACAGGGCTGCACACTAGGTAGGGCTGGTACATTTTGCTTATCAAAATCTGGGATGGTCTCAGATGAGTTGCATTTGTGCAGTGAGTTGCAGCTCACAGTGGACAAGGGGGAAATTATACAGTAAATACACCATTTATTTGCTTGTATGCAATAGTTGCATCTCTGGACTTGCGGGATCCAGGTTGCCAGAAAAAGCAGTGGATGCAGTGAAAATCCAAGGAAGGCCATTTCCTATAAACTTTTATTGCAAATATAATACGGGGTATCCTTTATAATGCAGGCTATCTAGCAATCCTAGAATGGGGTCAGGTCATAGCCTGCCTTGAACATATAGCAGAGAATTTCTGCATTGGTTGGGAGAAGGCCAAAAGATCGCCTTGGGGTCAAAGCCCATGTCCCCCCCAGGAAGGTGGAAAGCAGGTTTAAGGGAGGTTTAATGTCGCTGCACATCATAGCACAAGATTTTCATCCTCCCCACTGACTGTAGGTTCAACCAATTGTGTATTTAAGGGTAGGTCAGAGTATATGGGGTTGATCTCTTTCTAGTCTGGATGATATGGACAATTTAGCCACCTCTGCTTGCCTTGTCTCCTGATTGCTGGTGGCCAAACTGTTAGGGTGTGGGTATTAGGCTTCAGCTAGCTCTGCGTAGGTATAACTTCAGCTGCAGGCATTATTTCACCTCACCTTTTCAAAATATGCATAGACAATTACAAATCCCTTTCACTTGCTGTGGTCCTTTAGCACAGCAATGACAAGAAAACCGGTGAGCCTCCAAGGGAACTTCCTTCATATCACCGTATATGACAGCAACATTGCTTTTTAGTGCATGCTGTATTCAGTATCACACACATCTTTAAAGCAGCAGGAGGGAATATGCTCTGCTGGTGAAACTGGGGCATACAGGCCAGACTGGAGAGGGGTGGCCAGAAAGCACGATTCTTGTCCACAGGAAACACTGGGGTTTAGGTCATCTGGTTTCCGTGCAAACTAGATGATGTTTTTGCCAGGGAGACAGAGGGATTCCCCGGCTGTGAGGTCCATGGCTCAGGGCTGTTCATGCTGGGTGGGAGATCTCCAAGTGTCCCTGCCTGCAGGAAGGCTGTCTGGCCAGTGTTCCCCTGGAATTACTGCAAGGTCCCTCGGGCTCATTTCAGGCAACACAGGTTTTAGCAGCAACGCGTGGCGTTGGAAAACTTCCAGCTAGTTGGGTGGGTGTCTGAGACCTGTTACCCATAAAGGCAAGTGTGAGACCTGTCCTTACGCCCGCACGTCCACGCTTAGTCACTGGGGTAGTACCCAGGAGGAGGACTTCACCATTGGTGATGAAGGCCCAGAGATCAGCATCTGAAGATGCCCACAGCCATCCAGTGGGATTTCCCAAATGATAGGTCACCACCAAACCCCCATTGCTTCAGGTGACCGGGCTGTACTCACGTTCCTCGGGAACCTTCCAAATTATTCAGCCTTTAAATCACAAAGCTGGCAACCGGTTCCTTCCTCCAAGGGTGGCCAACAAATGCTGACTGTGCTTCACAGCTTCCCGAGGGATCTTTTGCCTGTTCACAGCGGCCAAACTCCACGTGAAGGATCCTCGTTCTCCTCTCGGTGAAGCAGTGGGCTGTGCCAGCTAAGCGTGGATGCACTGAAGGCAAAAGCCTGGGAAGTGACACCGAGGTTGAGAAACTCTTTATATAAAAGCTGGTTAAAATAATTTGGGGAAATGGGGAATGGGGGAAAAAAAAAAAAATCACAGGGAAGTCTAACGGGTTTGGGGCACTCTCTGCCGTTCCAGCAAATTTGCGCTTTTTTTCCGCCCAGAAAGCAGCAAACTGGCGCTGGGGCGCAGAGTTTGTCACCGTCGGCTTCTGGGGGTGGGGGCGGTGACAGTAGGACACGCGTGTGCGCGGCGGCGGGCAGCAGGGGGCGCTCTGCGGCGGCGCAGGGCGGCGGGCGGGCAGCAGGGGGCGCTCTGCGACCGCGCACGGCGCGCGCCCGTGCGCTCGTCTGCCCCGCCCCGCCCCGCCCCGCCCCGCCCCGCCCCGCCCGCCGGCGCTGTGGGGGCTGCACCTGCAGCGTTCATCCTTTTAATATCTGTCAGGAGCAATAAATGCGTGTGTGTGCCGGTAGGTGCGTGTGCCGACACGTGTGTGTGTGTGAGTACCTACACCCTACCCGCATACAGGCGCAGCCGTAGGCACGCACGTACCCCTGCAAGCAGGCATCTCCCCAGACGCGTTGTTCCCGCTCCTTCCCCATGGCCGAATTAAAAGTACAAAGCCCCTTGGCGGGCGCCCCCAAAGCAGAGGGGGAGGATTGGAGGCCAAGTAGTGCTTGTGCAAAAAATTAAAGAAGTACAAATTCACTATGCATATCTAAAAAACAATCCCGGCTTGGTACAACTTTAAGACGTAATTTAATTAATTTAAAAGGCTGAGGTCCAAGCCTTAGGAACACAGGCTATGTGCCATAAGTGCACAGAGCCTGTTTATTTTAGCTAGCAACAGCAGCTAGGAATCAAGAACTGCTTTTAAATATACCAAGCAGTTGCGATTGTTCAGCTGCGTGTGCTTTCCGCGACTTGCCGTGGTCTTTCTAAGATGCTTCTTTTAGGTTTTGGGAAATCAAGATGCTCGCAATCATCATGTGCTGTCACTTACACATCACTGAAGTGCGGTCATTTATAAACTGCTAGCAATTTATAATTAATTAAACATCAAGGCCTGGCTGTCCATTCCTGCTCCATACCCAGTGATATCGATCTGTGTGCTTCTGAGAGGGTTAAATAACTTCATTCCTGCACTGCTGGCTGATTGATAACAGAAGGCTACAGCTAGCATTCTTTGTTTCCACAATACAGTATTGTTCAGGAACATAATAATTTAGTGATACTGTGAGGTTAGAGCACTTACAGCTCATTGTCTCACTGGGCAATCATCTCAAGTTTGGCCTGGAATATTTGTGAGCTTTTGGTTTTTTAATGAAGGCAAAAATTAATTTGAAATCCAAATCTTTTCAGGGTATGGAGCAACGCCTGCTCTTAGCTATGGGCAGGCAACCAGTGCCAGGCAGGCAAAGACGCTATTTCAGATTTACTCCAGTGTAAAGCAAAGCTTTGGCCTTGTAAAGAAGCCTTTTAAAATGACGTATGTATTTTCTGTGTGAGTTGTGCAGCCGTCACAGAGCTAGTCATTGTGTTGGTAACGTGACAGCTAAAGTAACTGTTTTCATATTTCAGGGCTTAGCACTGCCAGCAGATGCTGAGGTAGCAACCCAGAAATTCAAAGCACAGCCCAGAGCAGATAAAAGACTTTTTGTTTTATCTCTAATCTGGGGAAAAAAAAGAAAAAATCTCATTCTGATACAGAAAGAAATCTTTATGTGATGGTGTACATTCACGTAAATAGATTTTGAGGGTAGCGGGCCAAGGAATCTCCAAGCCTTGTGGGCATCAGGAAGGCGATGCCCCCGAGGTGGTTTGTGTTACGCCGGCTCAGGCTCTTCTTGGCTGGAGAGGAAAAATGAGGAGTAGGAAGGAAAGAAGGAAAAGGCCAGTCACACTGAACCTTTAGCTCTGAAGCAGAGCCGGTGGAGTTGAGAAATCTGCAAAATAAACAGAAAACAGGACAGTTGTGTGTTTTCCTGTTGACAAATTCCTCAGGCCAAGGCTGGAAACTTGCCAACTGCTGGAGGTGCCACCCAAGCGCAGTGAGCCAAGCGTTAACCCTGCGTTCCTTGGCATGGGGTTAGAGTGAGCACTTTGCTCCTTCTCATCACTGAAAATACTGAACGGCTGTCCGGAGGCAGTGATGCTGGGCAGCAGTGCTGCCGTCACGGTCACCACTGCGGCCAGCATCGCTCAGAGCTCCCCGCCCAGCTGCTCAACAGCCTAACCAGCAGCCCATCCAGAAACTTAATAAATAAACCTTTGGAGCTCCCACCCCTTGCTGCCTGCCAAGGCTGGGGTTTGGCACACTTCAGATGCAGCACAGCAGGAGAGTTTTTATGCAGCCTCACCTTTGTGCAGTCAAATACTCCCTGCTCGCGTTCGTGAGTTCAGAGCATCTCCCTCACCTCTGGAGCATCACGGCTGCCATCAGGCCTCTGTCGCTAGAAGGAGCCCTGGGAACAGCAGTCCACTATTTACATGTGGGAAATCATCATCAAGAAATGTCTTCTTTCCTGCATTTTCCTTTCCAGAGGAGCCAGAGACGTGGTATTAGCAGATCAGAGAGGGTTTGTGCCCGGAGAGGGGCACACCATGTTGGCTTCTGGAGGCTGGCATTGCTGTTCATCCTGGTTTTGTCATGTGTGATTCAAAAAAGTAAGGATGGAGCCTAGAAGCATCTGAATGCTCTTTGCTTGTGAAAAAATACAACAAAGCCTCAGCTGGCTGGCTGTAAAGGGCACAGAAATCCCTCTCTGTTAAACTCTTTCTTTCACTCCATTCCTTGCAAAAGAAGTTGTGGATGTCCCATCACTGGAAGTGTTCAAGGTCAGGTTGGACAGGTCTTGAGCAACTTGATCTAGTGATAGATGTACCTGCCCACAGCAGGGGGTTGGACTAGGTGATCTTTAAATGTCCCTTCCAACCCAAACCATTCTTTGATTCTATGAAAACCATTTCACATGAACCCACTGCATTTTCACTGGCTTAAGTTTCCCCAGCAGTATTGCCCCTTGGGGCATCATTCAAGACATTTTGTATAACAAGAAGGACAGCAAAATAACAGATGATTCCCACCTCCACAGATAGAAAAGTTTCTCTGTCGGGGGCTGGAAGGTAACGTTAAACCTAACTTAGTGACTTCCCAGATTTCTTCCTGTTGTGAGAGCAGTGTCAACAAAATCTGTTGGTGAACTTCACTGAATGTGTTTTAGAGTCCTGACAATACTGGGAATAATCAAGGAAGCAATTCTGTTCCTGCACCCATATCATCCCTTTCTATGTCTGCTGGGACTGTCCAGGTGCTCAATTTTGATTTTTTTTGTGTGGAGGCTGTTGGTCTTTTAGCAACTACATCAAAACAAGTTAATTCATTTCAGACAGGTCATTGAAGAGATTAAACAGTGATGGGTCAAGTCCCACGGTGCTGCCATCTTCATCAGTATCCATCACTGTTTTCTGACATGTACACTGTGAATGGTATCTTTTCTCTTAAAAGTATCACTTTTGCTATAGGAAGAGGGCCCACAAGGTGGCTCAGGTGGAAAAGAAATGCAGAGTTTTTGATCTCTGGCTAGCACATATAGGACTGAGACAGGAAAGTGCTGCCCTGGTACAGATATTTGAGACTGTCCCAAAAGATCTGTTGATTTGAATTCAGCTAATGACAAGGGTGCAGAGTACCAAATCAGTGGCAATCAGTGCTGAGGGGACCTCATCTCATACCCACTAGAGAGACCAAGGGCTGAGACACAACAGTCTCATGCAAAGAAAATTGTATCCTTGTAATCCAGATCTAAGGGCCCCGCCCTTCTGACTTGCCCACAGGTACCTTCTCCAAAAATTAAATGTACCCAAATAAGACTGAAAAGCAGACATCTTTCAGCATTTTCTTCTGAGTCAGTCAAGGAAGTTTCTGTTGAGCCAACAGTTGACTCTCATGTTTGGCAAATCCTTTCCAAAGCCTGTGAAGTAATTTGTATTATTACAAGATACTTACAAATGGAGAAGCACAGAATCTGTGTGGCTGACAAACTGCTCATGGCAATAATTCATCATCCTGCAGTTTATAGTGTACTATTAGGCACGAGGTATTGTTTTTGCTCTCTGAGTGGATGATGGGACTAACAGTTGAATGATGAGTGGAGAACAATATATAAGCCTGCTGAGTACTGGGTAATTTAGGATTTCTGGGCCTTCATTTATTTCTCCTTGAATCATCTGAATAGTCACACAAAACACAAGCAAAACAAACCTATCTGTAGCCCGCAATTAAATGCAAGTCAGTCCTAGCAGATACATAGCAGTTTCTTCTCATCACAGTCTGAACTATCATCTGAGCTAGTTTCCGTGCTGACGGTATTCTATTTCCAAGTTCCAAATTCAGAAAGTGTAAGTAAAATTAGAAGAAAAGTCATTTCAACATCAACTCCATTGCAGTTTTCAAGGAGTAACAAGTAACCAAAATAATATAAATAACAGTACAGATAGATGGTAGGGTTTGAATTGCCTGACTAGGGCAGATTAGGAGTACAGTGGTTATCTGATGGTTTTGCTTTGTGCTTACATAGAACAGTTGCCCAACAGCTAGCTATCTTCTTTGCTAAGAAGTGTAGGTTGAAAGGTCACCAGATAGATGGTTTGGTAAAGTAAGACTAGTCCTTAGCTAGCAAAGACTGACACTTTTGTTCTCTGACTCGTAGGGTTCCAACTACAATACGCAAAGTCTTTCAGGTGAAGCATCACAGAGCCTCATCTTACTTCCCTGAGGCAAATGTAAATGGTCCAGGCAATAGTCTTTCTGTCTTAAATGCATTGTTAAATGTCTGAGCAGTCTTATTCAAAAGCATACAGAGAAGAACGCTGCCTGTCTTTTTATAGTTACCAGTGACAATTTTCTTCTGAAGGAGTAGCGATTCCTGCTGATGTGGAATAACAATTTCTCAAATCTCAGAAAAAAGAATGACAACACATAAAGTCTCGATACGTAGAGAATAATTCCCAGTGCTGTATTTTGGAAATAGAAGCCCTTAGGATACCAGTCTTGCTAAAAGGAAAGAAGCATCTGTGCCTGTTGTGCTCATCCTATTCAGCACCTATCACTTAAAAAGCCAACACCAGAACCAGGCAATGTTTTCACATCTGAAGTGCAGATTCTGGCAAGCATACCTCACTGGGATGCATTGCTGCTGCAGGTATGTTCTCACACACCCATTCCCACAGTGAGAATGGTCTTATAGTCAACTGCCTTCATTAGCTTTTCTCAAAGTACTAAGAGGCTGGTCAACAAAAGCTAGTACCCAGGACTGGGATTCCCCTCACTATTAAACATACTTGCTTAGTGCTTTTAGGAAGGCCTCCTTCAAAATTTCCCAAAGTGCTGACCTTTAATTCTCATGTGTGCACCAAGACATTTCTTACCAGTACAACAGGGAAGAGAGGTGAAAGATACAGGGGTTTGATCACAAAATATTCCCACAGATATGCCAAGACCCAAGAGCTCAGCATATTTTCACCCTGGTCTTTACTATCTCCCTTTGATGAGTCTTCCGCTCCTCTTTAAACACCAAGGACGTATTGAGGGGGTTCAGCAGCCTTTAATCTGGCAGGAAGCCTGATTAAAGTCTTTTGAGACCAAGCTTGAGCGTGGTGGTGGCTGAGGGCTGTGAATCACTTCTGTTGTCCCCATGACTGCTGCTGTGACAACCTTGGTCCTGCTCCTGCCCCTGCTCTGCTGGCGCCCCAGGAGTGCCTGATGCTCTCCATAAATTTGTCCTCCCCAACAGAAAACAAACTATTCTGCTTCATGCTACCATTTGCTGTGAAGGGAGGTGCAGAAGGAAGCTGACTGATATTGTCCTATGGCATGGAGATAACGCCACCCCACTAGAAGTGGGGGGCTGCTGCTCAAAGAAAACCTAACATCTAGCACTGCTGCATCCAGGAAGAGAGAAGACAGAAGTGCAACCTTTTATGTTACTCATTTGAACTCATTATTTTGCATTATTGATTTGCTTTAGGAGGTCATTACTACCTCTTAATTTTACAACCACGGTGGCTAGCAAAGCTAGTTTCAAAAACTGGTCACTTAAATTATAGAACCGGAGTGTTTTAGGAATAGCTTCAAACCAAAGTCCTATGCCAAATGCATTTAGATAAGATTAACTAATTTTGCCTAACATTTTCTAGGCAGTATTTCCATACGAGCAACAGTATGAGACACCGAGGATGCAGAGATCTGATGAATGACCAAAATAAGCATGACTTCGAAATTACCTTTTCCACAGATGAGAGAAATTAATCAAACTGAACTTATCTCAAAAAACAAACTCCTACTAGATACATACAAAAGCAAGGCCCTCCATACGAAGACAATAACTGTCCTCAGAAACAGAAGGCATCACAGTAGCTTCCTACCTCAATAGCCATGGAGTTTACCCAAACTGAATTTGGGGGAAAAAAAGATTTTGCAAGAACTTGCATATGTTTTAATGAAAATGATCCAGATTAGCACCAGACACCTGTGACCTTCAGTGGGAACTTTTGTGTCTGTGAAGACCAACAACCCAGCTGGGGGAAACCCTCTCCTAAAACCATTTCTCTCTGCCACAGCACTACCTCTTTATGGTTATATATTTTAACTGAGCCTAGCATTCAGCACTGCTGCATCCCTGATGTTCCTGGTCCCGAGGGTTGGGGAAAGATACCCACCATGCCAGGCCATGCTAACTCGTGGTATCATTACAGCTGCTCATCTCTCTCTCTGAAGAGATGGAGGCAGTGTCACTCTACCAAAGCCACGTGAAAACTGAATTTCTACAGCTAATCTCAAAAAAGCAGCAGACAATTGAAAGCCCGGTGGGAAAGGGGCACCAGCAAGCTTTCCTCCAAATGAAGACAGTGGCGTGAGTTTGAGGCAGGGTCTCCACTACCAGTTTTTTGTGTTGGAGCTGTGGAAAGAAATTGTCCTCATTCCTCTGCGGGAGGAAGGTCCCCGGCAGAGAAAGGAAGCCAGCGACACCCCCAAGGAAACCGATAGCAGCTACAGTGATAACTCTTTAGAGCTGAGCTTAACTGTACACATAAACTTTATGTGCCCCGTCTATGGAGTGGCCAAAGGGGGTTGTGTATCCGGAGAGGGACATTCACAGCAATAACTCCATCGGATGCTGCCCCAGCCTCCAGTGACCTGTGGCCCAGGGTACCCGTGTCCCCAGCTTGTGACCAAGCACCCTCACCCCAAACAGCAGCTGGTCTGCCAGCAGCCAGAGGTTGCTGGCTCCTGGGGAAGCTTTCAGACCTGTTGGTGACTAAGAATACCAAATATTATACCAGTAAAAAGAAAACTATATTTGGTGTAAGATGCTTAATTACAGATGTTCATCAGTTACAAATCTTGTGGCAGCTGAGGATCTAACCCCCTGCATACAGAAGGGGCAGGTTTGGTCTTAAAATATTTACAAAGCTTCCAGGCCATGATTAAAAGTTGTAAGTGCCACACCTGAGGCATAAACAAATTGAATCATACTTCACATCTCCTGAAATTTAACCATTATTTCCAGTTAACTGATCACTGACTGAAGTCTCGGGATGTTCTGGGCATATTTGCTCCACTTTTTATATAATTCAGTATTTTTTTACTGTTTTGCATTGTTTAAGATAAAGTTGCTTTTCACGTTTTCATGCAGGCTTTATTCAGACAGTTTGTAGATTTAAGACATGCTTTTTGCTCAAAAAGATGTACTCTGAGCTCTTCAGTGAGCGCCAGGAAGTTTGGCCTGTCCATTCCCAGGACACATAAGGAAAGAGTTAACACAGAGCCACTTGCCAGCCTGGAATATAGGAAATGATGGATCAGTGTCCTAAATCAACATGCATAATAGCAATCACATAAACAATGTATGAGTGGGATGATGGATTATACCATTTACAGTATGTGAAAGGTTGCTTGATTTTTTTAATTCCCCAAAACTGGGGGTGAGCAGTGAAATGGACATAAGTTAAAGCACTGCACTAGCTCTTCTTAAGAAGAATATTAAAATCTTAAATACAAAGTGTTGTAGGTAGCACAGACATCAAGAAGTGTTTTCAGCTAAGAAATTGTAAGGAAAAGGAGTATAGTTAGTTAATGTTTCTTCTGGGAAATTCTTCCTTTTTGTTAAATATCACCATTTATTAATCATATGTAGGCACTTCCTAGCTTAATGGTACATTCAAAGTAGATTATTTGAAATTTAATTTGGAATTCATTCAAATACAGTTCTCTTATACCATAGAAAAGTCTTCAGTCTTTGAAGGGCTGATCTTTAGATTAAATGCTTTCCTCTCTGGAGGAAAACCAATAGCCTACATATGCAAGAATGCAGTTAAAATACTGGCACTGCAAAAGGATTTCTCAGATTTTTTTTTTCCACATTTCTAGAGTTTCCTTGGAAAATATGCTGTCTGACCTCCTGAGGGAGCAAAGCATCTTCTCCACAAATTAGGTTGGAGAGCTTGGAAAGAAAGCAGCCATTTGCTTCAGCGTTGTGCTCGGTGGGTTGCTAATTTGAGTTTCTGTAAAATGGAACCAGCTTCAAGTGCCTCAAATGATTCCTATCAAGTGCTGACATTTCCAGATAAGGAGAACATTAGCTCCTACGTTGTCTTTCTCTGCAGCTTCAGCAGGCTGGTTCTTAGCCTTCTGCTTCACAATTTTGCTGCATATTTACTCTAGATTTTGTTTTTAATGCCAAGTGGCTAGAATCACTGGGAGGATTTCTACACTGTAGGGAAGAACATGTTTTTTTATGAGACAGAAGCAGCCTGGTAGAAGAAATGAAAAAGTGTAATTTTTATAGGTCTCGAGGTGAGGAATGGCAAGTGTTATGAGGGTAATTTAATGGGGCAAAATCCCCTCAGGAATTTGAAACCCTCAAGAGGCTATTGAAAGAAGGAAATTAATTCAAGAATGTCTTGCCAGTCAGGTTATTGATATCAGGAGTGGGTTTCGCTTAAGGGCTGCGTGGAAGGGAGAAGTCTGGTGGTGTTCGCAGCTATGTGAAGTGGACATGGCTGAGTGGTTGGCATCCAGTACCCTCGTTTGCTGCTGGATCCTGATGAATATCATGGCCTTCAAAGCTACTTCTGTACTAAAGGTAAGGCCTGGTTCTTGTCCCAGTGATGCTCCTGCCCAGTTGGACCAGGTTGCTATTTCTGCCTGGTCCATATGCCCCAGCCTCCGGCCTGTGGGACAAGCGGGGATGCACAGAAATAGTGCCAAACCACAAGTTTCATGTTTTTTGTTATGACTTGCTGAAGGACCTTGATCAGCTTCTGCAAGCACTAGTGAAGGGAGTCAGCGTAAGGGCTGACAAAGGCCACCCTGGCCTCACATCGTTCACCGCGCGGCTCTCCTGGGGCCATTCAGAGAGAGTCCTACAGCACTTTGCCGTCAGTAATAAAGTCATGCCTGCAATTAAGTTTCCTTGCTGTGACAAAAAAAGCAATCCCAAAGCACCCTATCAAGTGCCTTCTCTCAATTAACATGAGGAGAAATTACATTTCATCACTTGTGTAATGAGCCTAGTAACGTTTACAGTTCACTTAATACTATTATTGGTGGCTGACCACAAAATAAAGCCAGGTTGATAGGGACTAGTGGCTTTAATGCCAAGGATAACTGGGTTGGAAGATGGTCACTTTATTTTTCACTGAGTTAACTATTATTGCTATTACCTGTATTGCTTGTGTTATTTCTATAGCAGCATTAGGAAGCCTTTGTTACTTACCACTAGACAAGTAGGTGTCAAAAAAGTGACCATTGCCAGGGGCAGTTTGTGACCTGCAGGGAAACAGGCAGTACTGGCCTGCTGACGCAGGACTATGGTACTGCATAAGAGTCTTCTAAATGTTATTATTATTATTATTATTATTATTATTATTAGCCAGCAGGGACTGGATTTTTCTCTGTTCAACGGTTATCCAGCAATGAAAGAACTGAAAAATGAATGACACAAGAAGTTACAGTGTGGATTAACAGAACTAACGGTAATGACCATCCAGTCCTGGGAATTGTCTTTTGAGCTTTGAGCTTCAGCCGACCTCTGTTTTTCACACAGTTTATTCTGTTCATCAGTCTTTGCTATTTTTTTAAGGCGAAAAAATAAACAAATCCTCCCCAAAGTAGGATCATGTTATTACATATATATGGAGCTCTTGAGGATGAGCATATTTATCTTATTTTCTGGTTCAGTTTTGAAAATACACTGGTCACTGTTCACCATTGTTCCTTCCCTGCTCTCATTAGGATGACTGTCAGCTCCAGATGGGGTGCTGTGCATTGGCAACACTGGGGCAGAATTAATTTTCAAAGGTGTGCAGTGTTTGGACACGTGAGCAAGGGCCTTGGTATGATAACGTCATTCACTTGCAATGTTTTTTTTTTTTTTTTTTCTGGTTTCAGCTGCCTCGGAAGCAGAAGCGATTCAAAAGGCGGTTTGCTTCTGCACTGGGATTAGTTTCATTGACTGACTGGCATTGCACATGGACGCTGGTTTTCCAGGGTCGGCCTTAGCAGCTCACACAAAAACAACTGTCAAGCTGCCACAGCGTCACTTATTGTAGAGTATTGCTGCGCAACCTTCACTGACGAACAGAAGCAGCCGGATTCCTCCCAGCACTGAGGAAGGACATTTTTCTCTATGTCCGATGTCTTTCACTTCTCCTGCTCTTAGTTATAAATATTCTAGTGCATAAGCTCAGATGAATAATGCTCATACTACAAATAACTAAAGCTGAGGAGCTCTGTATTTAAAGGTGAAGAATCATTTATTTTGGAATAGAAAGTGTTTTTTCTTCTTTTTTGTTTAGCAGGTTTCAAATGTGAATGAAGCCTTCTATGAAAGAATTGAAATGATGGGGTTGTGGTTTTATTTTTAAACCTAGAAACTCAGGTACAGATTTCTATCCAGCTTAGGTTTTAAGACAACATTAAATACTTCACCAAAAAATAAAAGGAAAAAAAATGGCAAGGAGCGCCATAACTATGAACTTGAATATATATCATGTCAGCAAAACCTTTCTAATTGATCATTCTGTTTTCAAGTGACCTCATCTATGCTGGGTTTTTTTTGTCTTCTGTGCAACTCCTCCATTAAGAAACTTCTGTGATTGCACAGTTCAAATCCATACAGGGAGTCTGAGATTTTATTGTTCCTCTTTTGTGAGGCTGCGGTTAGTAATGACTTAAGTAATGCTTCATAACGTATTTGTAGTCTAGTACCTCCTTGAAGAAGACACACAAGTTTGAGCCTTCTCTTTACAAAATTTCTTATCAATAAGTCTCTTCTTGGCAGAGCTGTACTGATTTAAACATGATAATAAGAGATTAAATAAACATAGGGAAAATTGGTTTTGAACAACTGAAGACTTGTGATACACTGCAGACACCTTTTTGTTTTGAAAGTGCTTAAGTGAAAAGAAAAGCTGGATTTTGGTTTTGTTCTCCCATAAAATAATTTTGAGAAGCAATGCTAAGAAAATTATGAGAAGTATCAGTGATAAACATCTCTGGCATATCGAGGGATTTATTCATTAGGGACAGTATGACATAGAAACCCACAAACTGATAGGATTATTAGTACAGATCTTGCCCATGGCCATGCTCAGGATTGTCTTCTTACTGCAACTATTTAGCAGGGAGCCTTTCCGACCCGCCTTTTAAATTTGCCCCTGCCAAACCACTGCAGGCCAAAACCAGTCATTTTGCATTTGGCTGCTACCTGTTACCATTCCTTTCTTTTCCAGCTAGTAAGCACCTTAACCCCTGTGGTGCCTGCTCTGTTTTTTTCTTCGGTGTTCACATTAAAATGGGTCACGTTTAAAACTTCTGCATTGTTGAACGGGGACCATGATTGTTGAAAAGCAAAAACCTTAACAACTTTGAGTAGGCTATAATGTAATAGCTGCAGCTTTGCTTGCAATGTTTAGCAAGATGCATTTCACTAGTTTTGCAGTTCCTCACACAAATTCAAATACCTTCAAAGGTTCATTTTTCCTAGGCATAGACATTGCCCAGTCACCAGCTCCAAAACCCAATAGTTAGCTCCTGTAGGCACGCTGCACATCAGTACTTCAGCAAAGCAAGAGGAGCAGTGCCTTTAAAAGGGAGACCCACTGCAGGAATAGGTCTGGCACTCCAGTAAAGAGCAGGAATAAAAACATCAAACAAGTTCTATCAGGAGAAGGCTCGATCATGTTAATTATGAGCCTATATAAACATTTAAGATTATGCATGACTGTCAATACACAATGGACCGTCCATGTCATCAGTGGAAGGCTTGGACACAGATCAAGGATAGAAACTCACTTGTGTTTTCAGCTTGTGCAATAAGTTAATTGTTCATTTTAAGTCAACATAAACTGTCTCCAGCCCTCCTTAGGATTGTCAGTCCCTAAATGACTTCCCTCATTCTTCAAGTATTCCTCTACAATACTATGGGGATCATCACTGTAATGGCTTTGAAAGAAATCCCAGCAAGTCCAAAGACTCCTCCATTTGAAGTGGTCTGGGCAAGCAATGCGCTACCAATGCATCCTGTCACTGGCAGCCTTATTGGTCTCCTGAAAGACCTGCTCTGGAGCTGCAGCCCAGCTCACTGTCTACACCGTGCCCCCCCGCCCACCCCGCAAGGTAGGTTTTGTTGTCTGAGAGAGAATAGGTAGGCATGTAATTTAGGTCCAGATTTTGCTGCACAGCACTTGTGTTAAATGCTCTAGAGTACATTTGCAACACTAAATCTCTCTCTGTTTATATTCAACCTGCATATCATGCAATTGTCAATTTAAGAAGTAGTATTTTCCAGTTCATTTGGGTGAGCACAAAGAATGAGTTACACTGAGCTTCAGGTAACATTGGTTCATGAACAGGCATGAAACTTTTCACACCTATGGATTAAAGCCAAAGCTGTTTTTCTGTTTGAATATACCAGCACTTTGTTCCTGTTACCACCTAAACCACCAGGCTCCAATTTCAACAGTTTTGCCACAAAGAACCGCCCAGCACCTCTGGCTAGGATGCATTTTGTGATTTCCACCATCACGTGCCATAACTGTGTCTTTGTTAACAAATGCCTTCAGCTCCTCACGCTCTTTAAGATCTGGATCCCATGAATACTTGGCATCCTCACGGTCTTGCTTGGCAATTGATGATTCAATCAGCCACGTCAGACACAAACTTCCTCACATACTCCTCTGTTCTCAGAGGCTTTGCACCACCTCCCTGTGTGCCAGATCCCCAACCATCACACCTCCTCCCTGCCTCCATACCACCCCAGCTTCTCACACACTTGTTTTGGTTGAACAAAACCCTAACACCCTTTACTTTATATCTAGCAGTTATTTCCAAAGCTGCTCAGAGCCTCTGCTCATCTCCTGGCATCCCCGAGTTCCATCATTTAGGATATTCATGCAACAGTGCTATAGCCCTTACCCTGAGAAAAGCTACTGGACTGGGCCAAATGGACATACAAATACTCTCTCCAAAGCCAGTTATGTTGCATGCATTACAGCCTACTGCATCTCCCAAACTCTGGTACTTCAAGCACTGGAAAATACTTAGCTGCGTGCCTTTCTCCACAGCACGTCCTTTATGTGTTTGTTCATATATGTTTAGCTTGAATTCCCTATTTGATGAAAAAGTTTAAATAATTTTTAAAAAAGAAAAAAAAAAACCAAACCCCACCAACTAGATGGCAAACCCACTCTTTTGGGTTTCCCCACTTCTGCAGTGGTTCACAGTACTAAACTTACCTCCCAACTATTTACTTTTTCTAAGCAGCGCAAATCATGAAAAGTTTCCCTACGCTTGTGGAAACATCCCTTAATTCTTCCTCAGGTTTTTTTGTCCCTTTTACTCAAGGGCATACACTGCCCTGGACTAGATGGATCTTTTGCTGCAAGTGCTCATTGCTCACGAGGAATTCCCCAAGCTGGCAGCGCTGCCATCCTCTGCCCAGTGTCACACACAGGTATCCCTCCTGTATCCCATATAACCACTCCGTTGTGACATGTGGCGTAATCAAATCTTACTTAAAAAAAGCATATGTATTAGTGTCTGCAGTGCATTCGTTTTTGACTGCGTAAAATCTATGTTCAAAAGATTCCTTCTCTATACCACGCACTTGAAAAAACTCATAAGCATAAAAATCTATGTATGTATGTAAAAATATGGCTTTAAATGTGTGTTTATATGTATATATTTAGATAATCATATATCATTTAACTTTTTTTCCTCCCCCAAAAAAGTTTCTGAAACAGAATAAATAGCATTGATTTGCCAAAGTATGATCCAACAGCAACTCCTCTCACGAATGCTTTTTATTCTTAGTGCAGGGAAATAATTTCAGTCTGGAGACTGTAAAATCCATTTGTAGTCCAAAGTATTTGATTAGGTTTCTTTTCACATTCAATAACTTTGAATGTGACTAAGTTGCA
Organism: Pelecanus crispus; assembly: GCF_030463565.1. Lineage (NCBI taxonomy): Eukaryota > Metazoa > Chordata > Aves > Pelecaniformes > Pelecanidae > Pelecanus > Pelecanus crispus. Next base: position 38,027,982 of record NC_134644.1, read on the forward strand.
ACATTTTGTTGAAAGCTTTACATAGCTAGCAATACCTCTACTGCTCATTGTCCTATACACTGAAACAGTGACTGTCACCAGTACGTTTGCCTTCATACATCAGAAGTGGGCTTAATGTGGTTATATAAAGCTTAGCATTTTAACATTACCCTAAAAATAAGCTGCTGATTTAACACGATTTAAGCACAAAGATTTCAAAGCATTGAGACCAAGATCAACATGGGCCTGCAATACAAGCTTTTCAAGCTTTCACTAGCCTTCATGCTGCTGACTGCACACGGCAAGTGGTCAATATAATGCTGAAGAGAGTATCTCAGTGATAACTGCTACGAGCCTAGGCGCCGAGCTCCACTGCCCATGCCCTTGCTTCATTTACATGCAATTGCCAAGGTTTGCCTTTACATCTTCCCATTTGTTTGCTTGATCCCAATTATAACTAAATTTAACACCAAAATTTAAACAATATGGTTCAGACAAGTGAACCATACTGAACAACAATGTGATCCAGAACTGGATTCTTAACGTTAAGCCAAGAACACACAATTTGAATAATGAAATTTTTTAAAGACAGGATCCAATTTTCATTGTATTTTTATGCTTTCTGCTTAATCAAACCCACATGGAAAACATTGTGCCTAATGAAACTACAACATTAATATTTCAACAGACCAGCCTGTATGTAGACCCATAACTAAGCCTAAGTTGAACAGGTTATTTAAAAATATTTTTCAAAAGGCCTTTTACAAGAGAAGCACCCTCCTGCAGGCTTGAGCCTGCTTTCTCTTCTCTTCTCTTCCAGAAGTGATCCAGAGTGAGGGCAGCTCTCCTTGACCACCAAGCTTTGTCTTCATGAGCTATTCCCTGCTTTTCAATTCTGTCTCTGATTCGGCTGGCTGAGAACACATCAGGTTGGAAATCAAAGTTGTCATCATCCACATATTTCCTCAAACAGTCACTTACAATGCTGTTGCCTGAAACGTTTACCTTGGAGGACTTGTGAGCCTTTCCTCCTTCTTTAGGAATTTATTGGTATTGATTGTTTACTGTGCAAGGGTTAAAGCAGAGCTCTGCTTTCTTGGCAGTGCTCTGTAGCGTCTCCTCTTTCTCTCTAAAGAAGATAGTTAATTATAGTTTGTTTGCCAACAACAACTGTTTGAGTACTGTGGGTCCTCATTGGTTTAGCTTAGTTAACCATATTTGAAATACTGTATTTATATGGTATGATAAAAGCCATAAGAATCCAGAATTTGGAGTCCACTTATTTTCAAATTAATGCACAGCATAAATTAAAAGGCCATGTTATGTAACTATAGTATTTTATGAACATTATGTTTCAGGTACTTACTAAAGTATCTCAAGAGGCACAGGCTCCTTTCACACAGTGTAATTATACATAAGCCTCCCAAATTAGTTTGGTCAATGTACAGTCTGGCAGTTTAAGTTTAACATCTCAGAAAGTGCTTAGTAAATCACAATCACATGGACATCAAAGTTCACAGCAGAAACTAAATCTTGCTCCTCTAGCAACTTGCATGGCCTCTTCCTCCCACCACCCTCTGCCTTTTCCTCTCCCCCTTTCTGCTTCTCTCTCCAGCTGTATCTACATCTCCTTCTCCCCCTCAGTCCCTCAAGCCATACCTGCAGGTGAGCACACTATGTTATGCAGCAGCAACAAAGCAAATATTCTCCAGCATATTTGCTCTTCAAGGCAAGGACTACAAAAGCTTACCTTTAACAACTAGTGTGAAATGCACCTTTTCTCCAAGGCTTGCTCCACACTATCAGCTTCTTGCCTTAACGTCTATGTGGGGGATATAGCGAGGCGACTGCCTGAAGACTAAACATGAGCGACCTTGAAAAGGAGTCAGCGCAGCCAAGCAGATATGCCTTATTATTTGAAGCCTTCATGCCTACCTGACACTACTTGGCAAGGGGAAAACACCAACAGCTCCTTTCACCTTCAACTGCAGCAAATCCTCACTTCATCAACGCTTCTGCCCTGGCAAGGTCCTTCCCTCCTATAGGGAAATGCGATTTGCCATGTCCTGCTGTGACTTTCCCCACCTCAGCACAGCTAATTTCCCCTGGTGAAGGGGCAAGAGGGCAAGGAGCAAGTCTCACCAGCACTGGTGCTGTTTGGTTAAGAGGTGCAATCACACTAGAAGTATTTTGTCAGTCTATTAACATCACTGCACTGGGAAAGCCTTACGCAAAAGAAATCTCTGAGCTTCAGTTGCTTCCTCTCTCGGGCCCAGCCATGACTGAAGAGCAAAACCCACTACTTGTAAGAGATTACCAGCCACCCAGGAAAGTGAGAATTACTCTGCATTAAACACACTTTTAATCCTGCACTTTACTACTTATGAAGGGTTAAAGCAATAACATACCTTTTCTGATGGGATTCAACTTTTGTTTTATACACTCAAGCCTCAGCTCAAGCTAATTAACACACTTGAGTCAAAGCTGATCACTATGTGCTTTACATTACATTTATTCAGAGTAATATTGATCTTCTGTAACCCTTCTCCTGGGGTTTATAAATGAAAGGATTATTCACGTGACAATAAGCAGCAATGGAAGAAACTGTGGGATGGGGAGAAGACAGCAGGAAAGGTGAAACCATTTTCTGGGTATAAAGTTAAGAAAAGAATCACACAGAATTGTTGAGGTTGGAAGGGATCTCTGGAGGTCACCTGGTCCAACCACCCTGCTCAATCAGGGCCAGCTAGAGCCAGTTGCCTATCCAGATGTTTTTTTAATATCTCCAAGGATGGAGACTCCACAATCTCCCTGAGCAACCTGAGCCAGTGCTCAGTCACTCTCAGAGTGCATGTTTCCTGATGTTCAGACAGAGCCTCCTGTGTTTCAGTTTGTGAACAAAGAAACTAAAGGATGAGAGCCAATTGCTGTATCTACATACATTTCCCTGAACTAAGACCATCCTTTCTCTGTCTCTTCCAAGGAAGCAGCACCTGAGGGAACTGTTATAGTCAGTCACAATTTTGGGACATGCTAATGGGAGCTGGGAGTCAGTATGGCAAAAGCGGTAGCACTGACTGTGACTGAGTTTATTGCCTATATACGAATTTAGGCACCTCCAAAGTCACCCAGCTGCCAAAATGCAGAGTATTAAACAGCTTTGGCTTGCCTAAATAGGACTACTCACACAACTTAAATATGCTGTTGCTCATTCGTTTGAGCCTCTTTTACTGTTAATGATGTTCCCACAACTAGTGCTCCTGCAAGTTAGTACAAAACACATTAAAGATTTTACTGCACAAATGGATCAACATTCAGTATTGAGACTTACTTTTATTAAGAGCAGCAATGCATCATTTTAGTACAGCTGAAGAACATTCACAGGAGCTCTGCAAGAGACCAAGTGTTGGTGCCAGAATGGTCCAAAACTTAAGAGGTAAGAACCATCAGACAGGGTGAAAACCACCATTCCACAAAAAGGCAGTATTGCCTCACAGCCCAACTGAATTCAAAGCAAAGTGGCAATCATTCATCAATAGTCTAATGCTGTTTTTTTCATAGAGCTCAGGACTTTGTATGCTCATTTCAGAGAGTTTATATATAATTCAGCAAGTAATTACTTTTGTGTTGGCTATATGAAGCCAAGTTTCAGCTCGCTTTTTCTGCAGTTAATTAGGATGAGGCTTCAGTACAACACTTCTAATATCTTAAATATAGGCTCAACTGCACCGAGCTATTTTCAATAGGATTAGCACCAGTATTCCAAAAAATAAAACCCGGTCATGGCAAAGTTTATTTCTAGAGTACAGTAAGCACAACTGACACATGGTTGAGTTCCTAGCCTGTCTGTTACACAAAGCAAGAAAATAGCCTTATTTCAATGGCATTTGCCAAGTTCTTGTAACTTCCATTTCCCTCCCAGAATAAAATAGAAAATAAAGTTGGAATTGCTTAGCAGTTCCAGTTTCCACTCACTCTTAGCTCAACGCCCTGTTTCTACCAGGAGCAGGTTCGCCTCCTCCAGCTCCAACGACGAGGCAAGTCTTCACCGCATGGTACCATTGACCTAGCTCAACTGCTGCAAACCTACTTCCCATTCTGCAGCTGACAGGCATACGCGGCCTCATGTTGGTAACTTACATATCCTGCCAAATATTTCTACCTTCCTGTCCCAAAATTTAGAGGAAAGACCATCGCTACCACCAAAAGCCCAACAAACAAGACTCCAGAACCCACCGCTCTGGGTGGGCTTTCAGGGCACCTCAGTCTATGTGGATGCCGAGAAGTTTCTTGAACATAGCTGCCCAGGCAGCAGATAAATATAAATATCCCAGTGTTTTTTGGAGTCAGCTCATGACTTCCAATACTTTATTTGTATTTCATTGGACTCTATGGTCTATTTATAAATTGTTTATCATACAGTTGCTAGAAGTCAGCAAGCCTACTTCTGTTTCTAGTAAAACAGTACAAGTTAGTTCTGTGAAAACACACATGAAAAACTTGTCCTTTTCATCATTTGACAGCATTTTTAGATTACAGGTACAAGAGTTATATTTTTGCTTAAAACTTCACTAGCTCAAAAATGGGTCTCTGGAAGCTAAAGTAAGCACATTCCTCAACTCTATCAGGTCCAGTGGCATCCTGAGACTAACCAGCTACAGGCTGTGCAGCCTGCCTTTACTCCATATTCCCTGTGCTCTTAATTATTCTCCCATCACAAAGCAAACTAAAGTGGTTGCCACTTAACATGCACACCACCTCATCATCACTCCCAGCAGTGTAAGACATAACTAAATCTTAGGATTGTAAGAAAATCTTGACCTGGAAAAGACAAAAATGCACAACATAACAGCTTTTATGCTTCTAAAATGTCTCTTTTTATCAGCACCTATGTACAGAGTTCAAGCATGCACATATGGCTAGATCAATACACACAGTCTGGGCCATGCTCAGATGCATTTACCTTCAACCTTCAGAGTACTTGACAGCAAACTCCTTTCCTGTTCTCCAGCTTGCAGAACAATAAATAGGTGGGTATAATTTCCTTTGCCTCTGCCCCTTCAAATGACAGATTTGTGCTATTTTGGAAATCTGTGTAATTTACTCAGCATGCTCATTTGCTACTCTTCCAATGAGGAAAGGACCGTAATTGGAATAGACGCTCTAAAGTGTCAAAAAGCACCAAGAAAATAAAGCAGCAGTTTAGAGTACATCTCCAGTGATGTACTGCCTAACAGAGAAGCAGAAGGTGCCAAGAAGTCATTGGAAAATAAGTTGCATCAATGCACTTACAGTTTGGCATTCAGACTTTATTTTAAACAGCATCACCAGTTCTAATTCCTGCATCATCTTAATAAAACACTACTCTCACAAGGTTAGTCAAAACTCTTCATCTCCTGTTCAAGGCCCCAAGCACCGCTACACCCCTCAAGCTTGCTTCCAGAAGTCTTACACTACAACGAAGTGAGAAAGTTCAAATGCCACAGGACGTTGTGTATCGTATGATCACATACGTTTCAGTGCAAGAATAAAGCACAAAATCGGAAGTGTTGAGCTCTTTTCTAGTCCCACCTGAAGGTCACATGATTTCCTGTATCAAAGCAGTAGTGTCACTAAAAGGTCACTATTCAAGTATTACTTGTAGGACAGGAGGTACAACATGCTGCAGACATGCGGCAAGGACAAGTGAGGGCTAGCAGGAGGCCAAGCGTTACTCACCTTGCCTTCACAGCTGGTCAGCTTGACCACGGGGGAACTAAAGCAGGTGGAAAATTGGCTCAGGCTAGAATGCACTGAAAGGAGACCAACTCTTCATTCCCAGCACAGCTGGACACAGGTTTGCTATCTGCCACTACATCCAGTCCAGTGCAAGAGACTTCAGGATCCTGCCCCGCCCCTATTCTGGGCTGAATTTATACTGAAATAACCTAAGATCCAAACATGTTACACTTAACCTGAAAGAGTAAGCGTATGCTCCAGTCTGTGGGTTTCCAGAATTGTAAGATGCTATATAAAGTTTTAACCACAAAATCCGAGTATCTAAGAAGCCTTCATAAGATCTACTGCCCCCCCCATGCTATTTAGTACAAAAATTGGAAACTGCAATTTGCATTACATATCCTGCTAGGCAGGAACCACCCCTAAATTAAATACAGGGGGACTTTAGCCCTGACAGTACAAGGTGTTTCCCTATAAATGCACTAATTAAACAGTTGCAGACACCAGACTTCCAAGACCTTTTTAGCAGACGTCACACTGCACAACATAAAGCTGCAGGCAATTGGCCAAAAATGGTTAGCAAAAAGGATTCCTTAAACCTCCAGCATCCAAATATAGCCCTAGCTGGTCACATGGGCTGCCATACAGTAAGTGCTCCTCACTTTACCTACCCTTTGATTAAACGGTTTGAGGTAAAAATCATGTACTTAGAATAGCATTTCAGTTTCCAGCCCAGTTCCATGAACTGTATAATCTTGCTGTACCTTCCACGTTCAGAGAGGCAGAAAGGAAAAGTTGATTTAGGTTTCTAATGAGCCCAAAGGGGATCATTAGCTACAAAAGGCTAACAGAATACGAGACCTCTAGCATATATGTGTATACGCACGCACACATATATTCCTGTGTAAACATATAAATATAAAAGCAGCTTATCTGCCATACAGCTGCTGTGAAAGACTTACTTCCTAACAAATTACTGCACACGCTGATTTTTGATTAAAACACCATACCTTACTCCACCTGACCTCTAGCAATTCCTGGTTTTCCTATTACTCTCATTATGATGAAAGCTGATCAGCTGACCATGTCCACCTCGCAAGAGCTCCAGAGCTTAGTTTAAACATCAAGAAACTCTACAAAATTTCTGAAGAGAGCCGGGCCAGCTATTGTACTGTTGCCAGATTCCAACTTAAACTGAAAAAAGAAGTTGAGTTTGGCCCTTCCTTTCTCAGCCCTTAAAGCTGTTGCCCATGTTGAGTATGGTGCATGTGTCAAATAAGGTTGTATTATAAAACCTTGCAACCGCACTAATGAATACAGGTGTCACTTACCCTTCCAAAGCCTCCCCCTGGCATCAGTGAGGATAAAGCCTTGCAGCACTCACTCACCAGACCGTGTGATTTTTGAAGATGCAGAGGCTTGAATTTAAGTCATAGCTATCACTCAACACAAGTTGGGGGCTTGGGGTTCCTAAAGAGTAAAACAGCTCAGTGCCACGAGGCAAGGCCTAAACATTGAATTAGCACACTTATCGCATTGCATTACAATAGGGCTCTATAGCACAGGTTTTTGCTAAGAGCACGAAGTCTTACAGCCAACTCCAGTCCCTGGTTAAGCTACTGTTCTGTTACACACTTCAAAGAAAGCACAATTAGGAGCAGTGCTGAGCACGTTCACATACCCACCACCGATTCAGCTGCACCGAGCACCAGTTAGTTTCAGATTTATGCCGACAGCCAGGCCGGCCTGACTGCACCGAAATAACCCTCGGATACCCAGATGTTGTGCTATTTTTACCCTGGAAAAGAAAAAAAAAAAACAAAAAAAACCCAAACAACAAAACTTCAGAGCAGGAGGCCACGACAGCAAAGACTTTATTCCAAGGCTGCAGCGCAGGTTTCGGTGCAGGGCAGAGCCCGGGCTCGCCGTCCCGACGGGGCAGCCCGCAGTGACGTGTCCACCTGAGGCTCCCGGGGCCGCCGCCGCCGCCGGAGACAAAGTTCTGTAGTGCACTGACTGCTATCGTACCCAGAGTCGGAGTGTCACAGAACTTTGCTTCCGGAGGCTCCAATCCTCCTCCGGTACCGGCACCGGGGCCGTCTGCCAGCCCAAGTTTCCCTGCCTGGGAAGGGAAGGCGCACAGGGTTAGAGGTGGGGAAGGGAGCCCCCTCCTCCTCCCCCGCGGCTCGGCGGAACACCCGCCGGCCGAGGAAGGGGTGGAAGGCGATGAAGCGAGCTTTTTTAAATAACACCCCCCCCCCGCCCCCAAACACCCTCCCCGGAGCTAACGGGCCGCCCTGCGCAAGTCGCGGCCGAGCGGCTGGCCGGAGCGCTGCCGATGGAAACCGGCGGGAGCCGCCGGCTCCCGCTGACAGCCCCACCACCGCGGCCCTCAAGCAGCCCCGGCCGGCAGCGCCCGGCATCCCCCCGAGGCCCCCCCAATCCCTGGCGGAAGGGACCCGAGCGGCGCCCCGCCAGCCCTTCCCCTCGGCCCCCGCCGCCGCCGAGCGCAACAGGTCCGCTCCGCTCCGCCCCGCCCGGCGCCGCCCGCAGCCCCCCGGCGCCCCCCGCGGCGGCGGCAGCGGCCTCCTCTCGTCTGCCCGCGTCCCGTCGGGCGGCGGCGGCCGGTTGCGCCCGCCCCGCCGCGCCGCGCGCGCCGCGCCGCTCCATCTTGACTTTTGCCGACGTGGAAATTTTGGGTTCGGGGACGAGCCGCGCTCTTATTGGCCGGCGGCGGGCGGGGTCGGAGGTCACGGCTGCTGTCGCCGCTCGGCGCCAAGCCCCCTCGCAGGCGGCCCCGCCCCGCCGCCCGCCACGCCCACCCGCCCACCCAAGGGGCGGGGCCCCGGTGGCCGTTGCGGCCGTTGGCGGCGGGGGGGGGCGCGGAGGGGGAGAGCGGGAAGAGCGGGCGCTGGGGAGGGGGCGGCGGCGGCGGCGGCGGCGGCGGCGGGGCTCCTCGCCCCCCAACTCGCCTCGGCCTCGGGCCGCCGCCGAGGGCCGGGGTGGGGGGTACCCGCGGTGGGGGGGTGCGGACGGGGCGCCGGTTTTGGGCGCCTCTCGCCGCCTGCGGCTCCTCGGCGTTAGCGGCCCGGGAGGCTCGCAGCCTCGGCCGGGGAGGGCGAAGCTGCGCTCCCGCGCCGGCGGCCGCGCGTAGGCCGGGTCCTGGCCTCGCCCGGAGGTGCTGAGCCCCGTCCTCGGCGGGCACCCCCGGCGGCAGCGCTGAGCCCGCGGCGGCGGGAGCGCTCCCGGCACTCCCACGCCCCGGGGAGGCACTCGCTGTAATTCGGTGGTGGAGGTGCTACCCCTGAGCGCTCACGGAGTTGCGGGGAGCGAGCTCTGCCTGCTCCGTGCTGTTCCGCTCCTAAAATCACTTGAGGTGGCCTGGTTTGCCCCAGGGACGGCAACCCGGCGTGTGGTGGGCGTGAGCGGGAGACAAGCTTGGATGTTTCTAGTTCCGGCTTCGAATTCGAAGGATTTTGGAAAGATAGAAACAGCTTTTACTTCAAAGTGTGTTGCCTCACCCTGAAAGAAAAGCTGAGGGGGATCTGCTGTCTGAAGGGAGTGCTTTCTGGTCTCCCCGTGAGAAGGTGTCGACACTTAGCTAGTTCTATATTAAAAATAATAATTCCTACAATTGTTCTTATCTCTTACATTGAAGTAAAGTCATTAAAGTTAAGCCTGTCTTACTGATCGGCTTGTTCACCAGACTTGGACGAAACTGCTAAGGTAGTTAATGGTTTGAAAAGCTGATGCAGGACTAAGTTTGTAGTCGTGTAGGCCTCAGCTGTAAAAATGCTCTCGTACTTCAGGCACTTGCGTAGCCCCAGAGGAACCGTTCACGGGTACGAGCTGGGTGCAGTGCAGGTGTTTGTGGGAGGCGGCGTGCGGGCCGTGTCCTGCAGTGGCATCGCCGCGCAGGTGAGCTCCAGCGCTCGCGCGGTCCTTGTCGTTACGACATCGCAGCGATGCCTGGTAATCCCAGCCTATGGCTGCCATTTCAGTGTCTGAGAGGGAAATAAACTGAAAAATGCTTTGAAATATTTTTCTTTAGTTTATGTAATTTTTAAAAAATTTATTTAAACCGATGTTAAAGCATAATGTTTGGGGAGGGAGAACCTCAGAAGAATCTCTTACCTTAATTTTGTTTTAAATTTTGTCTCCTCTTCTTTAGCTCCTTTGTCTGCAGAACCAGAAATAGCAAGTCTTTCCTGAGCCTTTCTGTTGTGTTCCTCCCTCCCTGTCAGCACCTTCACCGTGCCCCGTTCAGTCTTCAGCCCTACTCCGTTCTGCTGCGGAATACTACTCCGTGTGTAGTGTTGTTTCCCATCTTCCCGTTCCCCCTCTACCCTTGCTCCCTCAGCATACACCCCCTCTGCTAGGCCACGCAGTGGGCCTCAGCTATGCTGTTGCCGCTCGGCTGTGTGCACAGGAATATTGATTTTACAGTGTGTGTATGCTCTGTAAAAAAAATCAATATTTCAGTAGATTGAGCAGAGCGTGCGGCAGTGTAATGGAGCCCAGCCTGCTAATGTAACATGCAGGGGTCCTCATTCAGAGATTGAGGTCAGTCTGAAAATGGAAATGTGTTTTCTTGTTTTATTGTCTGTTTCAGATTTAATGTAGGTGTTTTTGTTCTAGTGTTTAACTTACAGCAGGGCACGCAGTTGCTTTAAAGTCATATCCAACCGAATGTCACACGTTGCAGGCGACATACACAAAAAAGCATGCCTCAGGCGTACAGTCCATTTTTTACAGCTTAATAAAACCCCTCTTCCCCTTACCCATCATATGTCTATCAAACAACAGTTGTGAGGAGAAATTAATAATTTTTGTTTCTGCAAATAAAGAATCATTTTCCGTTGCTTGGTGCAAACGTGGGTTCTGATTATGTGATGAAACATGCAGTGCTTTAATGAACTCCGATATAGCAGCATGTATCGATGAATGTCATAAAATGATTATAAGTGAAAAGAATAAGGGAGGAGAAGTAACGAATATATGACACAAAACCAGAGTAAAAACTCCCATTGTTTTTAATGGACCTGGGATTTCAGCCAGAGTGTTCTCCGTGATACATTATCCGCTTCTTAAACCATTGCATCATGCCTTAAAATTTAGCAAAAGAGCTTCTTGAAATGACACGTGAAACCACTGCATTCCCAGGCTCAGAGTCAAGATTAGCGTAAGCTAGCTATTGTTTCACAGCTCTGGAGAGGCTTGATACGGCTTTATCTTTACTTAATAATTTTATCTTCTGGTTTTGTCAGAGGCTGTTTCTCATCTACCACAAACTCTCGCTGCAGCAGCGAGTGCAGAACTGTACAATGGGCAGAGGAGTGTTATGTTTGTGAATGTCACTATGCTTTGTGCTGAATAATGTGCATTTAGAGATGCTACAGGGGCCCTCACGCTCAGTAAAAAGGCAAAGGTATTTATTCTTCTGTCATTTGCATTGTTAGTTGGAGACTTTGATGTGGCAGTCGTGGCTGGGGAGGCATCCAGGACTGGAGCGGTAATGTCTTCTTTCAGTTACAGCTCCGGTTTAGGACATGACTCATGTAGAAGGCTTCCAAATGTAAAATACTGCTACTTACAGATGCATATTATACTGGGATTTCTCCAAAGTCCGTTGATTTTCTTCAGTCACTGACCACTGATTTCCAACATGCTTATACGTGCCACTGTTTTGAAGAAGTATTTGTGGCTTTCAAGCGTGGAGGGTTTTTTTCCTTATAGAAAACTGTTCATTTTAACATTTTAAAAAAGTTCATTAAGAAATCAAATGCAAAAAGAATGGAGTAATACTTAGTATTATCAGTTGCTGGGAACCTATGGACTTAGCACTCTTGAAAGTGTACCGCAAGACATGCGATGTGTCCTAATGTATTTTAGGTATCGTTTAAAAACAATAGTGTAATAACATAAATTGTAAAATGTATTAAAACCAGTATGAGGTAATTTTATTTAATTCTAGAATGTTTTTCCCAGTATGTAAGTATGATAAACTGCAACAAAAGTATTATTCCAATTTAAATTATACGGTAAAACTTGCAGCTGAATATTAAGGAATAATAACTAGGGTTGCATTTTACTTCAAGAATGCATCTGCTTTGGCAGCATGCTTCCAACTACAAAGATTCAAGAAGGTGGTCACTACACAAGACAGGCAAAAGCACGTGATCCAGAGGACCAAGCTGTGACTTTTTTCTGAAGTAAGGATGAACAGTATTTCTCAGAATGTTAGCCTTAACTTCAAAGGTGGGAGAGTTTTATGATACAATTAACTTTTATGAACAGAAGATGCTGTTTTCCAAGGGTCCTCCTCTGCCAGCTTTATGAAATAGTAAATTGGGTTTTGTTTTTTGTTTTTTGTTTTTTTCCCATTTTGAAACAATTACTACAGTATAAGGATTAGTATTTAAATCTAATTTGAAACTGGAGTTGTGCAGGATGGAAAATTAATTATCTCATTAGTAGGAGAACTTTTATGGTATTCATACAATAAATAAAGACTCAGTCATAAACATCAATCAATGTTATAGAACGTTTTAAAACAAATGTAAACAATTTATATTATGACAATTTGTAGCACTCCTTATTGATAAAAGAAAAATGATACATAGAAACTTGGTGGCATATCATTCTCATTCTTAGTTGGTTATTATCTGAGATTGCTCTTGATTAAATATGATTTGTGTTATATCTGTGTAATTCTGTACTTCATTACTATAATAAATGTGCATTAAAACTGCATTATAATGTCCTAATTGCAAAATTGCCATTGAGTAAATTAATGTTATGAGCACTGTAATGCAGCATTTTACCAAACTCTTATATTTCCTAGTGCCTCAATTTCCTTGCATCTTAGAATCATAAAATTAATTGCTAAAGTTAATAAATAATGATAGATAGTCTAAGCAAGTCAGTGGTAAGTCAGAAAAGAATCCAGGTTTCCTGAGTTCCCACTGTCTCTCTGAAAAGTAAACAAAGTTGATACCTCTTTCTGTAATTGTAGAGGTAAGTGATTGATATAAATATAGTTTTGGTAGAATCTGAACACCACAAAATAAGACAACATGAAGTGTCAAATTAAAACTTCAAGATACAAGGATATAATATAACGAACTTTCATTCAAGTCCGGTGGAAATCTTTCTATTGACTTTAATAAAACTTTTACCAATTCACAGTGTGCTGGCATCAAGCGTATGGATAGTTCCATTAGTTAAGTAACTAATGCTCATCATAACATCTTATAGTTTAGAAATTTGCAGAATCAAACCCTAGATGTCTCCTAAGAAACCCGCAAAGATTCAGGACTCCGTGTAAGTTATAGATCTCAAATGGAGTGACTCTGTCATCTGCATTTTTAAGAAGATACGAACGGATCTGCAAGGCGATCAGCGCTGGGTTAGTGTAAGAGCACCTGCAAAACATTAGCAGTTCGGAAAACAATACAAAATTCAAAAATGTGCTTTTGTTGGCATTAAAATGAAATTAGGACCTTCCTAAAAAAATGCCGAAATGGGCATAAGAAGACAGAACCCAGTGAGAATACTCCCTTTTACCCTCTCTGAAGCTGTTCAGCTTTGCATAGCTGGCCCAGAGAGAGGCTAACATGCTGAATCAATGGGATTTGAATGTCTCTTGCCCATATCCCCCAGGGAACTCCTGAGCACTGAGCAGCCATCTATTTTGAGGAAAAGAAGGGAAAGTTTGTCTTTCACTTTTTTTCCAGAAATTCACTTCTGAATCTGAGAAGCCTTCTTACTGGAACAAATACTTTCCCACAAAAAGCTTCCGATTCAGCAAGTCAGCGTTTTCGGATACAAACAAATATATTGTGGGAAAATTCCCAACAAGCTTTACTTTGGAGTCCTTCAGAAAAAGATCATGCAAGGGAGAATTATTGGAATGGCATTTACAAAGGGTTACACATATGATCCTCTGTAGAGTCCAAATAAAGTGACATGGTAGTATCTAGGACAAAGACTTGAAGGAATTTAACCTTTCGAGAAAAATACGAGAAAATCAGCCAGAGATAAATAAATAACCAAACTCTGTACCATCCACCACAAGCCATGATTTAATCAGTTTATAATAACTTTAATGGGGATTGTGCTGAAGCTTGTCAGCAGAGTCTGCAGGACCGGGGTTGAGCTGTAGCAACCAAGAGGTTATTGACATAACAGGCCCAATTTTCTTGAACGATGTGTCCTAGAAATGGAAACCAAGGGTCATATTGCTCAAATTGGTGAACAGCTACTTATGTAAGTAGTCTCATTGAATTCAAACCTGTCCTAAAAAAGGCACTTAACAATCTTCTGGCTGCAACAATGTGAAAAGAAGGCGAATAAGCAGAATGAGAACCATTCAGGCAGTAGTCAAATGCTTCTTGCAGAAACAGCTGGGGCAGTCATGAAGTTACCTGCCTCTTCCATCTGCCCTGCGCTGGCAGTTCAAACTGACCCAGTTGCTTTCACAGTGATGGACAGAAGCACTTGCATAGACCATTCCTGCGGTGAAAGCTGTAAAGTCCTACACCGTCGGTGCGATTTCTCCGGTGAGCATCTGTCTGTGGCCTCAGTATTTCATTGCAACTTTTTCTCAAGCCTAGCAAATCACAATTGGTGACCTTCAAGGCTGAGGGAAAGAGTTCATGTGACAAAACTTAATGAATAGATGTCAGTAATGCAACCGGCAGCTGCAGACTAGCTGAGAGTGCGAAGAGTATTAAAGAAAGTCACCCCCTTCTCCCTACATGCACATTTTCTCTGGGCCTTTTTTATAAAGAGGCAAAAATGGTATCATTTGCAGATACTAGTCTTGTAGAGAAGTTTGGTAAGCATTTGGGAAAGGAAAACTCTTCTTACATACTGAATAACCAAAGAAGGTAGAGGATGGTGGAAAAAATGTGTGACAGTTGTGTTGTGTGACAGTTTTTCTTATCCTCCTCCAAACCATTTGCCTGGCAAATCCCTTCTTTTTTTTTTTTTTTTTTTATTAATTTTTAAGGTCTTATATGCAGCTCACCCCTCAAGGCACAAGCACAAAAATTAATCATACGACACAGGGGCATTTGATTAGGAAAGACCTCTCTAATGGAAAGGCTTTAGTTAGCTCAGGGATGGGACAAACGCTACACTTCCCAATGAATCTCAGAGCTGTCGGCTTTTCTGGATCATTCCAGTTCTAGCTCCCTTGGAGACTGTCGCTGTGCCAAACACTCGGCAGCTTCAGTATTCATCCAGGACGCAGCCTGGCTACTCCAGAAGGCACCCAGCTCCATGATTGTATTTAAAACATCAGCTTCATTCTCAGAGGTAACAGGCTGGGTCTGCTGACTCGGAGTCCCACTGAAATAAGCATCATACTACCAGCCTTCAGAGGCATCTGTACCTCCTGCAGAACACTATGGCTTTTCATAACAGTCTTGAAAGATGACGTGCACTCAACGCACCTCTTGGGAATTTCTAAGAATACAGTTCAAAAGTTTCCGCTTCCAGTGTTTCCTTATTCTAAAGAAGAGAAAGTATCTTTGTCCTGTCCAAATCTTGAAGAGATGAAACAAAGCTTGGCACCTTAGGTTCAGAACATTAATGATCATCACTTAGACTTTCACCTCTGCTCAAGTCTGATTTATGGCTTTCACCTTGCAGGACACTTAATTCAAATCACCATCCGCTAGGTCTACAGGAAGAATCTTCAGGCCAAACCATTACGGCAACCCATTACTCCTCTGGCTTTCTACACCACCAGGAAACATCAGCGAATGCCAAACTTTTGCAACTGCAAACAAAGGGAAATGGGTATTCATATCAACCATTACTTTCATAATTGGTTGAACAGGGAAAAAACAATCTTACCAGGAAATCCTCACAAGTCTGAACTACATCTATCAGCCTTGTTTGCTTGCCAGTTCTTCTGATGAACCACAGGAAATATATTCCAACTCCAGCACAGATTGTTCAGAGGAGACAAGATAGGCTCATTAGCACTGTAACGTACAGGCAGTAGGCATACACACAAGACATTCAGCCTTTGGATGGGGTAGCACAGATGCAACCAAATGGGCTTGCCTGACATAATTGGATTATGTATTCATGTTTATGTTGATCATATAACCCTGCATGTGGTTCCTTATCAATGCGCCTGTGACCTTGATAGAGCAGGATGTTAGATCCCAAGCTCATGTGCATGAGAAACCTGGATAGTGCAGGTTCCCCTGCATGCAACTTCCCGAAGAACTGTATTTCTTCTATGCTGGAGGATAAGTAACTCTTCAGTAAAAACACTAATTGATGCAGTGATCACTTTATTAATAGAGTCACTTGAAAGAGTGGTAGAATTGCTGGACAGGACTTCCTAGGCATAGTAAGCCACAATTAGAGTATGTCTTTTTTTGAAAAATACATGATTTTGTCAAAGCTATCTGTGCAATGCACCACAAAATGCATTTAAATAAATAATCTGAATAACTGAACAGTATATTCAAAATTAAATACATCAGAAATTATGAGGTGTATTCCATGGGTCTGAAGGTTTCTGTCCCCTTCAGCTAAATTCCCTATCATTACATGGAGAATTTCACTAAATTTATTAGTTTGTTGTCTATAAAACTTTTAGCAGATTTATATATGCTCTACTCAGCTGCTTTCAAATTACAAGCTGTCTGACTAAAGGATTTTTTTTTCTCATTGAAATCCACAGATTTCTGTTAACTTCATTAAGAGAAGGAGGAAAACTTTATAAAAGTTTACTTTTGAAACTGATTGCCTGGAGTCCTGTACTGTAAGAAGAATGTTGCTCTCTAGATCCCACCGTGGCAGTCTGCTAATTTTATGAGTTTAGGAATAGGCTGTCAAAATTCTGAAACACACAGGGGTCCTAATCATGAGCAGCTTGTTCCAGCTACAATCATATTTCCTATGTTGCAGGACAGCAGTGGGAAAAGTGCTTCATTTGCACCTCACAGAAATGTGCTTTTCCTCCCTGATTTCTCAGCCGAATGCAATAGGACACTTCCTCTAGCCCTTAGCAACAGCCCTTAGCAAGGGCCGACGGAGAAGAGCAAGGAGCAAAGCCAGGACTAGCAAAGAGCTATTGATTCGTGAATGAAAGAGAACATTTTCTGAAATAAAAAAAATCAGCTAGTCACAATAACTCTAGGACAAGTCTAACTTTAGGGACTAGAAATAAAAAGGACAGGCAACTTAAATTGACATTGATCTTGCTGGCATTCCAAGGGTAATATTTTCATTATGATAAAATGTTCTTTAACAATCTTTCTGGTGAATTGGGCACAAACATGCTTTTCTTCTACATTGGTCCTGCCTATCTTCCTGTTCCACCTATTTTTATACTATTAAAAAAATATTTGTTTAGCCAATGCAAACAAAATCCCCCCTTCCATGTGTTTAATTTCCCTTGCCGTTTATGCTATAATGTAGTACGAGACCAGGGAGACAGCTGAGAATTTTGTTTCAAACCAATTTGCTGATCTTGTCTCCTTTTCAGTCTCCACTCTAAAAAAAAATCATAAAACTTGCCCAAAATGTTGGTAAGCATGTACAACCTAGATACAAGTTCTACAGCACCCGTTCCCAGCAAACACACAGGCAGGGGAGCATACATACATACATACATAAATACAAACATGCTTACGTAGGTAGATAGACAAGTGTGTTTTGTCCACAGAAATATTTTTATGTGTGCTAATATAGAATAATCAACACAAAGTTGCGCACATGTGTGTATATATATATGTAACTTTTTCAGACATTTTTAAACTTTGGTCCCCAAAAGTTAAGAGATGAAAAGATGGAATTCCAAATAACCCCCGTGGATTCTCATCTTGCATAAATTTCCATGGTTTTCTTTGCCCATCTTCATCAGGCAATAATTTGTCTCATTAACATTTTTCATAGCAGGGTAATAGTTTGTGTGCCTTTCAACACTGCTCCAACAATATATAGTATTATTACATGACAAAATGTATTGGTAGCAGATATATAATCATTAGTTGTTATTCTAAAGTGTCAACGGTGCATTCATAGGCTGCACAAAAGACAGAGTCTCTGATTGAAGTCTTGTAGAGTCTCCGTGAAGATTTATGTGATTTTTCTGCAGCTTATGATGTGGCAGAATGACCAGTTTATGATGTGGGTGGAACTTTGTTCAACACATGAAAATGCCTCCGCTCTCCAGATTATGTTCTCCTGTGGTAGGCAGTAATGCTTTCTGCCCTCCATATGGCCACCATGTGCCAGCAGGCACCAAATTGGTATGTGGGTTAAATGTAGAATAACCACAAGAGCTCCTGAGTCAATAATTACAAAGCTCCTTTTGATATGGTTAGTGTATCATTATCTGTACTGTGCAATAATAAAACAGAGCTCATGTTGTCCCCCTCTGCTCCTTCAGTAGCTGGGGAGCTTAGTGCAAAACTGCCACATGCAATTGATGTCCACGAAATGCTTTTAGGAACTGTCATAGCAGCAGCAAAAAGCACACCAAGTTCTCAGTTCTAATTAGACATTAGCTTGATTAAAATGCTGGAGGGGAAAAAAAAAAAAAAAGAAAGCTTATTCTGTGCATTCACTAAAGGCATGTATCTTGCATCCTATTCTGAGTTGCCCAGTCTCTGGGGTAGATCAGCTCGTTCAGAGGGCTTCTCAGATGTTTAAGATGTCCCTCTGTCCATTTAAAGCCTAAATTATCAATTTTTAGCACTCAGTAGTTGTGTGTCCAAGGAACACATGACTCTGTAAGCAGTGCTAGTTTCCCACCTCTATCCAGGTGCAGTTCAAGGCTTGGATATGAGATATTTTATGATTTTGGCCTTGCCATAAGTTTCTCAAAAACTAGTCCCTGTGCTTTTACTCAACAGCTGAGATAAGCTGGGATTCAGAAGCTAATGGTTTCTGGATATGCTGAGCTAAAGGCTTAGTACAGGTCGTTCTTAGTAAAGGGCTCATGACTATTGCTTTGCTTTGGTGCACTAGATCCCAAGATTTTTGCAAGCGTTTTTTATAGACTTGAGATTTTTGAGAAGGTGAATTTAGTGGGAGGGATTTGTTGAACAGGGAGTGCTTACAATGGCTTTTCTCTTACGCTTGGTAAATTTGGATTATTACTGGTCATAGTTCATAATGGTATTTTGTGCATGATTATGACTGACCTGCTGTGTTAAATGAAAACAAACAGGACTTCTCATTCATTTGTCTTCCGAACATGTAGTTCAGAACATTCTAGCTGTCTGGTCCAAGATGGGCTTCCTACTCATCTCCTTGAAACATCTATAAAGCAACAGACGAGCACAAAACTGCCTTTATCTGAAAATGCACAAACATTCCCATAATCAGCAACAGCAAAGTTGGTACACATATCAAATCCAATTAGAAAGTAACTCACACAAATCACAAATAGGGTTTTCAGTTTTGTCACCTATTTGTCATTTGTAGCAATTGATGATGTTTCTGATAAGGTTTGTGATCTTCTTCCTTATAGTGTATTAATTTTCTTACGTTTTTGCTGTTAATTATAGTGCATTAATTATTAATTATGCTGAATTAAATGATAAGCAAAAGCATGTCTAGGGTATACATAGGAAAACTATGTGTATATATAAATGTTTACAGGGGCAGGGCTCTAAGGGATCTGTTGTTCATGCTCTATAATAGGTTATCATTGTTTTGGTGCGCTTGGTGTTATTCTCTGATGAAGGACTTACACCTGAGGGAAGTGAAAGACATCTCGGTGGCAGCTTCCCCAGCTGTGATTTCCCACCTAGGCTGCACATTGCCTGCTCTGTAAAACCAACAACGTGACACTTCATTGAGAACCATGTCACACATCAGGAGCGGCTGCAGCTCCTTCTCACGTTTTGTATAAGCAATTCCAACTCGGCTTTAATCTTTATTAAGACTGTCAGGGAACACTTAGGCAAAAAAAAATCTTTCTGATTTACATTGGTAATTTGCATTTAATTACAATTGTATTTGTAACTAAAATGCTAGCCATATTATTTCTATCCTCTTTTTTTCCCCCAATCTGTTATAAACTACTCATTGGTTTCCTGACCCAGACAGCTCCCACGGGTATCAAACACCCTCTAAGTACTAGATTTTTGCACTGGCTCTCTGATTTGGCTGACAGACATGCAAAATCACACACAGGCAAACTGCTCCAAACCAGGTTGGCAGAGACTGAAAGCTGTTACTCGCTGGAGTCTGTCCAGAAATAGATGGGAATTACAGTAATTTTGGAGTCTCAGTCGAGTTCCTGGCTGACCAGTATCTACATCACAAAGCCACCACTATACCCTTTGCTTGGCAGTAATTAGTACTTTGTTAACAATCTCCGTAGGGAAACTGTTAGCAAAAAGCACAAGAAAGACCAGAGAGAGAGTAATAGGGCAAACAGCTGAAAATCCAAAATAGCTGTATGCAAATACCAGTAATATGTTGAATAAACAGGAAAATTCAGAGTCTTCATACGCACAAAACCATGACGTAATAGGTGCCATGAAGTCCTGATGGAACAAATCAGGGACCTGGAATAGGGACACAGGTACAGCTTTTTCCAGACAAATAGACAGGACGAGGCATTTAGACATGTATACTTGCTTTCTACTTCAGGGAAAGCTAAAAAGCTGGCTTCTTGACTGCTGTTGGGTGAAAATGAGGAAAGAAAAGAACAAGATGGATGTCTTGTTGGAGGTCTTTTGGAGCAAACTAAATCATGAGAAAGAAGAAATACATGAGGTTCTTTTTGCTTGAGCAACTCACAGAGATGTTCAAAAGAGTCGGCCTCCACCCTACAAGGGACTTCAAATAGCATAATATCTACTGAAAAGCAATAGAGGACAACACAGGCAGTTGTCAGGGTCTTGGAATATACAGAGGGCAGGTTTTTTTCTCAGAAGGTGGGGGGTGAGGAGAGATGATGTTTGGGGACACAGCTAAACTGGATTTGATTCAGCTAATAATGAGGGGTTTCTTGAGAATCTACAGGTGGAAGGTAGACTGGGTGAAAGTAAGTATGAAATGACAGATGACTATTTTAAGGCAAGCCTCACTATCAAGGATGAACTACAAAAAAACAGGTTTCTAAAAATGCATAAGCTGGGGTGGAGGCCTCTTGAGAAGGTAATTGAAAGGATGAAAGAGTAGGGGACCACTGGCAGATACTGAAAAAAATACATATTAAAGGTTCTACAACAAGCTGTTCAGGTACAAAGGAAAGAGAAAGCACAATTGCAGATTGATGTGGTACTCTGAGGCATTCTTTAGGCACCTGGAAATCAAAGCCTCGCAGACAACCTGGAAACCAGGACACCTGACTATATAATATGGAGAGATAAAGCAAAACGTTTGGGCACACAAGGAGTTACAAATAGCAGGAGGCATAAAGGCAACCATAAAATGTTGCCAGAACATACAATGACAAAAGAATTACAGCTGTGTAACAGGGAGAACAATTAACAGACAGCACAAAAAAGGCCAAAATATTAAATCCCTTCATTGTTTCAGTCTTCACTAAAGAAGTTAGTTAGTGACTAATACCTAATAAAATTTGTTTAAACAAAAAAATAAAGGGGCAGGCCAGAGCAGAGAGGGAACAGTTAGAAATGCATATCTAAATCAGTTATATTCAAGGCTTGATCACATTCACCCAGAAGTACTGAAGGAACTGGTCACAGTAATGTCTGAGCCATTTGCAGTTGCCTGGGAGTATGTACAGGGTGGATGTGGGGGACAAGAGGGGAATTAATAGAATAGAATAGAATAGAATAGAATAGAATAGAATAGAATAGAATAGAATGGAATGGAATGGAATGGAATGGAATGGAATGGAATATATAAATATAATACCTGTCTGTTAAAAGGGGAAAATGAATTATAGGACAGTCAGCCTACCTCTGACACCCAGAAAGAGACTCCAACAACCCAGTGTACAATATACGTACAAGCACTTGGAGGATAAGAAGGTGTTAAAAAGTAAAACCAAGTCACACCAAGTCAGAATGATTTCCTTCTTTTCCCAGATAACTCACACTCATAGCATTCAATAGGCTGTATCTTTATTTTAGCAAGGGTTCTGGCATGACCCTTTGTGACATTCTTATGAACAACCTGGAGACTAACTGAAAACGTTATCTGGCTAAGCGCAAGAAAAATTGTTATCTAAAAGAGCACACACAAAAAGTTGCAGATGCTCAGTTATGTGATACACACAGTGGTTATTTTAAATGGGATCTTACTGGAAGATCTTGTATATCTGGTTTGTGCCTGATAAGGATGATACAGGTGGTGGAACAGAGAATACACCCAAAAAATTTGCAGGTGAAGTGAGGAATAGAGAGGGGAGAGTTTCCAGGCAGTTCAGAAACCAGGATCTGAATTCAAAATAGTCTTCACTCCAAGTGAAACAAATGAGATGGAGTTCAGTAAAAACATATCTAAAGCATTACACTTCCGAAGGGGAAATCAAATGAACATTTACACAATAGGAAATAAATGCAATATTTTCAGGATTACTGGAGAAAAAAAAGAAACTGGAAGTTATGCTAGATTTCAAACTCAATTAATTAATATCATGGTGCTGTTACAAAAAATGCAAGCCTGTCTTTGGAAATGTATTCAGAGCCAGACCATGTGTAAGAAGTGTGGGTTAGGAATTTTCAGCAGAAGGCCTGTTTCCAGCTCCAGGCGTACTTAAAAAGGTAGGCAAATTAGAGAGAATCCGTAAGGAATCAACAAAAGTGATAAGAATGTATGAAGAAAGGTGACAGAGACTGAGCTGCCTTCTCAGTGGGGAATGACAAGGGGCACGACAGCAGGCTTCCAGTGCATAAGCTTGTCACAAAGAAAGTGGTGGTCTGTTGGAAGTTGGTAGGACAAAAAGAAGTGAGTTTCATTGGCAGCAAAGCAGATTCGGATCTGATAGTCAGGACAAAATGAAGGCACTTGAGCAAACTCATTCATAAAGGCTGTGGAGTCCTCCCTCCCTGGAAAAGGATTGTTTTTTGAACAAGTAGAGCAGTGAAAAGTCTACAATAAAACAATCTACTGTAAACCAAATTTTCTTTCAGAGCCAGGCATCCCGGCCTGTCTTCCCCTGACAAATGGAAGGATTACTCGTAGCCTGCTTCACATGCTTACACAGCACTATAATTATCATTACCTACAGACTCCTTGGGTTCTGATTTGTCCTCCACTGAATGATTGGTATCCTAGTAACACTTTCTTTGATTTTTTTTTTTTTAATATAAGTTATTTTTATCTTTGCATCATTTGTCAAACTGCACACAGTAGCAAAGGCTGAGGACCTTTCTTGCTGTGTAAAGCCTATGTCCTACCATGACACGTAGCCTTTGGTATGCTCTACAAGAGCTCTTGGATCATGTAACTTGTTATGCCAGTTCAGAGCAGTCACTTCACCCAGCTTTCCTTCTCTGGCAGCGGCTGTTGCCTTCACAGTATCCTCTTAATGAACAAAGAAAACACAGAACAAGAAAGATTGCTTCAAATCTATTTTACTGCCTCTCCAAATCAATTTTTCTCCCTCTCCCTGTTCTCAATACAGTTTGGCCAGACCAAACAGTATGGGTCTTAGTTAGAAAATTGTCACTAGACAAAGAACGTGGTGATTTCTTCCCACACACACATCCACCATGATATAGCAAAAGCCACCATTTCCAAGGTCCATGACTCCCTAAACCCACCCTTGTCTTTGGGAAAGAGGAACACTAATCCTGCAGTGTCCCTAAATCCCTTCTGAAGGACCAAATAAGTATAAGTGCAAGAAAGACATCAAGAAGAGACTTGAAAGAAATGGAAGCTATCCAGGTAGATGGCAGAGAAAGAGCAAATGGTGGGAAAACATTAATCCTATCCTGCCTGCATTGTGTCTTAGAAACTGAATTTCTCTTTGCCACTTCAGCATTACTTCTGAGTAGCTATGTCATCATTCATGTCATCATTATTCATTTGTCTGCAACACAAGCATGGTGAATGATGACAGCACCAAAAGATCCTGTTAAAGTCAGTAGTCATCTTGTGCATTTAACCACTGTACACAAAAGATAAGATGGTCCCCTACTCAAAAAGCTGAGTTACTGCTTTGCAGACATTAACAAAACAATGCAAAATCACAAAAGGGATTATATTCTCAAAACTTCAGACCAGACCCCTAAAACTCGGACAGTGCAGTGAACCAGGGTTACCTGTTGATGTACTCCACAGCTGGGATTGTGCACATGGTACTTGGAAACATCAAGTCGCAGAGCTGATACATCCCAATGCAGCTGCCAGTGTGCTCCCATCCACAATTACTACGCTGAATGAGATGAGGAGGGTAAAGAAAACAAAGCAAAATGGGAGTTATAAAATTAACTTTATAGAGTGTCTGAGAACCCCTTACTTCTACT
Source organism: Pelecanus crispus (assembly GCF_030463565.1). Lineage (NCBI taxonomy): Eukaryota > Metazoa > Chordata > Aves > Pelecaniformes > Pelecanidae > Pelecanus > Pelecanus crispus. The sequence continues at coordinate 38,052,110 of NC_134644.1, forward strand.
GTGGACAAAAAAAGCAGATAACCTTGTCCTCAGCTGAGAAAATGAAAAGTAAAGTGGGAGAGCTGTGATAGTGCTTTTGTGGTGCAGGAAGATGACTTGTTCTTATAACTGTGCTGCACCAGGTTATTTGCATAGTTAATTTATCTTATATTTTGCTGTAGGTAAAGATGCTAATTTCTTTTTGGGTTTTTTTGTGTATGTGGGTTTTTTAATCAGAAAATATTCATCTGCTTTATCAAATTGTAGAATATGAAAGCCAGATGCCTTACATATTCTTTGGACTGTTATGCATTTCCCCCCACTTAAACATAATCATTTTTCCTTAATCAAGACAAGAACATTTCCTAATTTTTCTTTTGGCCTCTAAACAAAGACAAAGTTTGGCTCAAACAATGGAGGATTTATCAATTGTTAGAACCATATAATCAATAATTTTCAAAGGAAAGCTGTTGATATCTGGATGCTTGCCAAGCACACTCTCTGGGAAAGAGGAAGTTTGTAGACAGTCTGTGAGGGGTGGAGTGCACATCTGTCTTTGCACTAAGGACAACTGGTGAATAATGATTCAATCCAATATTTTTATTTTGCCATCAGTATTTAAAAAAAAGAGTCTGCTTGGGGTCAAATTCTGACCCTTGTCATGCCAGTGGTGAAACACCCGTAAGCTTTATTTGGACCAGGGCTTCACCCATGGTGTATCATAAGAATGAATTGCCTCTTAATCTGTTGTTTCCTGCAAGCTGCTGAAACAAAAGGACATTATTCATTTAATGTGTATTCTTAACATAGGGATATCAGAGGCTGAAACCTGTAATGGGAGAATGAAAACAGGAGAGAAACCTGACTTCCAATTAGATGTAAGAAAAGTCACAATTTTGTCAAAAAGAAATAATCTTACTGAATGGAGATATTGCTGATGCCCGTGAGACTTTGTTTCAACAGAAGAAGCAGCAAAAAAAGAGCAAAGAAGCATTGGTAAGTTGCCCAACCACCGTCCACTTCAAGTTCAGCTGCAGTTCATGGTACACTGATCCCTATTATCTCTAGTGCTCTGAAAGCAAATGTACTTAGCAGAGTCTGATGCAAGTTTTGCTTCAGTTAAGTTACACCAGAAGCCTAGTACCTGCAAAGCTGCGGCCAAGAGAGGAACTGAAGGTGCAAAAATATATCCTGGTTCCAGTTCTTTACTGTGCAGCGTAACCTGATCACAGGAGGATGAAAATGTTCATATGATGTGGCATCATGAGAGGAGGACATAATTTACACTGCCTAACAGAGGCATTCTCTGACACTAAATAGATACCTGCATTTTTGCCCTGGGCACCACCAACGGAAAGACATGAGTATCTAAAAAGGAAGCTAAAAGGGGTAGTCAGGTCGGCCAAACTTCAATTCCCAGAAAAATCTTGGAACTATTTGTAAGCAGCTAGAATAAAACAGTGAGATAAATAATAGCTGCCACTGATTTGTTAAGGATAAATTAATTTAATTAATTAAATTAAGGACAAAGGAATTTAACTTTTTTTTAGGTAGTAGGCCCTGTGAATAGGGAGAAGGAATAGCTGCCATATGTCATGACGTTAGTAAAACTTTTGACACTGTCTAAATGGGCAAGCTAAGTAAATATAAAGAAATGAACTTACCAAAGAGTGGGGACAGAATTGGCCGGAAAACTGCTCAGGAAATATTTATTAAGTCTTCTAAGGGTCTGTCTTAAGGCACTTTTCATAATTTTTATCTGTAAGGTGGAAAGATGTGCAGTGTTAATATTACAGATGCAAACCTGGAAGGCTGGAAGGAAAGAGGAGAATTGAAAAATTGAAAAGGATCTTGACAGACTGAAGAAATGACCTAGAAATAAGATGCAATCCACGAAGAAGAAGATTTTACAGTTAAGCAAGAGTGATTAACTGCACAAAGAAAGAATAAGGAGTAACTAGGTAGAGGAGAGTTCTGCAGAAAAGGATCTGGGGCTTGTTGCAGATCTCAAGTTGAATAGGAGTCAGCGAGGTCACACTGTTATGAAAAAGGCAAATATCACCGTGGGATGGATACAGAGAATTACTGTCTGTAGGACATTTGAAGTAATCTTCCACTCTACCTAGTATTAATAAAACCTCAGCTGGATCCCTGTGTCCAGTTTTAGGAAATGAGTTTCAAGAAAGATATGGACTAATAGGGAAGAGTTTGGTTTAGAGGTCTTACAATTGAGGATGTTTCATCTAGAGAAAAGAAAACTGAGGAACGAGATAAGAGTCTTGAATTATTTTACAGAAGACTACGAAAAGGAATGGGATGATCTGTTTCCAATGTCCATGTATGACAGAACAAGGAACAATGAGCTTAAAATGAAGAAAGAATTAAGCTAAACATATAGAAAAAACCTTTTTCTAACTCTAAGGGTATCTAAGTACTGAACTCTACCATTGGAAGCCTTTTGAGACTCAGTTAGGCAAACCACTGAGGCATAGGTACAGTAGATGCTGTCTTAGGATGGCGGGGAAGACCTAGATGATTTTCATAGGTTCCTACAAGCCTTATTGTCTGTGATGCTGTGTTCATTTGGAAAGGCCTGAGTTATTAATGCTACATATATTATCAGTACATTGTAACAAAATTCATATATTTTATACCTATATGAAAACCGTGTGTTCCAACATCTGGTGTTGTAATAGCTGCCATAATAAATTTTACCTACTAGTTAAGTGATCACATACATTTCCCCTTGCCATACAAAGCAGCATTTTTTCATTGTTATTTTCCAAGGCTCCATTTAGGGCTGTATCTTCTGAAACAAGCTCACTTTCTAACACCTGCAGATGCTTTCATTTTTTCTAACAATTTTGAAGAAACACTATTGAAACCCATTTGGTTTTGGTATGACACAAAAAGCTAGAGAGCTTTGCCTACTACTTTAAGAAAGCAGTGACTCATTTTCTGAGGATAAATATACCAGTAATACCATAGCAGGCAGGCAGTGGAGAGAAGGTCCCTTAGATTATCTAAGCCATCCCTTCCTAAGGCAGGGCTGTTCTTTGCAGAGCATTTTATAGCAATTTTTAATGATTGCTACATATAATGGTTGCATATGGCTGGAGGGTAACATTAGCTTGACACGCAGGGTGATATGAGCAGCCCTTTTATGTTTTATGGGTTGCCTGTCATGCTGTTGCTCTTATATAGTTCTTTGAACACAGTATATAAAGTACATATGCCAAAAAGAAGCTATGTAGTCATTCCAAAAGAGCAAGGGGAAGGGCAGGAAGGAAATACCTGCCTGTTAGATATATCAGATAAAAATCACTTCATTAATAGTGTGTTCAAAGGCTAAAGGGGAAGGATGCTTGCAGCCAGCTATCTCTGAACTCTTGAAAAGCAACTCACACAAACGCATCAGCATAATTGGAAGTGAGTATCTTCTCTGCCAGCATGCCAGATGTTGGGTCTGTCTCACTTCCCACATCAGTTTCATATAGAGGTAAGTCAGTGTCCAGAGCTAATCCTGATTTCCATCACTGTAGAGGAAGAACCAGGACCATTCTTCTCTTCTAGGTGTTGCAGATCTAGTGATTATCTATCAGTACCTAAGAGCTACTCAGAAATGTGAGACTGTAGGGTCATATTGGCTGGTAATTTTTATTCACAATCTGCAATGGAAGAAAAGGAGCACTTATGGCACAAGAGACTTTTTTCTTTATGTATCCCTATACAGAGATACTGGGCTATTGTCAGACCGTTACAGCTATCTAACATAGTCACCACCACTGTCACAGGAGCCAAGTTCAAGGGAGCAATGGATGATGCAAACCCTAGGTATGCCTACCAGGCTTGGCTTCCTTGCCCAGGCTGGCTGAACGTCACCCTATATCTTTGCCTTTGGCAGCTCACAAGCACCGGCTTACCTGATGCGCTTTCTACAGGAGCGCTGGGTCCTTCCTGCTATGATGTCAGTGAAGGATGACATGGATGTTGCCCAGCAGCAATGGCAGCCCAGGCAGCTCCTACCTCTCCTTTCGCTGCTACCACTTGCTCCAGGTCTTGCGCTACACCCTCCCCGCAGCACTACGACTGCTCGTGAGACTGGACTGGGGAACTCGGCTGAGTTAAAAATAACCTTTTCTTTTGCTGAGTTATTTTTAACTCGGATCAGTTCCCCTATCCAGGTCACCATGTAGCTGCATGAATAGTCATGCCAGGATGTGCCAGCATATTTGTGGGGTGGACACAAATGACTGAAGGAAGGAGGGAGGAAGCCTAATTGTGGGGAGAAGCTTCTAGGAGCCTTCTCAGAGCTTCTGAGCACGCATGGTGTGTGTCCTCACCCAGGGTCTCCAGCTGGAGGGGGGCCCGAAAGGCTTTGTGCTGTGTGGTGAAGACACCCAAACAGCATCAAATGTGCAGCATTTTGTGTTGCTGGCTTGTGGTTTGGGAAAGCTGGATGGCAGAACCTCTAAAGCCATCAGGAAGTTGGACAAAATACCTTGTCACCGGCTTTATCAGCTGCTTTGCTCATGTGGTGCGTATGGGCTTCATAGAAAGCTGGTAATATGCCAGTTTACAGTGTGATTTTGTGAACTTTACAGCATATGTGTATAACTGATATCCTCTACAGTATCTGGTATCAGCTGTTAGAAGCTGCAACTCATGCTTAAGTGTATAAAGTAAACAGTTTAGATTAGGTGAAAATTGAGTTGTCGCACAGGCTGATTAAGTATAAGCTGACCACCGGAGAGCTTGCTCTTCAGGTTTTCAGGCTGAAACAAGGCTACCGTGGGTAGTTGCCTGGGTAGTCCAGAGCCGGGCTTATGAACCAGCCCAGGTGGCAAGTGGAAGATTCTGAGACTGTGTTAGTAGTAAATAAGGATCAGGAAGCATAATGCAAAGTAAATGAGGGAGACAGAGAAAAATGAGATTCTTGTGCATGTGTGGGAGTCAGCCGGTGCAAGTCAGGTCATCAGCCCTCAGACCTGGTACAGCAGCAGGGAAATTACTGCCTAGAAGAGGAGAGCCTAAGCCAAGACACAGCCCAGCAGCGGCAAGAGTGACCCATTCCTAGACCAGCCTTCCTCAGACCTGAGGGCAGCCCTTAGAAATCAGGGTGCTGCTGGGAGGCACCAGCCCCAGTCCTGACAGCAAAGATACCTCGACTCTCCACAGTAAATCAGAGTAAGCAGCTGCCAAGATATCCAGTTGTTACGACTGGAATTGTTTTTCACACCTGGCCTACCTACAGCCTTTTGTTTCCAATCTCATAACCAAAACTCTTGCCTGAATTCTTGCTGAATAAACCATTGCCTTGTTCTGCCATTAAGGCAGGCTGGTGTTGCAAAGTGAGACAAAATAAAGATGCTGCTACAGAAGTACCAGACTCAAGTGAAGTGATGTAACATCACCCCGAGGGGACTGCACCCCAAGGCACGTTCAGGGCCAGGCACTTCTTACCCCGTGCTATGTTTTGGAAAGAAGTTCCTGCTGCCAAGCATGTCTTTTACTCCACCCCATTTCTTTCTACTACAGAGAAATTAAATACCATCCATAACTGTGGGCAAATCCCCAAACCTCCAAGAAGCAAACTCTGAAAAATGTGATCTAAACAGAAACTGGAAATTCGAATGGTATTTTGGATGGGGTCTCACTGGAAACTTGTCTTCTTGGAAGTGGACCCATGGCAGCATTGTAAATAAACCTTGTAAATTCCTCACCTTTCTGAAAGGTGGCTAGCAAGGAAGTGGTAAATAGATGCATCTCTCAAAATCTCACTGCTCAAGGGTGCCAGAATGAACCTTAGCAAGCTCATCCGTGTTCCTGACTTCTTTTGCTCCAGAAGCTGCTTCAGCATACCAGGACGCTGTGATCAGCACGATGGCAGTTGACACAGTGGGGACCATATTGCTAATCTCCCCATTTTGCAGAATACATGTGTTCTGTGGAGTATTTTCTGCTCTGAATCAGGATGTTTGGGACTTCAGATCAAATGTTCTTACTGAGAGAGTCAGCCAGCTAATCTCCATGCCAGGAAATGAAGCCATCTGATGTCCTGAGGTGAAGCTATAGGAGGATGTATGAGTCCAGAACAACTTGAAATCTGTTTTCTAAATAAATCCGCACTGGTTTGGAGTCTTTGAGCAGCATGGGTAGAGTCCCTATTTTCTACCTCAGTCAGTATTTCCTTGGTTTTATTTTCAGACCTTATCAGGGGGATAAATACATAATCTGCTACTTACAGGTGTGGTTTTACAGACTTTTATCTTTCTAAGGCAGTTCGTGAAAAATTCTGTGTGCTGTCTGAAGGCAAGAGAGTAACACTTAGTACTGGCAAGTTGCAATTTTTGATTCTACCTGTGGATCTTGTGTATTGCAGTACTGGAAATAAAGATCCTGGAGACCGAGAAAAGCATGTACCATTTGTTTGGCTCTAAGGATAAACTGCTATTGGCAATGACATTAACCTTAAACAAATGAAAACTTTCAGCTAGATGAAGTCTTTTAAAATTTTGTCTTGTGACCACAATAGATCTCCATCCTCCCATTTTTTGGAGAATGAGGAAAGTCCAAAAGTAAAAACCCTCTCCTCTGAATTTTGAAGACATTTCTACTGCCTTGAAGCTCATTTCTGAAAAGAGTACCTACGTCAGATATGTAAGAGCATAGGACCTGCCAGCAGAGACAACTTGTGCTTCCCAGGGCAACACAGTGGGTGTGGTACCCAGAAACCATACAATTTCCAAATGGAGAGGTGTGAGGGGAAGATATATAGGACTTTGTATGCAAATGTGAAGTGTCAGTAAAATTTGATGCAGAACTGTCTCTCCCTTTGATGAAGGGAGCTTTTCTTTTATGAAATTTCTAGGCTGTTTCCCAAATGATTCAGGCAATATGTACCAGGACCAGAAAGAGTACTGAGGCCATTGTTTATAATGGTCTTATTTAGAAGCAAATTATCATTAGGCTACTTCTCATTTAACTGCAGCCATTGAAAACTTGAGTTTCTCATCTGTCATCTAGGATCGCAGTCACTCTCCAGAGCTACTTATATTCCTCCACTGACTACAGAAGGCCCCACATGATTGTCTTAGTTGAAGACACACAACATGAGTTGATCAAATCTGATCGCTACTGGTGCCAAAAGGGGAAGACGATCCTGTTCCCTCTTCTCAGTTCTGCTGCTGACTCCAGTTTCCATGTCAGCTTGCCTTGTTCAGCTCTGGGATCCAGCTGAACCCCTCCATAGGCGTCCTCAACTCGGGAACCCAGGAGAAAACTAAAGGCATCAGAAAACTGCACAGCTGTCTGCCAGTTTCGTGAGCTGAACTGGTCAGTGAGTTGCTGAGCCGGTCCTGTGACATTAAACCACCATGATAAAATGATACAGATATATAAGAGCAGTGAGGTCACCTACTTGCAGTTTTTCATAGGAAGCTTGAGTAATTGTGGAGGAATTTGGACATTTTAAAGAAACAGGATGTAGATCCCCCATCATGGGGAGGTGCTTGGAGTCCAATAAGGAATTTCTGTGCATAGGAACCAATTGCTCAGGGTAAACATGCTGGGGAAAGATGCTGAAGTCTCAAGCCACATTTCTGTTGGTTTGTATAAGGTCTCAGAGGACAGTGGGTCTGCATGCGTGGCTTGTGCTAGTACAGAGACCAAAAGAGCTAACTTTGTTCAAAGCTGAATATATACTAGGGAATTCTGGTGATACCAGAATGCTGTCTCTGCAATTAAGAGGTCCAGTTAAGGACCAAGGAAACAGTAGATCTTCTGCTAACTGGACAGTCTCCGCTACCAAAGCCAAACCTGCAGGACGTGGGGACAAGGCATCTCTGCAGCGAGGGGCACCTACGGTGAGGTCAGGTCATCTCTGCCTCACTCCATACACAGCTCATGGGATTGCGTTCAGTGCCTGCATGAGTGCCAGCAGCACCATTTTGGGGTCTCAAACCACCTTTATCTGGAGAAATTGCAAGGATTTATGGACTCTATACTGTAAAGGGCTTGGAAAGGAAGACCTCTGTCTTTTTTGCCTTTGAGGCTTACACTCTTTCTTCCCCTTATCACTAGAAGTTTTGCCAGAGCAGAGAATGAATTTCACCATCAAAACATTAGACAGCTGTGTAAAAGAAGGAGGAGAAGTATTTTTCCAAAAAGGAAGCTCAGATGTTTTTGCCCAGAGCAATTCAGGATCAAAAGAAGGACACATTGATTTCTCAAATAAAAGCATTTTCAAATGAGAGTCCCTTACTCTTTGGAGTTTTTTAGAAAATTATTTGCAGATGGCACATCTCTCCACGGTGTGACTTCTTCTTCCAGACGCAGCGAGCATTTAGCATGTCCGCAGTTTAGAGGCATTGCAGCCTGAAGATTTATGTTTGGACTTAGTAAATGAACATATTACAGTGAGTACCTCCTAGGTAAATAACAGCAGTTTCCTTATGAAACGATCAAAGGAAATGCTAACAAAACCCTGCCACCGGCACAATACAAAGTACCCGTTTATCAACTATCTGCAATTATTTACACAAGAAGGTCCCACAGAGGCCGAGGAGGCACATGGTGCCAGCTGTGACTCATGGCCACATGCACCTGGAGCTGAGGGGCAGTGAGAGGAGCCCAGCCTATGTGTCCCCTGGACACAAACCTACATGAACGGTGTTGGCACTATTCTGGGGATCCTGCTCAACGAAAAAGTCTATTCCAAGTGCACTAGTCTGGATAGATCAATAGCAAAATGCCTGGATTTGGCAAAACATTCAGAGAAACACACCTTTCACAAATACAGGCAAAATCTTTACATCCTAACTACAGCTTCCAGATGTGTCCCAGAGCATGTAGAAATTATTACTGAGATGAAAATCATATTTCTTTACTGGGCTCTATGTCCTGTCTTTGTCAGTTGTGTTCACACCATGATTTATGTAAATAACTTCTGCTCAGTTTAACGAGTGAAAGCTACGCATGTGAAAAGACGAGATATATAATGCTTGAGGTTAACCATGACCAAATCCTGTCAAATGTAAACCTAAGTTTGTTTTAATAAGAGTTGTTAAGTAATAATAAATTGTCTCAAAGCTGTGTCTTTGTCTTAACAACTGTCTTATGAAAAGGCGCTCTACAATTTTTATTATTTGTGCATGCATATTAAATGAATGCCAATAACACACACAGACGTACACACGCAGTGGTTGGAGCAGTTCAGTAAATGGCAGTATGGCATAAGGAGACATGTAACAGCAACAAGTTATAGACGGCATGTCTTGAAACGTGCCTCGTCACATTTTAGGATGCTGGTTCAGTACTAACACAACTGGAGGAGGACTGCCTGCTGAACCAGCAGCAATACCTTCTTCTCTGCATAGAAATTTGGGGGTTCACTCTGGGTCTTCCTTCCAAACGCTAACTCAACCTTCTATTGTGCATTTCTATGAAACAAGGTCGCAGTCTCGAGGGCGTCCTGACATTCATGTGTACGCACTTCAGACTGCTCCAGCAAGAATATATGCCAGTGCTTTTGGGAAAGGATGTGTTTTTCATTTTAGTGCAAAAACCCTTATCAATGTGCTAGCATGTGTGGAGTCTCAGGAGACTGTTTGGCAGGAGAATTATATAGAAAAAAATATATTGCAGCCTCTTGAGAAGGGAAATTGTTACAGGTGGTTTAGGTAGAAATATCTGAACAGTATGTCACTAAATGATTAAAAAAAACCCTAGCCATACTGTCTTGGTGCACAGAAGTAGTAAGAACCCAATTCAAAGCCCAGTGTAGTTAGCAGCAAGGCTCCCGCTGAGTTCGTGGATTCTGAATCAGCTTTTGGAATGAAAGAGGTCTTGTAGCTGGATAAGCCAGAAAAAAATGTGTTGGCAGAAAATTCTTTTCACCATCAGTAATGAATTTGTTGACAGATATTATGTAGAACTGGATATGGACATTGCCTGTACATGAATGATTTAACCAAAAATTACAACATACACCCTTTCAGAAGACTATATGAGGAAAATAAACATCTACAGTGAGAACAAAAGCATCTGTGAGCTCCACAATTCATCATGTTTCAAAGGAGACTTATACTAAGAAAATTTACAGCTGAAGATTTCATGGCTATGCTCTCGTAGACTTAGTCTTAACCAAGAACAACATAAGCCCCGTTGTATCTAGAGAAACAGCTTTAAGTAGCAAAGCAAAATAATTATCAGGCTAGTTTCTCCACCACGTAAGGCAGTTGCAAAGATTTATTGACTAATTCTGCAGGCTGGATTTTTTTTAATTTAAACTACAGCTACCAATGAAAGGGAAGTGTTTCAGCAAAAGAGAAAATAATTTGAGATCATATTTGAAAAAACGATTTGTAGTTTACAGAAAGAAGTACTTTTGAAAAATGACCTGGGGGTTGTAACTATGCGCAATTGTTCTTACAGGAGCCAGCAGCTGGAAAGCGGCCAGCCTAACCTGTTTCTCCTGAATGCAAATTCTTTGCTGACGCAGTGGAAGGGGTTGTTTAACGTCCGTGCTGGAAGGGGATGGGCAGTAGCAACCTCATAGCTGGCTTCACATGCTGAAGGAGCAGGAGTCTGGCAACAGTGTAAGCAAAGTTAAAACCCCTGACTGATCAAACGCCCCTTTCTTATCCAAGGCAGGGAGTAAAGTGCAGAGATCAGGCAAGCCAGCAATTGTAGTTGCAGTGGTGAAGTAACTCTACAGCTGAGGGGAAATGGGCTGGTCTCATTTTACTGCTGTCTAATTCTGCTGGGTTTGCTATTTCTATGGACAAAACACAGTGGAAGGACGGGAAAAACCAAGACAATATATCTCTTTTCCTATTTTGCTTCTTTTGTTTGAATGTTTCATCTTTTCTTATTTAACATGTGAAGTGCAGAAAAGTGGTCCTTTTTGCTCCATTTTTCAAATTTAGTTAACCCATCTTCTATTGCATCTGACAGACACCTGGTTTCAGAAGACTTTGTTCTTCCAATCATACTCTGTTCAGGTGTACTTGAGCTTATATACGGTATCTTACACTCCCATCTTACACTCCCAGTTTTTGCTTCCATATAGTGAGCTTGGAGAGCCAGTCCTGAAATCAAGTACATCTCTGAACGTGCTATGATCTCTGTGCGAACCAGTGGTTGCTCCCCAATAAAACTATGTTTGTTTATCATTACAAATGCAAATACCACAATTCAGGGACACCTTGCTTCAAAGCTTATAGCCTCTGGGGACATTTAGTTTACCATAATAAACAAGATCTTTTTCAGTCAACCATGCCTGACAATGCTGAAATTAATTTTAGCCACTTGCTGTTTCCATAAATCTACAGTTTAGGTTCTAAATAGTGGGTTCTGTCCCAGCAGTCTTGATGAAAATCGATAAATGTTTTATTTCCAGAGCTGACCTAAAGCTTACCACAACGGCATTCTGTATTGTAGCTTTGTAGTCGATTATCATCGTTCTTACTCAGAGTGAAGTTAGACATTCCCAGCCTGTATTTATGATCAAGGATGCTTCAGAATAATGTATATAAATTGAGTTTTATTGATCATTGAACATCTGCTGGCACTTAAGTATGTGGACACATAAGCATGAACATAAGCTTTGCAAGTTTGCATTTTTCGATGCTCATAAAATTATATAAATTATAATCAAGTACACCATGTTATGTTTTCTTTATCACCTTCATAAAGATAAAGTAACGTAAGCAGGGGCTTGGATTACAAAACCATTACAAGATTGCAAAGACTTAGGATTTTATGATTTATGGAAGAAAAATATCATTATTTTTCCCTCACACCTGACACCATTTAATTGCATTTTGCCTGCTGTGGTAGAGGAGATGTGCCAAACTGTGTTTATTGCAAACAAAATTGGAAGTGCTGTAAAATACTATTTTCTTACGGCGCATCCATTGTCAAAGGTGGTGAGCAAGTGGCTTTGTCCAACTTCTGATCATACAGTTTTGACCCATCCTTTCCAACACTGACTAATATAGAACACATGCCTGTGCTGATGCAGACCCTTTTTATAGTAAGTGCACTTCACACACAACTGTCACTGATACTCAAACCATTTCATGCGAGTACAGCTTGAACAAGGAGCTGGGAGGGGGAAAATGATAGTACTGGAGAGAAATAAAATAAGAGGATGTGCATCCCTTACGGATGTGGGTAAAAGAAAGGTCTCTGCACATGAGGTAGGTGCTGGGAAATTATGTTCTTGTATGAAAATGTGGGTCTTAGGAACAGAAATCAACTCAGAAGAAAGAGCCTTTGTCTCATTTCCCAGAGTTATCAAGCCTCTTTCATGTGGTCCAACCTGATAAAATTCTCTCTTTATTTCCAAAGTCAAACGTGAGCTAAACTAAACATACTAGCAGCATGTCCAGGCACAGAAGCAGTAATGTTGTCGCCTCTGAGTTTGCAGACCTGCTCCTGTGCTGGCATAGGTCTGACCAGCTCCATGTGTGAGCAAGAGGACTCCTGAACCAGGCGTTAAACACAGGTTTTGCTAGGTAAGGGTTACCTAGAAAGTCAAAGCGTACTGGAAGATGTGACTGCAAAGGCTGTGAGAATATTACCCTTTCATAGGGGTCTGGGGTATCTGAAGTGAAGAAAGAACAGACTTACATTCAGGACATAGATTTTGTAGGAAATGGTGGCCTATAATTACTATCACACTAGCTAGCTAAACCAGACTTTAAAAGACTTGGGTAGGATGATCTTTCATGGATAACAATTAACAATCCTCCATCCTTGACTTTTAGGATGTAAAATAACTGTGAAAACCTGCTAGGTGCTGTTGCCCATGTTTTTATTGAGAAATTTACCCTTTAATCGCCATCATGACGATGCTGATAAATTCCCAGGATATTTCTCCCTCACACCTTCTCTTTCCTGCCCCTGCATGAGTCCAGTGCCTAATCACTATGGCTCAGGAACTAAATGGTGCAGGTTTAAATACTATAGACCAAGATAAAGAGGTTAAACACAGCATCTTGACTCCTGCACAGCCAACTCCTACACCAAGGTTAGGGAGTGTGTCACTGAACGGTCTCACTAGAGGGCAGCCGATAAAACCTTTAGCAATAAAATTGTGAGCTGAATGTCTCTTTTTCTTTTTTTTTTCCCACCTCTGGAGTGTGATGGGATATAAAATTTGGCCCCATGAAATTGCTGCCAGCAACCCTTTCTCTGGTGCTTTGTGTTTGTTTTTTTCCGTGCAGACCTGTAGAGGGAGATCCACTCACCACTTAGCTCTGTGGGACTCCGCAGGTCTGATGGAGTTGGAAAATCTTTGTGAGGCTTTGAAAAAGTGTGAAGGTGAGACAGCACTTGATGCAGAACAGGATAATCATTACTTTCCTACCCTCACTTTTTTTCCTTGACTCCCTAAAGGAAACATCATGACTTACAACAAAATATATATACTGTGATATGTAGTGCATTCTGAGTTACTTGCCATAAAATTGCTTCTTAAGTAGTTATTGAGGTTCAAATGTATCACAGTATTTCTTTTTTTTTTTTTTTTTTTTCTGTAGTCCTTGTAATGAATTGCAATCTTAAGTGCCTCAAGGTCCTCTCACCTCTGGTTTCATAAATCCTTCCCAGTACCTGTCCTATCCTGTAACACCAAAAAAGAAGTATGCTATATGCTTTCAAGAGAAACATAAGAACGAGATCCCAAGAGCTTCCAAGATAAATGCATTCTCTGAATTCCATACATTCATTACACAGTTTTTATTAGGCCAAAAATTTGCTTACAAGATTTTGTGTGGTTCTGAGCTGAGATACTTTTTCTATCCCTATAGAAATGTCTTTAATTACTTGATCATATATCACACTGCTATGCAAAAAAAAAAAAAAAAAAAAAAAAATTAAGCATGTGTTTTCTCCAAGGTTCATTTACCATGAACAATGTCCATCAAAAATAGTCCTTTAAAACATAAACTGTTTCAGAAATAAATACCACTTAATGTTTATAAAGTGCATTCCTCTGGCTGTGGCTGCTAAACACTCTGCTTGATGCAGGAGTTCACATTTTAAGTAATTCTGACTTCTCCTAAGGCAACTAAATGGGCTGTAGGACTGTAATTCCCTAGATTCAATCCTGTTTTATGTTACATATTCAAAATACCCATTTTCTTCAAAGGAAAAGATGGACAAAACCTGCTGAGCTGGAATTTGTTAGGTAAGGGTTCATCAGAAAAATCTTGTTGATGAAATTGAATTTATTGTAGAAGTTTCTATTTCACATCAACACAGTAAGCAGTGTTTGTTTTTCAGTACCAATTGATATAGCCAAGTGAACAATTAAACACAAATTTTCTCCTTTTTGTGTTTGCATAACAGCTGTACTTAGTTTGCAGTTTCACCAGATATATTCATTACGCAAACATAGTTAACATTTTTTGTTCATGAGGGTAGTAACTTGAGTATTTGTTTCTTAAACAATTAAGAATGCTTGGTTCTTTCTGTGTTTGTGTGTGTGTGTGTGTTGCACACAGAGTTCCTACTAAATTGATTTTGCCTGTGATTACAAAGGTCCTGTAATACTGTCTCTGCCCACTGGTTGGGTGATCCTATCTCATCCACCAGGAGAACAGCCTGAAGATACTATCAAAACAGTAGTTTATGGAGCAGAAACCAATAATACATGATCAGAGATTTCATAAAGTGTTACATTGTTTTCCTCCTCCTCTGCACCCCATAGACTTTTCTCAAACCATCCCTCTTAGACCAGGAAATGGTAAGATATATTGGCTGGGAGAGGAGTTTAATTCAATTCTTACTCATTCCATTCACACAAAATAATTGAATGCGCATGCAGAGTCTGGTTTTAAGGGGTACAGTCAGGCCCTTATCTGATTTACCTAAAGGTCTCCTTGATAGGGAAATGGCAATGAATTTCAAAAGCCTAGTTGCTGCCTTGTCTCAAGCAGTTTTCCACCCTGAGGCAGGATTGAGTCAGAGGCAGTGAAGATTGTTCAGGAAGTACATAGTGTGATATTTTTGGCGCATGCATTTAAAAGATCTTGAAAAGTTGAGATCAATAACTTGCTGATTTTTTTTTATATTTGTAAATATTTAAATTTTTATTAGCTGTAGTACTCATTTGGTATATGGGAGACTATCATATGTTTGCTAGAAAGCAGAATGTAAAGGACTGTTGCTTTGCATTTCATTGGTTTTGTTCTTAGAAAGACAAGGATAATGCAGAGCCTACCAAAGTCTCTACTATGTCTGCAGCTGTGACTGCGGCAGTAGCCCAGGGGATACCACTAAGGAGGTTTAAAATCCCGGCAGTCTGCCTGGCTCCATCCCTCAGCTGTCCAACTGTGTGGAGCTTTATGACTTTCTTCCAGGACCAGCTGCAATAATTCAATGTGTGCCACAGTATTACAGATTCAGGGATCTTTTTTACAAATTATTATTTCTGTAGTAATATTGCACTGTAGGGCTGTAGCAATAACAGTTATCTTCAGTGATGCCCAATCCCTCCTTCTCCCTTTCTCTTGACCTTGCCTTGCTAAGGCATGAGAGCCCTATGGGGAATGGCATCCCATGCCAAAGGAAACCTTCCTGGTGTCTGAGGGCCCATTTCACACAGCTGGGATGGGGAGTTTCTGCACGGCCTACAGCTCAAAACAGTCCGACCTATTTTCCTCATGTAGGAAAAATGGTTTCATATATACAGACCAGAACTCAAGCTAAAATTCCCACATGCATTCAGTCTGTTCAGGTGCTTAATTTCCATTGGAAATGTTAGGTCCCCACCACATTCAGGGCAATGCTCAGGCTTGGGGTCAACTTTGTAGGACCTCAGGGCTGACACCACCTATCTCCATGTGGCCGGGGAACAGAGCCTCCCTGTGCCAGTTCCCCCAGCAACCCTGTTGATTTTGGGTGTGAACACTTCTGCCATGTGCAGACCCAGATTTGGTCTTCACATGACTTGGTACCTGGGAAGAGTTTGTCCATGCATGCTTCCTTAGAGCAAGTCAGTGACAAGAATTAAAAATAAAACACAGTAGCCTTGTTGACACAGCTCCACATCTGGAAATATTGACACATGGCCTCAGAAGAGAGGCCTTACTCACTTGGCTGGAGCACGAGGTGACAGTACCTTCCAGCTTCATGGCAGGAGAAGGAATGGCTGTCCGCTAAGCATGTTTCATTAACTCAGAACACATGCTTCCATTTATTTAAACCATATGGATGCATTTTATATTTTTATTACGTTTCATATGACTGAGGCCACCGTAAATGCTTGCTATGCGTCTTTGCATATTTTAGTTTCCTGAAGCAATTTTCTCTTATGTTTCAGTTAAGTACAAGCTCCACAAAACGCGTTATTAATTACAGACGTGGGTTGCCTTATGCTGTATGATGTGTTCCCCCTGCACATTCACTTAAATGTCTGTTGTGAAACAGTCATACATATCGTGGTATTTTATCTATAAACTGTCTGAAATATAAGCCTTTATAATTAAACATTGATTAACGCTTAAATTCTGCAAAGAAAATGCTCAGTTTTGGGAACAGTATTTTCCATACTCAGTAGGTGCTTCATAACATGCTAAAGACCTGTTCATTTAATTGAGAATGCTCACATGCTTTCAGTTAAGCTTGCACTGAAGTAATTTGCTATGTCATGGTAAACAAATATCTTCTCATAGCACTGAGGTAGGCAGTAAAACCCCAAGTGATTAGGGTCCACTTCATCTTTATGTATATGAAATAGCCTGCTGACTCCTACCAACCACAGTGACAACTGGATTGACACTCCCAAATCACTCATGCAGAAACCTTTGAATCCCTAAAACAACACTTATTTTAAGCCAAGTTCACCTTCATATTGGCTTTAAACAAGTAATACACAGGTGAAAGGGTATGCAATTTGTTACTAATTCATTTATTACAATTTTTAAACCCACTGTTTTCACTAGTGCTGTATTACTTTCCAAATATCTATGCTCATCTGCACTGGGAACATGATGACAGAGTGAGAACGCAGAATACACTCATAGTAAGATGAGTAGTAATCAAATTCACAGACATGATGTTACTTTCAGGGGTGAGTAAAATGTTTCCTTTTTGCCGGTCTGCCACAAATACCCATTTATTATTAAGATAGGGAGTGGGTCAGTGGTTAATAATCTCATTAACCAGTAATTCTTGAACAGACAGTAGGGAAAGATGTAAGCTTATGAAGAATTAAGTTGGGAAAGGACTCAAGGCAGTGCAGTGCAGCCTCTTCATTGCTTCTCACTTCACTAAGTAATCTCCTCTGTTGCAAAGTGACTGCTCTGATCAGATTGATTTTTCCTCTGGCAGAATTGATGATACAAGGTGTAAAGAAGTAAAGAATCTGGCCCAAGAGACTTTTAAAAGCCTGCCAGTCTAAAGCAATATTGGAATCATCCTATGCCTTGACTACATCTTCACAGACCACTTAATTATAGCCCAACACGAATAGAGCTGCTGTCATAAATGCTGTCAGTAACAAAATAAATGTTTATGACTGCTGCACATTTTAAAGCAGTCCCAGATTATTGTTCATTTATTAGCATTAGATTATTGTCACTAGGTTACGTTGCTGTGAGTGTCTCTGGTGCAGCACAGCAAACTAAATCTATGGAGATGCCTCTCTCATGTGCCTAAGTACCAAGAGTGGAGGTTCCTGAGATGTTCAGTGGAGAGAGGAGGTGAAACAGTTTGAGCAAGATTGTCCTTTCCATAGCAGAGATCTGGCACATCATGCACAGAGTCCTTACACCAAGAAGCAAGACATGCCAGAGACTCCATGACTACCAGGCACTGTGTAAGTTGACCAGGCACCTGCAGTACCCAGCTCTGCCAAACTGAGAGAAATCATGGCTAAGTGGCAATAAGAAAACCCACTGCAATAAAACACTATCAATGAGCAAGCACTGCCTGCTGCTTGCCACCCCTGTGTACCCCTGTGCTTCCTTCAGCCCATCACTCACAACATTTTCCTCCAAGGGACCATCTCAGCCTTGGTGGCCCCAGGTCAGTAATGGCTGTGCCAAGGGGGAGGGCTGGCCAGGAGTTGCCTCTTGCCCTGTGGTGCTACGGAGCTCCCCCACGCACCACAGGGACCAGCCTGATGAGAAGGGAAGTGTCAATGACTATAAAAATGGAGCGTGGATATCACATTCCGGTTTTGCTGTTTGAAGACGGACAAGCCATCTGCAGGTGTGTCCCCTCTAGAGAGCACATACCCGTCTCATTTCCTGTGCCCCAGTTGCAGAGCGGGTGAGCACATCCCTAGTGAGAACCTTTGGTGCAACACAGATTGTGCCCAAATCCTCCAGATTCTCTTGGAAATCCCATCATTTTAAGCAAGACTGCTATGCTCATCACAAGGTCGAGGTGCCAGCCTAGAGGACAGTGACTGCAATGAGGTGACACGTGTTTGCTCAGCAGTGATTGAACATCCCATCACAGCTTGTATGCTGGAGCAGTCAAAACTTGGGGGTGACTGTGGACTGCAGGAATAAAATGGAGAAGTAGGATGCTTTGTTTGAGATCTTTTTGCCCCACGCAGGAGGTGTTGCAGCAGACCTAGGCAAGGTATTCCCACTGGCAGCCTTTTACAGTGCAGCTTTTCTACTCAAGCAGATGGCTACCCACTTCTCTGCTACCCTGTACACACCTGGTTTTGTGAGGGCAAACTCCAGTAAAGTTGGGGGAGTTATCCTATGGTTGCAAGAGGGTAACACAACAGGACCAGTGTTTGGCATTATGACCCCTATGAGCTATTTTTACCTGGTAGGGCTTCAGTCACTGTAAGGCACATTAAGTCAGAACCACAAAAATAGGTGGACTTGGGTACTGGGTACTTTGCACTTCTTGTTTCTTATCATAAAGAAACAGCTTGTGGCTTTGTCAAGAAACCAGTGCCCTTTAGGCAGTTCTCACCTCCCTCAGAAAAGTAGACAAACCAGCTTTGGATGAAGCTAGGTATGCAACGTAGCCCACAGTCATTGAGCCTAGAAGAAGTTAAGAGGCTTCAATCTTTTTCGTTCTTCTGCCATACAGGAAACAAAGCTTTGCATACCTATACTTCACCCAAGTGTTTCAGGGTTATTTTTGTCTCCAGAGTTAGACCCCGAGATAAGAAGCCCATGGATTTACATGCTCTGAAGCACGTAACTGTATTTTAATGCTTGATAAAAAACCTACAAGCACTGTAGTGACTCCAGCAACTAAATAATGCAACAATTCACAAAACATTTTTTAAAGTGGTCCTGATTTTCAGGATGAGGGGGAAAGGAGGACACTGTTAACTCTTAATGTGTTCAAGGCAGATACCTGGAAGTGTGGTAGCAGAAGCCACAAGTTAGATGGACTGCTAATATAGAAAGCAGAGAAATATATTTTTAAGAATTGTTTAGTTTTTCAGGGAGGGTTGTAATAAAGGAACAGAAAATGGAACAAATACTTCTTTTTTGCAAGTCATCTCTCCTAGGGTTTCCCCACCTGCTGTATAGCAATAAAACTGTCAGCATTTAAGATACTTATTTTTGGAGCAGACAGATTTTTCAGGGGTTCTGCTTTGTATGTTTTAGTTTCACTTGCAAAGCAATCTAAAGGAAGTCACCAGCTGGAAGACCAAAACCTCTCAGTACTGGATGCAGGAGACTTCAATGTTGCATTAGTAGCATTGCAATAGATCAGACAGTCGAAGGTTTTATGAAAGCCCAGATTGTAATTTCTGTTTTGCTCTTGCCTTTTTAGAGTTTAACAATACTTTGGATTTTGCCTGCAATTTGTCCAGCGGGGAGCCTGTGGCAGCACTGGGCTGCCTCCCTTGCTTCTGCGTACACATCACATATGGCCCCTCTAAGCCTCCTTGGAATGGCATTGGTGCTAACGCTACTCTGTTTTGCCCTGAATCATAAACAACACTTTGAAATTGATCTAAAATCTGCCTCTTTCCTCTCTTTTTAAACTATTTTAGCCATGCTGTTTCCTTCCAACTTCATTTCTTGATTTCAGTCATCTGTTACTTGAAGAAACAACTTTCCTTGAAAAGGAAACATAATCATGTTTCACTCTCTGGTCTCTCATGATCAGCAGTGTTTTCCAGTTATTTCTAGCAAAAGTAACAGAAGATTTCAGGATCCTAGCAGGATCCATAGCTGCCATAAAACCCAAGGGGTAGTCTTTTCTCAAAGCCACACTGATGCTAAGAAAATGTAAGGGCACAGGAGAGATTTCCAATATGCTGTCTATGATAGACCAAGATGTTTTGTGTCCAAAGCCTAGAAAGTGGTTTTTAGATGTATTTATTTTCTGCTAGGGATAGCAGCATGCCTGGTTCCCCTCCATGTATATATGATTGTGTTGGCATCTCTGGCATTCTGCAGAGTCTGAACCTGCATTTAAGGGGTTTATTCCAGGTTGGAAGAGAAGATCAAAGCTTCCAAGGATAGAGCCTACCTGAGAGTATTTTGAGTGTGTGTGATCAAGACAGGTTGAGCGGGGCTGGTGCCAAGTGATAAAAATCATTAGACACAAATTCAATATCCAGCATTGCCGTTGGACCTGGAATTTCTGTGAACCGGTGAAAGATCCCCATGCATGGGGGTTACGGTACCTGAATGGGTCTCAGAACAGTGGAACAGGCTGGGAAACTATAAACTGTTGAACCTCTAACTATCACAATATGAGAGTTCAGTAATATATAGACTGCCATTTCTGCATCTGAAAGAAATACAAACGAGCTACTGCTGTTGCTGAGCTGTCACTGCTATTCCTTCCCAGGTGAATATGTGGCTTTACAGAAATGGTAGTTGTGCTAAAAACAAAGGAAAAGTTAGGGAACTAGGAAAAAAGAAAGATATGACAAGAGAAGAAAAAAGTAAAGCAAAAATGTTCAGCTTTAGCAAAATCATTACAGTACCTTAGCAGCTAAATGTGAAAGAATAAGATGAACCACAATGGATTGTTTTTTTCATTTTCCTTGCACCTACATACATATTTATGAGTGCTCAAACTGAGTACAAAAGAAGCATAAAACATTCCCATTCTGAGCTGATAGCAGTTTACATCCATTTTGCCTGGGTCTGGATGACTCCACATGTTTAGGGGCAAAAAATAGCAAAAGCAGAGTCTGAACACAGTGCAGTGATATGTAGCATGTACAAAGGTAGTTAATGATACATATAGATCACGTGTGGTTAGAGAACAGAGAGAAAAAGACAAAAGAAAAGTAGGATACAAAAGAAGGTAGAAACTGGTGAAAAGTGGAAATAAATGAGGCCCAAGGAGTAATTTCCAGTAAGAAATACTTTTGAGAAAACTGTGATCTCGTTGTGGACAATCTACAAACAAAGGAGGTGAAAGATCTTGGATAAATTATTCATTATCCACGAAGCTCTAATTAGAACACACCCACATATGCGTGCCATGGTTGAGGGGAGCTTTTTTAGCTTATATAAGCAGTTTCAATCAGCCTCCTAAAATGCTGTAGTGGATTGCCAAAGCAAAAACATGGCACCTCAAGACTTGTCTCAAACTGGCAATTTCTTAGGATGTTTCTCTCAACAAACAGTTTAGAAGGTATCCCCTCATGCCAAAAAATGTGCAGATGAGAATCCTTCCCATAGCAAAGGAATATGGCATCCCATAGATTGGATTGCTAATTGCAGCTATGTATTTCTTGGTGACTGATTATGGCATTAAAATAATTTTCTAGATGTACACCTCAAGAAAAAAAATTTAAAAATCACACTTGAATTGCAGTTCTTCAGAACCTGCCAGGAGAACTGGATGCCTTAGGATGCATTCAGATAGCACTGATTCAGTAGTGGCACACAAAATCCATCTGTCCAGAGACTCCATAAGACAAATTTATCATTCAAGTCCAGCATTTTGAAGATCATATTCCAAAAACCATTGCTAGATTAATATTTAATTGATAGCCTTATCTGGCAGCAGAGTTATAACAGACTCTCTAGGCAGACTTTGAGTCAATCAATTAATTACCATGAGATTTGGTCCCCTATTCTGTTGATGCCTGGACTTTCTTTTTTGCACAGAGCGGGGGTGTCTTT